>NC_080034.1:58677449-58987460 GCF_030020395.1 Manis pentadactyla
AGGGGTGGGTGATTCTAGAAGGAGAGCATGTATATTGGAGCCATCTAGCAGAAGCTACTCCAGATATATTTTATTATTCTACTTATTTTGTAGATAAGGAAATTAAGGTTATAACTTGCTAAAGTAAGAAAGAGAATGAATAGAAAAATAAGGGATTTAAATTAAGACCCTTGTTTGACTCTGTGGCCTGCACATCTCACCCCTCTGTCGTATCACTTCTCTTTTTTATGGGAGGTGTCTCTGCATATACGGATGAGGTATTGTGAAAGACTATCTAGGGTAACGTCTAGACAGGTTGCTGACATATTCAGAAGGGAGGCTCTAGAACTGGGTCAGACATTCAAGATCTGCAACCTCCTAGGCTGTCAAAGAAAATGCTGGCAAGGGAAGTGGATGCTCCCACACATGAAGGGAAAACTGGGGCCCTTCATCTGGCTTCCTGTTTTGGACTCTGAAGATAAACTTTGGTGTTATCTTTTTTTCAGATCTTTGGTTCCTTTGATGGGAAATTATTAAGCAAGGGTAGTTCTCCCTGAGGAGAAAGATGTGTTCTAGCCCAAATGTAGGATGGAGCAGGCTTTTTCAATGGAGGTGTTCATATTTTTAAAATAGAAATTCTTATTCTCTGGGCCCAAGAGAAAAGGAAGCCTGTGTGACAACCTTGAATTCTGTTTTCAAATGGATATTCAGAGTTAGAGTACCACTTGATGGCTTGACTATCAGGAGCTCAATAGCATGAGTTGTGGAGGACAGTTATACTAACCGTAAACCAGGCCAGCGTTGGCAATTTCAGGGTAAGATGAAGTTTATGAAAAGGGTGACATCTGTGATCAGTGTCAGGATGGAAGTATTATAGACAAGAGCTAGCCAACAGAAGCATAATGTGAGCCACATATGTAACTTTTCTAATAGCCCGCATTAATAACACTAAAAAGGAACGAATGAATTAACTTTAATAACATTTTTTAAATCGATATCTACAAATATTATTATTTCAACTCATAACCAGTGTAAAAATTTAGAGAGATATTCTGCTTTTTTCGTGTGTGAATTCTTTGAAGTCTGTTTTTTGTACTGACAGCAAATCTGAATGTTAATTAGCCTCACTTCAGGGCTCCATGCACCGTGTGTGGCTGGTGACTTTGGTACTGATAATAATGCAGTGACAGCTAAGTAGATCTGGAAGTCTAGCTGCTTCAAGTTTGCATGGTAGAATTTGAGGAACTCCTAGATAACTGGAACAACACAGCCCACAAAATTGTGCTTAACCAATGCTGACCCACAATATAATACTGCCAGCACTGTTCGATTGTACTTGTTGTTTCTAATACCATTTCTGTGATAGAAAAATATCTGGATACAAAGGATACTCCTGGAGATAAATTGAGTGAGTTCTTCTATGTCCCAGGAACTAGTAGCTTCTCAATGATTTTAAAGAAGGCTTATTCCAGAGGCCAACTTCCTTAATGAGGGTTTGTATGGATGAGTCTCTATATGAGAATAAAAATGCTTAGGTAAATATATATTGATCTATCATTCTTATACACCCTTAAAATGAGACTTTATGTCCCTGTGTTAGTGTTTCTCAACCCTGGCTAGTTCCCAGGTCTGGAGGGTGAGAGTGGGCTTGGAATGTCATCATCATGAGTGACAGTTAGTTGGCCTGGTTCTGGAAATGGGGAGAGAGAAAATTTTGTGACTCAAAAGAAGAGCAGGCGGAAGGAACAAAAAAAAGAAGCTTTAGATGGAAACGCCAAGAATGACTTATTATTATCACCCTGGAAAAACCAGCTAGGCATTGACATAGGTAGGGCTATACTATCTCTATTCTGGGACATAGTCAACATTAAAAAAATTATTTGATGCATCTCTACCTAAACCTGCCCTGCTGGCCTGCCTCTGGAGAGACTCCAAAAAAAAAAAAAATTCAATTTCAAATGATCCATGCAATTTTAATGGTCTCTGAATAAGGAAGAACATTTGAAATATGTGACCACCTTTTAGATGCCTTAAAAAAAAGCATTAGTAAGTAATGGCAGAATTCCAATACTACTTTATTTATTCAAATTATTTCAAAGAAATCTAAAAGTATTAGATAAATGGCCATTTAAATTATGAGGGCAAGGTCTAGGAGGGGATTTTTGTAAAAACAAACTTTAGATAAAAAAGACTTCCCATTTATGATGGATTGAGTCCCTTAGTACAGGAGAAGGGTAAATAAGGTAAGCATCCACTGTTAGGAATGGGCAAAATAAGCAACTGCTGAGTGGTATGATTTTAAGATCACTTGGAGGGCACCCCCAAATCCCATGTGAACACTCCCCTGTTAAAGCATCCGAAGAGGCTTATGTGTCCACAGGCTCTCCAGGGAAAATGACAGTATGCTGCAGCGTTGACACCGTAAGTTGGCATCAGTAATTTTTACAAGGTGTGAATGGAAAAAAACACAGCCAAGCTCTCAGTCCTTCCAGCTGCTGCTGTGCTGCTCTCAGCCTGCTCTGCCTCCCCTCCCTCACTTCCAGTGAGAGCCCTGCTCACACTCTTCTTTCCATTCCTACCAGCCTTTAATTTGCAGAGAGACAACTGGCAAAACATTCCATTCCTACTTTATGAATTCCTGTGGGATTTACATGTATGTGATTATTTTTGGCCCCATGTCCTCTGCTCTGCCTCATCCAGAACTTGGGCTTCGTGTGTGAGGGCTGTTGTCCTGATCTCGGCTTGTCCTCCTGGGGCACTGCCAGTTATGTCCTGGCCTGATGGTGATTAGCCTCCCGACAAAGGGAAATTCAGAATTACAGTGCTTGACAAGGCAGAGCGGCAGGGAACCTACAACTGCTTAGAATTTCATAAGAGGGAGGAATTGGCCTGAGTACCAAGCCTAAGAAGGGCTTGAGGGCTGGGTGTGTTGAAAGGGCATATTTAATCATCTGAATGGTAGCAAGCACCTGAATTCTAAATGGTAGTAAAATGAAATGTGGGGTAGATGTGAGTAGGATTTATGGAAAGGCTTTAGAAGAGAAGAAATAAATAATTATAGAAGGGGTCAGTGAGACAGTGAAGCTGAACATAAGGGAGTCCATGGCACGTGGAAGTTCTTTCTTCTGAATCTCTGACTTGCGTGGAGGTTTTTTCAAGTGTCCGTCCTGTCCTTGCTTCACGACCCGAAGTCCTACGGGAGAGCGTTTGACCGGCCGTGCTTGGGTCCCTTGCCTGCCTGCCTCCTGGCTTTATCACAGGTGGGAGAGGCAGTTCCGGTCAGCCCTTCCTGGCATCTGCACTTGGAGACAGGAATCTGGAGTTACTGGACCATCAAGATTGTACACACTGGGAACTAGGAAATTGCGATGCTATTAGGGAGGGAAAATGGATGCAAGACAGCAAAGCAAATGAACCAAACGAAAATTGATAAATGCCCCCTATCTTGGATTACAGTTCCTTTAATCTTGGATTATTTACTGATCATAGTCTACTGCTAATAACATCAGTAAAACTTGAAAATGGGAGTGGTATATATATGTATATATAATTTATATAATATTTTGATTTTGCTTAGGAGTTACAAATAGATATAGATGAATATCAAAAATGCCTTATGTATTTTTTCTATTTCCTTCTCCTCACTGATTGTAAAGCATATTGATTGAACATGTCTGTTTGCCGAGCACTGTGCTAGGTGTGTGAGATACAAAAGTGAGCTCGGTAAACATGGAAACTCTCTCTTTGTGGAATGTTACATCAGCAAAGTCACACTGAGGCCAGCTCTTGAGATTATAGTTAATTAATCCAGATTAATCTGGCACTGTCAAAAAAGCAATAGTTTCTCATGTAAGATTTTTATGTCTATGTTATAAACAGCATTTCTTGGATGGAGTAACTCTAGAAGTTTGGGTAAAATAGGAAAAGTGTGTGTGTGTATGTGTGTGTGTGTGTGCCATACTAGCATAACTGGGATCCCAGTTTAGTTGATGAAACTGTGTTCAGCCTAGGACTAAGCAGGTCTGAGGATTTGTGGTTTTCAAATGGCCTAAAATAACCACAGCTTTTTTGTGGAAAATCTCACAGATTTACCTTTCCTGATACATCAATGATGTGTACAGTGTCTTAGCAGTTGTGCAGAAATTGCCTTTTTTTTAAAACCTAGTTCCCTTTAAGTACTGGGTGAAAATAAAAAATAAAATACTTTCTGACCATCAGAATAAGACATTAAACTATACAGCAGTGTAATTCCACATGAAATTTAAATTTTGTTAAACTCTCTTAAGCTGCCATTTGACTGGTTTATTTGTTGCATTTCTAAATTAAGAAAGACCAAGATGTATCCTGCTCAGTGAAATAAGCCAGGCGGAGCAAGGCAAGTACCAGATGATTTCCCTCATTTGTGGAGTAACAACGAAGCAAAACAGAAGGAACAAAACAGCAGTAGACTCACAGACTCCAAGAAGGGACTAGCAGTTACCAAAGAGGAGGGGTGGGGGCGGGCAGGTGGGGAGAGAGGGAGAAGGGGATTGGGGGGTATTACGATTGGCACACATGCTGTGGGGCGGATCATGGGGAGGACAGTGTAGCACAAAGAAGGCAAGTAGTGAATCTGTGGCACCTTGCTGCACTGATGGACAGTGACTGCATTGGGGTATGGGGGGACTCGATAATATGGGTGAATGTAGTAACCACATTGTTTTTCATGTGGGACCTTCATGAGAATGTATATCAATGATACCTTAATAAAAAAAAAAAGAAAACTTAAGCCTTTCAGGGCTCCTCTCCTCTCTGAGGTTGCCCGCACTTTTTCTCTCTTTAAATAAGAAGCTTTAAATAAAACTTTTACTCTGCTTCAAAGAAAGAAAGAAAAAAAGAAAGAACTCCTGGGAAAGGACTAGTTCCAAAGAGGGAGACATCACTCAAGTTTGTTCTCATGGCAATACCTCAGGGCAAGAGAGGAAAGGTGGTTTTGAGTACAGTGCAGTGTTTGCCAATCGTATTGTCCCATGGTCTAGTCCTCAGGAATTTACTCCTGGGTCTTTGGGTGAGGGGCTTGGGAAAACACTGAGATGTCTGTAGCTCTCTCTGCTGACCTCTGTAACATGCAGGGATTCCATTTGGGTAGAGATGACATATATCTCTTTACTTGGCATCGCTGATGGAACATGGGATGAAAAGAGGCGTGTGTTCAAGTTTGATCAGAACCAGAGAAGATTTTGGAGAGAATGGGTTCCAGCAGGAATCAGTATTGGAGACAACAGTGGCCACTAAAGGTGGCCCTAGGATCACCTCTAGAATTGGCTGGAAGTGGTTTCCCTGTGGCTATGTGAAGTGAAGCTGCCATCATTGATTTCATGAGGGGTGTAGTTTGAAGAGCACCTTTGTGAGCATAGAAAGCTTTACACTAGGCATCAAAGCAAAAGGCTGAGCAGTAGAGAAACAAAATGGTGGATGTTCTTAAAGCAGCCGAGAGGAATGAATTTGAGCATGTGATCCTTCCAGAATTGAGGGGAGTTTGAATGAAGGTAGGAGATCCAGAGTATTTGTGCCTGAGCTACAGAAATCTGGATAAGATTATAATTGTGACCCTAAATCTATCTTTGGATTTGTGCGGCCATTCCATTAGAAAATCTGCCCAAAAATTTGTAATAAAAACAACACGTAAGTGTATGTGTTAAGTGCGTAATCCAAACTGTCTAAGCAAATATGTGATGAGGAGTATTTTTCCTCATAGTACACATTGCCTAGGCTATTTTAGAAGTGATAGTGTATAAAATCATTTACATTTTTCTCATTTATAGCTGTTTTTCCCTTAAGATGGGAAACAGGTGTTATATGAAATTTATAGAACATTTAAAAAATATCTTTTGCTTTGGGACATTCAACTATTATTAAGAAAAAGGAAATATATAGGAAAATCATTTGCTTTATGATTGTTGAACTGACCTGGATGTGAGTCTTTAGATACTATTTGGTTCCTAAGTGGTTTGAATCTCTTTCGTTGACTAAAAATAATCACTCGAAAAAGCATCCTTCCTACTGAAATAACGAAGCATTTTATGTGGATATAAGATGGATAAAATATTTGGTCAGTTGATACAAATCAATACAAATCAATTTAAGTTTACTGGTTTTTTTTTTTTCAAGAAGAACCGTATGCTTTTTACTGTGGTAAAATAAAATATAAAATTTACTATTTTAAGGAGTGCAATTGAGTGGCAGTAAGTACCTTCACCGTATTTTGTGAACAATATCACTTCTAGACGCTTTGTCTCCCCAGGAGGAAGCCTCCCACCCATTTAGCTGTCTGCCTCATTCCTCTTTCACTCCAACCCCTGTCAACCACTAATCTGCTTTTTCTTTCTTATTTTTTAATGGAATGCCAGAGTTCAAGAACAATGTTTGCCAGCTGGGGAAAGAGAATTTTGGGAATTTCAATAGACTAAGAAAGGTTTAATTTATTTCTTCTCAGAAGGCACTGTCTACCTCCAGGTAATCAGAAAAATTTGCCCAGGAAATCAGCAGAGTGTCAGTTTGTATTGCCTCTTCTTATACCTGTTAGTGCTAAAATTGAAACCACTGGTGACACTTTACCAGCTATTAAGCATAGTTACTTTTATGTCTTCTCTTCACATGATATTAATGAAATCCCCAATGTATGACTTTGTAAAATAATATTTTATAAAATCTGTCATAACCTTATAGTTGTTTGGAGAAAGAATTTTTATAAGAATCATTTTAATATTCACAGATATTACTTTATACTCAGTTCATTAATGATAGGTGAATACATACACTTAAGCCACTGATTTATTTACATGCTGGTGAAATTTGTAAAGTTTTAAAGTAAAAATGTGAGCACAGGGATCTATAGGATGGTAAAAAGTATAGCTAAGAAACAGAATCACAGAAATGCTAGAACTAGAAATCATATGGCTGATATTACAGTAGTCCAATGATTTTCCTGACATAAACAGCTATGTAGTAAATGAACTGAGAAAAAAGTTTGTTTTCTGATACATAAGTAATACAATCAATGTATTAGCAGTTAGACGGTAATTACATCAACGGACATAAATTACTGAATTATATCCTTTGAAATATTTGGCCAATCTTTTGAAAAGATTTTTTCCTACTAGAATAAGATGTTACACTATATCAATTAAATTCCATATGGATTTCAAGCTTCATGAGGCCACCTTGCTGACCATAGTTCAATAGCTACATTTCCATTTTAAGAACAATTTTACTAGAAAAGTTTTTCATGACCTTAGTATTTTATGCTCTTAACAGAAATTAGTCCTTAGTCTCATCCTGAACCCTTTGCTTTATTAGATAGAGTTTAGTCATCTATTAAATAATCAAATTTTTTAGAGAAAGGATTATTAAGGTTGTTTAAATTTATATTGTTTTCATATTGAAGTGTGCTGCACTATGATGAAAATACTACTACCTTAATGAACCCTTAATAACTACATAAATACAATTAATCTTAGATCCATGAGGAAGACGTATTGTTTCATGAATAGAGGCATAATCAGAAAGGTTAGAAGAATGAATGAGGTCTAATACCAGGTACTTTCTAATTTGAAAGGCAATATTCCAAACTATATGCATAAATTTCTGTAGACGTGGGATCATAATACTGGCAGGCTTCAAACTAGAAAGAAAGAAAACCTACTCTGCTACAACTTTGGAGGACTTTTAAATATGTGTAAAAGAATAATCTATACTTAACCTTTGATTTATCACCATTACTTAAGTAATGGAAAGATCTTCCTGTTTAGAAGTTAGGTACTCAGGGACGCGCCTTAACCCCGAGGATTCAAGGTCCAGAGGAGCACATGATGCACTAATGCCTTGGGGGACCGTAGATAAAGCCCTGCAGCAATTAGGCACTCAATAGTACTCCAGTGGTTTGAAAGTTAAAATGCCTCCTAATTTACCATGAGGGAGGGCCTTAGGGGAAGAAAGAATATGGCTCAATTAATTAGCACTTGTTAGCAAACTTCAACTATTACCCTATTTAGGTTTTTCAAATCGCTGATATCTCAAATACCCACAAGATTTGGAAAGGAAGCAAGAATAAGCAGTTAAGAAAAGCTAATTTGTCCAACAGGACACCCGCTCTTGAATATAGTGTTAGCAGCAGACCCATTTTCATAGACTAGCTTTTCTATCATGAAGAAAAGAAAAATGGTAACAATTTGCTGTGTTTAACTGTTGCTAAAAGCTCATGCCTTTCCATTTGAGTTTCTTGAGATTAATCCTCTTGATGACCACCTATAGGTTCCAATATAAATAAATTAACCTTTGAGAGTTATCTGGAGCTTTATTAAGCATGCTGGTTTTCTGTTTACTCATTATGTCTCCTAAGTGACTACTGGTTTTTAGAAAAGCTTAATGATTTTTAATGATTACCTGACTATTATTAAAATAACGTCTTCTTTAGTCTGAAAAATTTTCAGTTAAATCTCATGTTTTATGGTATGGAATCATACTGTTTTCAACTAATAATTACACAAAATGTAATCATTTTCAATAATCTTAGCTCATATTCCCCTTTATTTTTGTTCTAACTGTTTTGGCTGAGGTCTCTGAAAGAATGTTGGATAATAGTATTGATAGTGGTCATCTAAGTCATAGTTTGAGTTTTTCTCATTAGGTTTTTTTTGTTCTGGTTTTGTTGTTTTGATATTTAGTATAATGAAGACTTGGTTTAAGATAACTATTCTTTATCATATGAAGAAGTTTTCTTGTATCTTTAGTTGCCTTTAATTTTAAAAATGTTTGTAAATCAACCTTTTAAAAAATATTTCAGTGGATTTAGTACAGTAGAGCATGCTTGAGTTTGATGTACCCACTAACCTATATTCTCTCATAGCCCCCTGATTTCCACATTTATGCTTCATACATATATGTAAACTGCCTGGCCTTGTGCACCCTTTAATCTGAGATCTGCATATTGGATTTTCAAAGTGGGGAAAATATGAAGTTTTTCCAAATTTATTTATAAAGTTCATAGGAATCAAATTTAATTGTCATTCTCTAGGCTTCATGCCCTTAAAGGGAATAATGGCCAGCAGAATATTCTAGTTTGTAAAATTTTGGTGCATGGCTATAATCATAGAATGTAACCTGTTTACTTAATTGTTTAGTTTACATGCAGGCTTTGTGTTTGTTTGACTTACAGTTTATTATAGAAAACATGATGATTGGTGATATAAAGCAGAGCTTGAAGCAGGTGGATTCACAGGAAAAGTACAAGCAGGGAGCCAATAAAAACATCAGAAGGAATAGAGATACATTCAGGTTTTCTTGTTCTGGAGCTCATGTGGCTGATTTGAAAGGAAGTGATTGCCTTGTTGAATCACAACTCTTCTGTGATTCACACTAACCTTCCTCTGGTGGGCAATTTCATTCTCACACTTGCAACTCCCGAGGAACTGTATGGGTACACACCAGAGGATTTCCTGACCAAAGTTCATGTACGGTATAATTTAAGTCAAAGCCCTGATTACATTCTGTGCTGCCCCAAGTTAAATGACAGGAAAACCTGATACGTGGGGAAGGGCAGAGGCAAGAGTTTCCTTCCCCAATTAAGTAAGAAGAAGCACAAAAAAAAAATGCATAAAGTGGGGCTGATTCTAAACATTGAACAGGGAATTCTAGGAAGCTCGAAACAAAAATAGTGCATGGAAAGGACCAATTGGGCCATCCTTATTGATGTGTTAGTTTATGTGTCATATCCAAATGCTTCAATATAGAACTATACTTCAATGTATATGTGTATATGCACCTGTCAGATTATTCATCTGAATGTAACAAACAGTTAAATATCAGTCATATTAAAACCTGTTGTGTGCCTATTGGGAAATGCCCTACTTTGAATTTCTCAATGGGTCTCTTAATTTTCCTGTGAGATAATTTTAGATATATCCCTAAACATATTCTGAATGACTAGGGCACTTTTAGGAATTCATCCTGTTAGCAACCTACCTTCTGGTAATATACACCCTGCCCGAAAACCATCCCACTTTATGAAATCCTGACCTATCCAATGAAACATAAACAAAGGAGCTAATGTTGAGATGAAGTTTGTTGTTGCAAAATTTGTAATAGCTCCCATGTGCTTTACTATTTAAAGTATGCCTGCAGTTTTTAGGCTATTGGCTTATCAGGGCAAGATATGCCAATAAAAAGGAAGCATCCTTTAATATTTAATGGTAGGTTCTTATTTGATTTGTAGGCTGATTTTTTTTATAGCAAGACATTGGCAAAAAGTATTAAGTTGCAAGTAATACATTATAAGTATTAGATTATCTCTTCACTATCTCAATAGTCTTGAGAACATAGTGATTTAATCCTGTAATTCTTAGTTGGAAACAAAGGTATACTCTAGAAAAGCAACCCCCGCCCCTCCCCGGGATGCCTGATCATCTTTATCTGGCTGTATTTTTCCCCCAGGTCACTTATAATAAACCACCTAATAAGCTATAAAATATACATACTTGGCTTTCATTCTTTTACTCACAGAATGGAAGGTCTGTGAGAGGAGCAATTTTTGAGTGTGTGTTATACTGATATATTCACATAATAAACCCTTACTAAATATTGGTGGATTGAATGGATGTGTAACATCATATCAGCATAAAGAGACCCTGTACATGTTAATAATAATTTAAGCAAAAACATTAGCTAAACTCCATCCTGGGGCCAGTGAGGAAGCTTGGGTTTCAGTACTTCCTTTACTATACGGCAACTCTGGAAGGCTGAGAAAAATCGAGGTGCATCCAGTAGCAAAAATGTGCTTTGCGTGTCTTTATGCCCTGAGTGTCTTTTCTCTTTGCCCGTGTTTCTCCTTCAATTAAACATTCATTTCCCCTGTATTTTTTTTTTTTTTGTGAGTCTTTGTACTTGAAAACTGCTTTTTCCTTAAATCTTTGGCTTAATTTTAATTTTGGCAATCACATCTATCTATCATCATCTGTCTACCTACCAATGTATGTGTCTTATACTTACATCTAAGAATACCTATATTTATAGCTAGTTATCTCTACCTACACATAAATGTCTAAGAACTGCTATTTTTCCCTAATTATCTTGTTCCAAGATAGTCCAGCAATGAAGTAAGAATAGGCTAACTTCTAACATTTCACTTTCTAAGATCCTTTCCTCTTGTTTGCATAAGTCATTCCCTAAGGGAGCAGATCTGTTTCTCACTCTCTTCATTATCTTTTCTCAGTATTGAATTTTTTCTATATACTGAAGAATGTTCATTCCATAACAATAATAATTAAGGAATACATATTTGAGGTCATTTTAACCTATAATCAATGCCTTTAGTCACTGATGGGCAGGGGTGACAGCCAGGCTTTAATGTTGCTAATACATGCTCTTTCGGTGGCTTCACTTTGGAGTATCTATATGCGGCAGACTCAGAAAAGCACTCTATCCTCTCCCATTTTAAATAAAGGAAATACCTTAAGCTCCAATCTCCAATTTCGGAGTTCTCCCTTATCCCATGAAGGTGAATCAGTGTATTAAGAAAGTATTTTCCTGAGTCACCTGGAGGCTATTTATTCTACTGCACATGTTGTACGGACAGAGTAGAAGAGAAGGTAGGAAAACCTGTATGAGAAATACCGTGCAAGAGGTCATTCCCAAGACTTTTAGAAAAATACTTTGATACCTGTCCTCTTCCTAGGGTAGCTGTACAGCAACTTATCTACCCCAGGGTTTTTCTGCAATGAAAAATAGCTCTGCCCCTAGAAGAGCTCTCATGCAAATGCCGCGGGTGGAACCTTTGATCTTCTGTATCCAAGACAGTGGTTCTCCCTGAGTTCTGTCTTCTGAAATGCATCTGAGATTTTAGCTGCACTTCCCTCATCATTCTCAATAGGCTTTCTCTTAATTTGTTGCATTTTGAATTTTTTTTGATGCTTCAATAATGTTTCTGGGGGGATAATAGCTAAATATATACACATCAGACTTTGGAAATTGAAGCTCCATGATAGCTTTGGAATTCAGATTATTGCACACCTGATTTATTTTTTTCAATTTTTATACAGAAGAAATATTTCAGTAGGAAACATTTTTATGACTCAACTGTATTTACCCTATTTCAAGGGATATAAGTCATATTGTACAAATTATAATTCAACTGGTTGTCATCTTCAGTTGTATTTTTTTTTTTTTAATTATTTTTTATTGAAGGGTAGTTGACGCACAGTATTACATTACATTAGTTTCAAGTGTACAACACAGTGGTAGAACATTTATATACATAATTCTAGGTTCCAGCTATCACCCTACCAAGCTGTTACAATATCTTGACTATATTCCTTATGCTATACATTACATCCCGGTTACTTATTTATTTTACCATTGGAAGTCTGTCCTTTTTTTTTTTTTTTTGAGGGCATCTCTCATATTTATTGATCAAATGGTTGTTAATGACAATAAAATTCTGTATAGGGGAGTCAATGCTCAATGTACAATCATTAATCCACCCCAAGCCTAATTTTCGTCAGTCTCCAATCTTCTGAGGCATAACAAACAAGTTCTTACATGTAGAACAAATTCTTACATAATGAATAAGTTACATGGTGAACAGTACAAGGGCAGTCATCACAGAAACTTTCGGTTTTGCTCATGCATTATGAACTCTAAACAGTCAGTTCAAATATGAATACTCATTTGGTTTTTATACTTGATTTATATCTAGATACCACATTTCTCTCTTTATTATTATTATTTTTAATAAAATGCTGAAGTGGTAGGTAGATACAAGATAAAGGTAGAAAACATAGTTTAGTGTTGTAAGAGAGCAAATGTAGATGATCAGGTGTGTGCCTGTAGACTATCTGTTAATCCAAGCTAGACCAGGGCAATAAAACATCCACGTATGCAGAAGATTTCTCTCAGAACAGGGGGGGTGAGGTTCTAAGCCTCACCTCTGTTGATCCCCAATTTCTCACCTGATGGCCCCCCTGCGACTGTGCCTGTCTTAGGTTGTTCCTCCCTTGAGGAATCTTACCCGTCTCTGGCTAACCAGTCATCTTCCGGGGCCATACAGGGAAATGTAAAGTTGGTGAGAGAGAAGCCTTATTGTTTGAAAAGGTTAGCTTTTTACTTCTTTGCATATTTATGCCCTGTGGCTTCTATGCCCAGCATTTGTCTTGAGGTATCTTTACCACTTGGAGGAGTTATGATACTCGGTAAATTTGATATGAGGCACGAATTCTATTTAAGGGTTGTAATTAGGAAGGAAGAAGAAAAGCTATAGAAGTAGCAGGCGGAAGAAAACATGGGAAGATTGATTATTTCTTTGACATATCTTCTTGTAGAGTAACTTCAGCATATATAGGTTTTAAGCTACTACTTAAATTGCACACACACATTAACATAATAGGAGTATAGTTACATAACCAAAGCATATCTGTAATTACCAGCCATCTCCAGTGAAACCAAGAAAACCAGTTAGGCACCTTAGGCATTTGTGAAAACTTATCTATGATATGGTGGATATTGTCCAACTGAACTTGAACAGTCTGAGAGAAATCAGACAAATTAAAACAACCCATTCCTGGGGACTGTTCACATGCCATATGTTCTTTTAACAGTAAATAGTCTGTAGTTGTAAGAGTTTGGAGTGCTACAATTTGCACTTCTCCAAATTCTTGGTTGAGTTCCAACAGTATAGATCCAGTCAAATTTGTTGTTTTACTGTATGCACAGGCCAGCTTAGATATCTCCTTCCTCATTCCCATGGCAAGTCCAGGAACTCGTGGGATGAGTGCATCTACTGCTGTAGCAGTGCGTGGATCTTTGTTGGGGTTTTTTGATGATCATCTTCTGGCATGAGTCTTCCAGAGAGTGCAAATGTTGGAAGTTCTTTTTCATATCGTATCTTAGTTCATTTTCGGGGTAGCCCAATTAGGCTTTGATCCTCTGTATAAACACAAACAGACCCTTTGCCTACACTTTTATATGCCCTTTATACCCTTGTGTAGAACTCGTTGGAGGTAACCACACAGGAACTGCCCTTTTTTTTTTTTTTTTGCTTTGTTTTTGGTATCACTAATCTACACTTACATGATGAATATTATGTTTACTAGGCTCTCCCCTATACCAGGTCTCCCCTATAAACCCCTTTACAGTCACTGTCCATCAGCATAGCAAAATGTTGTAGAATCACTACTTGCCTTCTCTGTGTTGTACAGCCCTCCCTTTTCTCCTACCCCCCCATGTATGTTAATCTTAATACCCCCCTACTTCTCCCCCCCTTATCCCTCCATACCCACCCATCCTCCCCAGTCCCTTTCCCTTTGGTACCTGTTAGTCCATTCTTGAGTTCTGTGATTCTGCTGCTGTTTTGTTCCTTCAGTTTTTCCTTTGTTCTTATATTCCACAGATAAGTGAAATCATTTGGTATTTCTCTTTCTCCGCTTGGCTTGTTTCACTGAGCATAATACCCTCCAGCTCCATCCATGTTGCTGCAAATGATTGGATTTGCCCTTTTCTTATGGCTGAGTAGTATTCCATTGTGTATATGTACCACCTCTTCTTTATCCATTCATCTATCGATGGACATTTAGGTTGCTTCCAATTCTTGGCTATTGTAAATAGTGCTGCAATAAACATAGGGGTGCATCTGTCTTTCTCAAACTTGATTGCTGCGTTCTTAGGGTAAATTCCTAGGAGTGCAATTCCTGGGTCAAATGGTAAGTCTGTTTTGAGCATTTTGATATACCTCCATACTGCTTTCCACAATGGTTGAACTAACTTACATTCCCACCAGCAGTGTAGGAGGGTTCCCCTTTCTCCACAGCCTCGCCAACATTTGTTGTTGTTTGTCTTTTGGATGGCAGCCATCCTTACTGGTGTGAGGTGATACCTCATTGTAGTTTTAATTTGCATTTCTCTGATAATTAGCGATGTGGAGCATCTTTTCATGTGTCTGTTGGCCATCTGTATTTCTTTTTTGGAGAACTGTCTGTTCAGTTCCTCTGCCCATTTTTTAATTGGGTTATTTGTTTTTTGTTTGTTGAGGCATGTGAGCTCTTTATATATTCTGGACGTCAAGCCTTTATCAGATGTGTCATTTTCAAATATATTCTCCCATACTGTAGGGATCCTTCTTGTTCTATTGATGGTGTCTTTTGCTGTACAGAAGCTTTTCAGCTTAATATAGTCCCACTTACTCATTTTTGCTGTTGTTTTCCTTGCCAGGGGAGATATGTTCAAGAAGAGGTCACTCATGTTTATGTCTAAGAGGTTTTCGCCTATGTTTTCTTCCAAGAGTTTAATGGTTTCATGGCTTACATTCAGGTCTTTGATCCATTTTGAGTTTACTTTTGTATATGGGGTTAGACAATGGTCCAGTTTCATTCTCCTACATGTAGCTGTCCAGTTTTGCCAGCACCACCTGTTGAAGAGACTGTCATTTCGCCATTGTATGTCCATGGCTCCTTTATCAAATATTAATTGACCATATATGTCTGGGTTAATGTCTGGATTCTCTAGTCTGTTCCATTGGTCTGTGGCTCTGCTCTTGTGCCAGTACCAAATTGTCTTGATTACTATGGCTTTATAGTAGAGCTTGAAGTTGGGGAGTGAGATCCCCCCTACTTTATTCTTCTTTCTCAGGATTGCTTTGGCTATTCGGGGTCTTTGGTGTTTCCATATGAATTTTTGAATTATTTGTTCCAGTTCATTGAAGAATGTTGCTGGTAGTTTCATAGGGATTGCATCAAATCTGTATATTGCTTTGGGCAGGATGGCCATTTTAACGATATTAATTCTTCCTAGCCACGAGCATGGGATGAGTTTCCATCTGTTAGTGTCCCCTTTAATTTCTCTTAAGAGTGACTTGTAGTTTTCAGAGTATAAGTCTTTCACTTCTTTGGTTAGGTTTAGTCTTAGGTATTTTATTCTTTTTGATGCAATTGTGAATGGAGTTGTTTTCCTGATTTCTCTTTCTGTTGGTTCGTTGTTAGTATATAGGAAAGCCACAGATTTCTGTGTGTTGATTTTGTATCCTGCAACTTTGCTGTATTCCGATATCAGTTCTAGTAGTTTTGGGGTGGAGTCTTTAGGGGTTTTATGTACAGTATCATGTCATCTGCAAATAGTGACAGTTTAACTTCTTCTTTACCAATCTGGATTCCTTGTATTTCTTTATTTTTTCTAATTGCCGTGGCTAGGACCTCCAGTACTATGTTAAATAACAGTGGAGAGAGTGGGCATCCCTGTCTAGTTCCCGATCTCAGCGGAAATGCTTTCAGCTTCTCGCTGTTCAGTATAATGTTGGCTGTGGGTTTATCATAGATGGCCTTTATTATGTTGAGGTACTTGCCCTCTATTCCCATTTTGCTGAGAGTTTTTAACATGAATGGATGTTGAACTTTGTCAAATGCTTTTTCAGCATCTATGGAGATGATCATGTGGTTTTTGTCTTTCTTTTTGTTGATGTGGTGGATGATGTTGATGGACTTTCGAATGTTGTACCATCCTTGCATCCCTGGGATGAATCCCACATGGTCATGGTGTATGATCCTTTTGATGCATTTTTGAATTCGGTTTGCTAATATTTTGTTGAGTATTTTTGCATCTACGTTCATCAGGGATATTGGTCTGTAGTTTTCTTTTTTGGTGGGGTCTTTGCCTGGTTTTGGTATTAGGGTGATGTTAGCTTCATAGAATGAGTTTGGGAGTATCCCCTCCTCCTCTATTTTTTGGAAAACTCTAAGGAGAATGGGTATTATGTCTTCCTTGTATGTCTGATAAAATTCCGAGGTAAATCCATCTGGCCCGGGGGTTTTGTTCTTTGGTAGTTTTTTGATTACCGCTTCAATTTCGTTGCTGGTAATTGTTCTGTTTAGATTTTCTGTTTCTTCCTGGGTCAATCTTGGAAGGTTATATTTTTCTAGGAAGTTGTCCATTTCTCCTAGGTTCCCCAGCTTGTTAGCATATAGGTTTTCATAGTATTCTCCAATAATTCTTTGCATTTCTGTGGGGTCCGTCATGATTTTTCCTTTCTCGTTTCTGATACTGTTGATTTGTGTTGACTCTCTTTTCTTCTCAATAAGTCTAGCTAGAGGCTTATCTATTTTGTTAATTTTCTCAAAGAACCAGCTCTTGGTTTCATTGATTTTTGCTATTGTTTTATTCTTCTCAATTTTATTTATTTCTTCTCTGATCTTTATTATGTCCCTCCTTCTGCTGACCTTAGGCCTCATCTGTTCTTCTTTTTCCAATTTTGATAATTGTGACATTAGACCATTCATTTGGGATTGCTCTTCCTTTTTTAAATATGCTTGGATTGCTATATACTTTCCTCTTAAGACTGCTTTTGCTGTGTCCCACAGAAGTTGGGGCTTAGTGTTGTTGTTGTCATTTGTTTCCATATATTGCTGGATCTCCATTTTGATTTGGTCATTGATCCATTGATTATTTAGGAGCGTGTTGTTAAGCCTCCATGTGTTTGTGAGCCTCTTTGCTTTCTTTGTACAGTTTATTTCTAGTTTTATGCCTTTGTGGTTTGAAAAGTTGGTTGGTAGGATTTCAATCTTTTGGAATTTTCTGAGGCTCTTTTTGTGGCCTAGTATGTGGTCTATTCTGGAGAATGTTCCATGTGCACTTGAGAAGAATGTATATCCCGCTGCTTTTGGATGTAGAGTTCTATAGATGTCTATTAGGTCCATCTGCTCTACTGTGTTGTTCAGTGCTTCCGTGTCCTTACTTATTTTCTGCCCAGTGGATCTATCCTTTGGGGTGAGTGGTGTGTTGAAGTCTCCTAGAATGAATGCATTGCAGTCTATATCCCCCTTTAGTTCTGTTAGTATTTGTTTCACATATGCTGGTGCTCCTGTGTTGGGTGCATATATATTTAGAATGGTTATATCCTCTTGTTTGACTGAGCCCTTTATCATTATGTAGTGTCCTTCTTTATCTCTTGTTACTTTCTTTGTTTTGAAGTCTATTTTGTCTGATATTAGTACTGCAACCCCTGCTTTCTTCTCACTGTTGTTTGCTTGAAATATGTTTTTCCATCCCTTGACTTTTAGTCTGTACATGTCTTTGGGTTTGAGGTGAGTTTCTTGTAAGCAGCATATAGATGGGTCTTGCTTTTTTATCCATTCTGTTACTCTGTGTCTTTTGATTGGTGCATTCAACCCATTAACATTTAGGGTGACTATTGAAAGATATGTACTTATTGCCATTGCAGGCTTTAACTTCGTGGTTACCAAAGGTTCAAGGTTAGCCTCTTTAGTATCTTACTGCCTAACTTAGCTCGCTTATTGAGCTGTTATATACACTGTCTGGAGATTCTTTTCTTCTCTCCCTTCTTGTTCCTCCTCCTCGATTCTTCATATGTTGGGTGTTTTGTGCTGTGCTCTTTCTAGGAGTGCTCCCATCTAGAGCAGTCCCTGTAAGATGTTCTGTAGAGGTGGTTTGTGGAAAGCAAATTCCCTCAGCTTTTGTTTGTCTGGGAATTGTTTAATCCCACCGTCATATTTGAATGATAGTCGTGCTGGATACAGTATCCTTGGTTCAAGGCCCTTCTGTTTCATTGTATTAAATATATCATGCCATTCTCTTCTGGCCTGTAGGGTTTCTGTTGAGAAATCTGACGTTAGCCTGATGGGTTTCTCTTTATAGGTGACCTTTTTCTCTCTAGCTGCCTTTAACACTCTTTCCTTGTCCTTGATCTTTGCCATTTTAATTATTATGTGTCTTGGTGTTGCCCTTCTTGGATCCTTTCTGTTGGGGGTTCTGTGTATTTCCGTGGTCTGTTCGATTACTTCCTCCCCCAGTGTGGGGAAGTTTTCAGCAATTATTTCTTCTAAGATACTTTCCATCTCTTTGCCTCTCTCTTCTTCTTCTGGGACCCCTATAATACGGATATTGTTCCTTTTGGATTGGTCACACAGTTCTCTTAATATTGTTTCATTCCTGGAGATCCTTTTGTCTCTCTCTATGTCAGTCTATGCGTTCCTGTTCTCTGATTTCAATTCCATCAATGGCCTCTTGCATTCTATCCATTCTGCTTATAAACCCTTCCAGAGTTTGTTTCATTTCTGCGATCTCCTTTCTGGCATCTGTGATCTCCTTCCGGACTTCATCCCATTTCTCTTGCGTATTTCTCTGCATCTCTGTCAGCATGTTTATGATTCTTATTTTGAATTCTTTTTCAGGGAGACTGGTTAGGTCTGTCTCCTTCTCTGGTGTTGTCTCTGTGATCTTTGTCTGCCTGTAGCTTTGCCTTTTCATGGTGATAGGAATAGTCTGCAGAACTGGAACGAGTGACGGCTGGAAGGACTTCCTTTCTTGTTGGTTTGTGGCCCTCCTCTCCTGGGAGAACAGCGACCTCTAGTGGCTTGTGCTGCGCAGCTGCGCGCAGACAGGGTTCCTGCTTCCTGCCCGGCTGCTATGGAGTTAATCTCCGCTGTTGCTGTGGGCGTGGCCTGGCTCGGGCAGCTACTCCAAGATGGTGGAGTCGCGTTGGAGCAGGAGCTGCTGGGAGGCTATTTATCTCCGTAAGGGGCCTCCCTGCTCCCTGCAGCCCAGGGCTTAGGGTGCCCAGAGATCCCGGATTCCCTACCTCTGGATTAAGTGACCCGCCCTGCCCCTTTAAGACTTCCAAAAAGCACCCGCCAAAACAAAACAACGCCCACCAAAAAAAAAAGAAAAAAAAAAATTTTTTTAATTAAAAAAAAAAAGTTTTTAATTAAAAAAAATAAAAATAAAAATAAAAATAAAGGTGGTCGTTCGTTTTTCTTTATTCTCCGGTGCCAGCCTCAGGCCTCTGCTCACCGGTCTTTCTGCCCTTTTTCCCTAGTATTGGGGTCCCTATCCCTTTAAAACTCCCAAAAAGTGCTTGCCAAAACAAAACAGCAAAAAAGCAAAAAAAAAAAATGGTCACGCGCTTTTCTTATGCCCTCTGTCGCCCAGCCTCCAGTGCCCGCTCACTGTTCTTGCTGCCCTGTTTTCCCAGTATCGAGGGCCCTGCGCTCTGGCCCGGATGGCTGGGGCTGGGTGTTCGGCAGCCCTGGGCTCCGTCTCCCTCCCGCTCTGCCTGCTCTTCTCCCGCCGGGAGCTGGGGGGAGGGGCGCTCGGCTCCCGCGGGGCCGGGGCTTGTATCTTACCCCCTTCGCGAGGCGCTGGGTTCTCTCAGGTGCGGATGTGGTCTGGATGTTGTCCTGTGTCCTCTGGTCTTTATTCTGGGAAGGGTTGTCTTTGTTATATTTTCATAGATATATGTTGTTTTGGGAGGAGATTTCCGCTGCTCTACTCACGCCGCCATCTTCTGCCCCTCTCTCCCCTGTATTTTTTATTTGGCTGGTTCCTAATGACATTTCAAAACTTAAGTCAGGTAACACCTTCTCCAGGAAGTCTTCTTCAAAGTCCCCAGGGTCGGGTAGATGGTCCTGCTATCTGCTCAAACATGCCTCACCCTTTACCACAGTATTACATCACACCAGACCGTATGTGTTAGCTTCCTTGTTCTCTCAGCACACTGGGAGGCACTGCAGGCAGGCGCTACAGCTTTTAGTTTGTTTTTAAAGTCCAGATACAATTTTGTTTTCTAGGAGACAGTCAATTAAAAGACAAAGGGAAAGGGGTCTAAAGGACAAGAGGGAGGAGGGGGAAGTAAGAATGAGTAATAAAGGGAGACAAAAAGGGGCTAACTCGTTGCTCATTTTAGTCAAGAAAGAATATCTAGACAGTGGATCTGGATATTAGAGTAGATTTCCGAGGAAAGTTTATTAGCACAGGAATTTGGATAGTGTTATGAGAACCTCTGTGTGCCAGGCATGATTCTAGGCATGGAGTAGGCCGCAGTGAACAGATAATGGTACTGCCTTCATTAGTGGGCAAGTATAATACTATACTTATATAAGTATAATAAGTATAATACTATACTAATGCTATACTTACATACAGACAATAAGCAAGTATAATACCATATAATACAATACATAACACAATGTAAAATATAGTATAAAATACATATAAATGGTGGAAATACAAAAATTACATAAAATAAGAAAATAAATAAGAAAATAAAATACAATATAATAGAGAATTTGGTGATGTTTAAGGGGAATCAGTAGACTGCCTCTTTGATCAAGATCCTTCATAATTCTTTACTTGTTAAGCTATTTGCCATATCCCAGAATGCAAAGTACAAAATAAATTGTTCTGGGAGTGAGTGGCGTTTATAACTTGCATGTGTGCCTCAGCCCACACTGACTGTGGGAGGAACAATTTGCATAGGTTTTGAAACCCCAGGTAGACCTTTAAGGGGCCTATCTCCCGGTTGCGTGCAGATGCATGGAGCCCCGAGGGGAGGCTTGGCAGTCTGGAAGGCCCCAGTGTGCAGGCCTCCTTGCACAGCTGCGCAAAACCCTAATTCCTCAACAGACAAGAGTTCTTATCAACGAAACGAACTTCTCCAGAATTAGGATCAACATGGTTTAACTTTGTTTTGTTCTCCAAAGTCTTGATTAACCTGGTATTATTTACTAATAAGTCATTTTAGCAGACAAAGAATTTGGGTTTTTCTTTGGATTGGTGGAGTTTCCAGGATATGGGTACGGGTATTGATTGACGCTGCTCTGGCAATATAATAAGGAATACACTACCATTTTTGCCTTAATGTAGGTGAATTATTCTTCCAGCAAATGGAAGAGTGTACTTAAGAGTATCACAGTGCTTTGTGGTAGAGGACAAAAAAAACAACCAAAAAACAATTACCATGAAAAAGCTAGAATGGCTGTGTTATTGCGGTACATCAGACTTTGCTTACATATTGTTAAGATTCATACCAGCCTGGTAGTTGTTGACAGATAAACTAACAAAAATAAAACTCATTTATTTTTTTCTTTATTGAGACCTCCAGGAAAAGCAGATTTTCAGTTTTTGTACTTTCTACTTTGATAGAACAGAGACTGACGGCGAAAATGTGTCGGTCCAGAAATAGAAATTAAGCCTAGGTTTGCATCAAAATTCCATTTAGTCTTGGAAAAGGAACCGTTGTTTGGATTATTTTTGATTCTTAAACAAATAGTCTGTGGAACATCACAGTATACCTGGATATATATTAACCCTTTCCCATGAGCGATACTTTCAAAATTATTGTTTTCAGTCTACAATGCTGTATTTCTTTTGTAGTATTTGAGGCAACGAGTTATCATCAGAGTAGGTTGCATTCTACTGAATGCAAGTCACTAGCAACAGACATACACAATTCAGACTGCAGGAAGTATGAAACTAGATTGGGAAATTGATAACAGATCTTTTTCTCTATAACAAAGTCATATTTGATGCTACAGTTTGGTGATTGAAATAAGGATAAAAGTTAGTGGGAAAAGTGAAGTGAAATTTTAGGTTGTTGAGATTGTGAATGTGAATTGAATAAAATTTCTGGCTAAGTCGTTTGTACGTTCCCTTCATGTTACTTAAGTTGACAAGTAACAAAAAAGACCTGTAAGCCCCTTTTTCCCTCCTTCCTTCATCCTTCTTTTCTCAGTCTCCCTCCCTCCCTTCCTCACTCCCTCCCTTCTCTCTCTCTTGTTCCCTCTTTATTTTTATTCAACTATCAACATGGAAATTCTGTGACAGTTTCTCATAATTAAGACAATAACTAAGTTAACCTCGGAATTCTGGACAGAAAAACATGTTACACTTAGTGAATGATGTGCAAGTGGTAAACAGAGCCATCTTACAATCCAACAACATCCATTCCTTGAGTATATCCTAAAAATACCTTTGCTTATTATTATTATTATTTTAAGGTCTACAGCCGATAATTTTCTCTTTAATTTTTTAGCAACAAAAAATAGTCCAAACTTGTTTCTCAAATTACCTTTTCTGACCTTTTGCAAGATGATAATTACAAAAAAGGGAGGCCTGGAAGACTTGTAAAAAAAAATTAAGCTTATAAAGTAGCTAAAATGGCCCTTCTGTGCTGGTGTCGATTTCAAAATTAACATTTTGGTTCATGTGCTTCTAATAATCACTGACCCTTACTTCATGTACTTTCCACAGGAAATGAATACAGCAGAAATTACTTTGACCCACTGATGGATGAGGAAATAAACCCAAGGCAGTGTGGGATGGGGGTCAGCAAAGAGGGTGAGCTAGAATTAAGTATGTAATTTTTGTGTCAGAATATTCTTTTCCATTCATGAAAATGAGGTGACAAAGATCACACATGCAGTTCCATTTAGATTTTGCAGCTTACAATTTAAATGGTAAGTTTTAACCACTAACAACATGATAGGCAGAGAAGGGAATTTTTGATCAAGGACAGCAGGCTGGTCAGATAGAAGAACCAGGAATTTGCTTTCATTTGATGATGTATTAAGCAGTTTGGTGCCATTATAAGGCCATGTTATCCTTACGAGGAGCATCATCATTTTGCAAATGCCATCTCTGCTCTCTGAGTTTAAAATGAGCATTCTTTAATAAAATTCATCTAGCATATGAGGTTTCCATATGCAGTGACTATTGAATTCCTTTCACTGAAGACAGGGAAATACCACTGAAGTTTTGAACCACAAAGGTGCAGTGATATGACAATTTCCTCTTCTATAACCTTGAGTCTAGTTGCAGTTGTAAAATAGCAATTCCAGGAAAAATTGATCCTTATGTGCATATACCACTATGCATATTGGATAGTTTGCCAAGTGCTCTGGGGTTTACAAAGGTTACTGAGATCGTGAGAGTGACAAATATTGCTTAGAGTCATTTCAATTCAGATCAGACACCACCGCTGGGCACCAGGCACTGAATCTACATTTTTGAGTGAAAGACAGGAGTAAATCCTCAGAAATAAAAGATCTCAAGCACAGTGCAAAGATTATTTTAAAAGACAGTTTTCAAGAAAAAAAACTTATGTTTACATGATGCAGAATCCATAGATATCATCTAAACTCATACGTATATAAGGACTTATTCTCAGGACCACTTTAAACCAGTAGATCAAAATCAGGGTGAATTGGAAACTAGAAAATCTCAACCTTTTATTGACCCAAACACACTTAAGGAGTATCAATCGAATTATCAATTGAAGTCTGTTTTAATTTCTAGGACATCACAATATATAGTTATATTTGGTAGAATTTTTGTAGAGACTACAGCTGACTTAACAAGATGTGTTGAAAGAATGAAGAATGGATCTAACCATGCACAGGTACATTTTGTAAACCAAAATATTGTTTGTCACCTTTCCCCAGCCAGCATGTATTGCCCAGTTCCTGTGGTTAACGTGGGGTTTCCACATTTTAAAACAGATAGTTCCCCCTACATCTGCCCAGAATCCAATTTTAAGTCTGCAATTAATGAAGTCTTTTTTTTCTTTTTGCTGGGTATCCAAGCCTGTGCAGTTACCATATTTAGGGCAATAGACACGGCTGATTAACTAGATACTCTTCCACATCCTCTAGGGCAGAGGGCTGAAGACGATGCAGGGATGAAACACCAGTGTGGCTGGGGTGGCCCTGAGGAGGGCCAGACTGAGCAGAGGCATGATGTGCAACATTTTGTGTGGCAGGATTTGGGGACACCCCAAAGGTCTGCTTGCACCATCTATCTTCACTTTTGCTTAGCTCTGTTCTCATCTTTATTTATAATTTATACTCCCTTCCAAACTAGTTTGAGCCTGCTTATAATGGAATAGGAAATGCATATGGTCAAAGCAAAGTTTGAATAAAGATGAAAAGGGGATTTGAGGACCCCTACAAAAGAAAGTAAATGTACAAGAAACAGAGGACAATATTATTCCTGTAATTAGGCACTCAATCTTACTTTGAGCTTCCTAGAAGTCAAGGTATAAAGGGAAATGGCATAGGTTAGATAGCTTTCAATGTTTCATAGAATTTTTGACTCTCATTCAGTGTAAGTAATCCATCACCACCACCACCATTTTTTTAAATTAAATCCTAGAAGGATAATATTCTTTCAATTTGTATATAGCACAGATTATAAACATAATGGACAGTTGCTTTATGTTTAATTCCTGGTAAATGCTCTTTATTTAATATGGAATATGAATCTGAGTGCTACTATGTAGTAGCTGTACAACACTTCATTATTTTGCAATATTATATATGATTTTATGTGGGTAATATTAGGATAGTGGATTATTCAGAGTTCTCCAAAGACACAGAGCCCATAGGATCTTTCTCTTTCTACATATTATATAATACATATATATGTGTGTGAGTATATGTGTGTGTATGATATCACTGTTAACTTTTTTAATTGAAAATTTCAGACATACAGTGAAAGTGGAGTTAATAGTATAAAGCTCATATATATATATATATGTATGTATACACATACTATTAAGTGAGAAAGAGAGAGAGGCTTATTTTAAGGAATTGGCTCATGGTATTGTGGGGACTGGAGGGTCTCCCTGAATGGCAGGCTGGTGGGCTGGTGGGTGAAATAAGAGTTGAAGTTCAGGTGAGCATTGATGCTACTGTTTTGCGATTGAAGTCATCAGGGTGGCAGACTGGAAACAGGGATAATTTCCACGTTGCAGTATTGAGGAGAATCACTTCTTTGGGAAACTGGTCTCTTAAGGCCTTCGGCTGATTGGATGAGACCCACCCACATTATGGAAAGCAATCTGCTTTCCTTAGAAGCTGGCACAGTGCTTGAACTCACATATAATGCTCAGTATTTATTTGCTGACATAAAAATCACAGGATACATGACATCTCACTTCCTGCTGTCTCTCAGCATCTCTGCTACCTCTTCTCAATCCCAAGTGAACATCAGCTCCTGGATGGAATCGCTGAACTGCTTTTGTGCCCATCTTCTCCTGCTGCCCTTCATCCATTCCACACAACATCTTGCCATTCCTGTATTAACACCCTCCCATTCCTGTCTATCCTTTCAGGGTAAAGATCCACACACTGTCCTTCCTCCCTTGTTCACTGTGCTCCAGCCACACTGGACTCCTTTTCATTTCTCATATGCATGGAACTCCTTCTGCACACTGACCCGACACAGGTGCTGGGACACCTCCTCACATGGGCAGTGTCCTCTCTTTTCAAAGGTTCAACTTAAATGTCAGTTCTCAACTCCCTTGAATAACTTAGATGACATTTCCCTGTATATTTCCTTTATCAAACTCTACAATGGTGGGCAAACTAGTTATCTCTGAAAGGTGTTTCTCCCCACCACACCATCTCCTGAACACAAAGATGGCAGAGATTTTGTTTACCTTGTTCACCTATGAACATCTTAAAACCTAGTGCAGCAGCTGACATAGAGCAGGAGTTGACTTGAGAAACACTGTTTGAGTTAATATATAAATGATTAAATGAATTGAAAGTACTAAACGTAGTAGCCAAGACACGGCAATGTTTCTGGAAGCAGTAGTTATCACCTAGGCAACAGGCGTGTTGAGCTGCATATAGTAACTGACCAACCAGCATAAGTGGCCATTATTATTCCCATTTAGAAGATGAAAAAACAAGCTTGGAAAGATTTAGTGTTTTTCCTCGGACCACAGCCCTCTGGCAGCATGCGGTGGGGTTCAGGCGCCTGCCTTTGGTACTGTCTCTGCTCTTCCCCCCAGGAGTGCCTGCCCTCCTTGCCTTCTCCACTTTTTCCTTTGAGGAAGACTTCTCAGTGGGAAAGGAAGAGGCTTAGTTGAAAATGTTGCATTGGAGTTTGAAAGGAATGTTCTCTTGCCTTTGTTTTCTGTGTTACGCAAACTGTTTGACCCTTCAGGGTCTTGTTGGGGGGCATTACTGAGGGCAGCTGCTGCCAGGCCTGCTCACCCATGGAGCCAGAACCTCTGAGCAGTTGTGGGCTATGTGTCTCTCGTGCGGGTTCCTCTCATACAACCCGTAAGAGCTGTCTATGAAAATGAAAAACTGGTTCAGAATGACAGAATCCAAAATATTGGAAAATTATGCATTTCATACAATTACTAAATACTTAACCGCAAACAAACAAATGGGGTGGCTACCATGTGCTGAGTGCCTGCTGTGTGCCAGCCACAAAGCTAGATGCATCATACGTGTTATTTTATTAATCCTCACAACCATCCCATTTTGGGGGCAAGCAGATTAAAGCTCAGGGCCGCCAAGAAGCTGCTCCGAGATCACAGAGACGACGACTGGCAGAGCTGTATGGACACCAAGTCTGTGTGAGGCAGCCTCTCTTCTAAAGATGGTATCTGTCTGTTGATCCCATTTACCTCTTCCCTGTTTGCTTGTTTTCACATCCTAAATATATGTATATTTATTCTTGTCTGTGGCCCTCATTAATCTGTCAGGATTATCAAATCCTTATATTGGAGCTTTTACTGCCTCTGCAGAGAATTCCCCATCTATGCATCTGCTATTGCTCATTGTTAAGTCCCAAATAAGATTCTTTTATGAACCATATATCAGCTTTATAAGTTTTTTAGCTGTTCCCACCAAGTTATAAAGATTCAGGCAATGCTTGAATAAAAGTTCACACTTCCCTAATGTACAATTTGCAAAATGTCTTCCAGGAATGGCCCCTCTACCTTTTCTCCAAATGTTGGGCTCGTAAGAGGTCTGTGCTGTCTCATGGCAGGAAAAGAACATTTGCAGGTCAACTTATTCTTGAAAACATCATCTGCAGGGTTCAATGAACAGAAGCTACTAACTTCAAAGACCTTCTTATGTTACACTTTCGAACCTACCCTCTGGGTCCAGCAGCCTAGGCTTTCCTGTTTCGTTATTCCAAGTCTATGAGTGTAGGCTACGTTAGATTTTTTCCAGCACTGATGTTTGAAAGATCTCAGGTATGGACAAAAAGAGGAATCTTAGACTTTTCCAGAGCTTTTAACTTGGAGAGTGGGTATCCCAGAAGGCTCTTCTAGAATACTTGCTGGTAGAGTTTCAGATGTGAGTTGCAGGATTAACTACCACCTTCAGAGTCGGCTCACTTATGGAGTGCAGAGTGATACGTAATAGGAATATATGGGCCATATTAATCACCACAGTAAGAGTGCACCACGGGTCAGTTAGTTTGCTTGCCTCCTATTGAAACCGGAATATGTTTGGGGTGTGTGTGTGTGTGTGTGTGTGTTCTAACCCTAAGATGGATGTCACCCGCCTTGGCATCATTAATGTTTCGTTTTACCCTGTGGCAAGAGATCCTTTAGGTGACCCTTTAAACCATCTTTCAGCACCATATTTTTATGGCTTTTTTTTTATAATGACCTTGTTGCTTTAAGTTCACAAAACAACTTAGTAGCCCTTGTATTTGCTATTATATTGCAATAGCATATATAAAAGAAGACTTTCTAAAACCACCTAAGTCTGTTGTTTCTTACATATATGTAGTACAAATTATGATATATATATATATATATATAAAGAGTGGCTAATGGAAAACGTTCATTCACTTTGGCCAAATACATATATTCTATTATATGATTTGACAACCCATATGGTTTGTTTTGAAATTATTTTTGAGTAATAGATGCCATAATTTTTGAATATGAGATCCTTTTTATTGGAGAAGCAGTGTTCTATTATGAATACTCTGCAGTAGACATTTACAAATCATTGCTCCAATTATCATTGATTTACAAAAGGTTTTTTTATTTTCAGAGCAAGGCTGCACATTAAATTGCATACGTGTGTATGACCTATAAAAGAACTGAATAACCATAAGGATGAATGAGTTCTTTTTGTAATCACATTTGTGTATTTATTAATTAAATGTGGAGAAAGTTATCATAAATATTTTTTTTAGTACCCCTACAAGTTGATAATAGAATTCCATATGATTGACTAACAAGGCTGTTTGGCCAGAGTGGGCAAGGAGAACCCCAATGTAAGAACCAATTATTTTCAACCTTTTATATTAGCATTAGTTGTAAATTCATTGAGTTGGTTTCTTGCAAATGCTAATTTGTCTTTTCTAAATATAACCATTCATTGACGCCTTACGTGTGTTTTTGATAGGTTGCAAATATTTAAATATAGCCAAAGTGGGTGGGAGGGAAAGTAATTGCAGTTCAATTTCCTATAATTAAATAGAACTTATAACCTTAATAGCAGAAATTATTTGACAGACTTACTATTGCAGGATCCTGCAATAGCATATCGCATGTTTAGATTCACTAATATGAGGCTATATGCCATTCTTCTTGAAGAGTATGTTTTGGCTTGTAAATAAATCACTTTGGGTGATAGAGGACAAGTAATATATTGTTTTCAGTCTTTGCATGAAAATTCATATTTGTGAATGTTAGGTTTTTTAAGTGAGAAACTGTTACATGTATTAATCTAGGAATTTAAAGGTAATCCTTTAAAATCTAAATTCTAAATTCTTATTTTAAGACATAAATTCATGCCAGAGCCACACTGAAGTTCTAAAACATTAAATATGTGCACATGTTTTCAAATTCATGGAGAGTACTTCTATTAAGTTTTTTTTCTCAGTGTGTGCTTATTTCTTCTCAAATGATCATTTTAGCTTTCTCTTAAAGTAACTCCTTAAAGTACTTATGAGGAGAAGGGTTTGATCATAGTTAAGTCTTCTAATATTAACAGTTGTTATTTCTATTGAGTTTATGTTTATTCTTTGCCACTCACTGTGTGACCTTGGGCCAATTTCTTAACCTTTCTTTGCAATTTCTTCCAAATGGACATATAATATCTGCCACAATATAATACTGCCACAGTATTTGTGATGATCAAATAACTAATTATTATATAAGCAGACATGATAAGCACATAAATAGAATAATGAAGATGATTGTTGATGATGATGAAAATATTAATACTTGCTGAACATTTACTGAGTACTTACTAGGTGTCTGGGACTATCCTAAGAACTGTTCTAAATAGGGTAAATGTTAAATTTTTAAACCTCATAACAACCCTAAAGGTTAGGTCCCATTTTTATCCCCCTTTCAGCATAGCATTCCCTAAAAATTTTATTTCTGGTTAAGTAATTCTCCCCTTTACTTTTTTGTTATCAGTTTGTGTAGCCAACCTTTTACTTCTTTTTGTCTTTATAAACCATGCAAACTCATTTTTCAAGCTAGCTTGATCTCTCATTGTGAAGGATCCTAATTTAAGTTATATATTATTCAGGATTCTCCAGAGAGGCAGAATCCAATAGAAGCAATAGAAAGACAGAAAGATTTATTTTAAGAATTGGTGTAGCTGTGTGTGGGGGCTGGCAAGTCTGAAATCCTTAAAGCATACTGGCAGAGTAGAGATTTAGGCAAGAGTTGGTAGGAAATTCAAGCAGAAGTTCAAGTTGCAGTTCTGACTCAGAATCTTGTAGGGCAAGAGGCTGGAAACCCAAATAAGAGTAATGTTGCAATCTTGAGATCAAGTATCTTCTTTTTTTGAGAAACCTCAGACTTTACTCTTAAGGCTTTCAAATGACTGGATGAGACCAACCCTGAATATGAACGCTGATTTACTTTACTCAAAGTCTACTGATTTAAGTGTTAATTATTTCTAAAGATTACCTTCACGGCAACATCTAGCCTTGTGTTTGAACAAATAATTGGACACCGTAGCCTCGTCATGCTGGCTCATAAACTTGAACATCACCAATGGTTATATGTAAATCAGTCAGGCCTGTATATTTTTAGTCTCATACGTGAGTGAGCAAATTATATTGAATGCTTTTTTTTGGTGCTAGACATTGAGTAATGCACTTTCATGCCTATTATGTCCCTTCCATTCTGACAACTCTTTGCAACATGGATCCCTTGAAACCACCAAGTTGCACATTTACAGCTCATACCTAATAGGTCTTTTAAGTCATTTTGAATTTACAAAAGCCTAATGGAATTTATAGAATAGTCAGGTGCTTCATCAGTGATTGTATACACCAAGATATAACTAAGACCTAGAATATTTAAATAATACAAGGTAATACAGTTTACCTGTGGACGAAGATGGAGGTGAGTTGTCCATGAGACACTGCAGCCTGGTGCTGTTCGCAGTACCCTATCTCATTTTCTCCTGAAAAAAAAAGCTCCCTTCCATTGGTTAAAATATCTAGGTTCTTGTTAGAGTTCTAACATTGGAGGCATGGAAAATTCCATGTTTTACCTGCCAGCATTTTTTTTTTAATCTGGAAGAGAGAGGATTATTTTATGTTTACAACATGCATCTAGCTAGATAAATAGACACATTTTGTAAATGATACTGTTTTCAGATGATAGAGGAGTGAAGTACACATACCATTTAAATGAATTGTAGGCATTTCTATGCACACAAACAGGGCAGCCCAAATAAAGTACCTCTATGTGTGCAAAGTGTGGGAACTGTTCTCAGGGATCCTAACTTGGGAAATGACTCTAAGAGCTCTGGCTTCTCCTAAACCTATTCATCTCCAAAACTGGTTTCAGCAAAACAGCCAGCAAGTGGTAAGATGTTGAAATAATCTGTAATGTTTAACGCATGGAAAAGCACAGCGTCTACACTTCAGGATGTGTTTGGTAAGTGGCAAAAAGGCTATAATGCACAGCTGTACTTGACTCACTTTGTAAACGTGACACGATGGACAAAGGTTGTTGGGGTTGGGGTTGTTTTTTAATCTTCAAACTTGTTCTGGGCCTTAATGATTTTCTGGTATATTAAACAGAAAATAATTTGCTAAATTATAGATTATGAAGACACAAATTTTATCCCACATATGAAAAAAAAGTGATTAGGTCACTGTGTGTTTAGCTAATGTTAAAGTGACAAAGAGGAAGTTGAATTTCATACGATCTTCCTGCGGTAAATAAATAAGTGTGTAAGGAGGCTTTGGGTTCTGAAGAGCTGACGTGTTCTGTGAAAAGTCCTGAGTTCCCCAAAGGGGATGGTGAAGCCACCTCCGCTCACAATGAGGACTTTGAAAGATGTGCTCGGAAAGAGTATTCTGCTAGGAAGCTCTTCCTTAGAACAGGTCAATATTCAAATATATACCAAGGAAAGTAAGATAATCTCTCTTTTTAGAATGAGAAGTTAAAATGGCAGTCCTGCACACTATTTTCTGACTTTATTTATCATTACACACCTTTCCAGAATACATAATTTATGACTTACCCTGGTCTTTTCCCTTATTTCTCATATACATTTAACCAGGCAGAACTTATACTATTTATTAACATCAACCCAGGTCCTGGCACAATTCTGTTTCACTTCATCTAGTTTTATTTCATTTCACAGCACTGTGGTCTAGCATATTATTAAGTATCTCTAATAAAACCTGAAACCATCATAAACTTACTTGGATAAGATTAAGAAACTACTTAGATCTGTTTGCATAAGCACTGTATTAGTATGTGAATAATCTGGTATTTGTGAAGTCAGCATTGGAGGAACTTGTACATTTTAACTGTTGTGACTCATGCCACACAAGGGAGTTTTTAGCTCATGGATTGTGTTGACTTTAGAGAAACCTTTTCTGTATTTGTTATTTTTATTTATGTGTTGTGAAGCACCATGTGCCCAGATCCACCAAAGAGAGGGTGTTTCTTCTCTGTAGCCACCTAAACTATCTCAAATAAAAATACAAGAATTCCACACATCTAGCTCTCTCTCTTTGTGTGTGTGTGTGTGTGTGTGTGTGTGTGTGTGTGTGTGTTGTCTATTGGGAAATGTAAGCTGATTTAGGCTAAAGAGGAAAAAATAACACTAGGTGAAAAAGATTTTTCAGTGATGTCTTTTAAAATAACAGGCCACAAATGGAAATATTATTGCCTGCTTCAGAAGTGAGGGGAATAGCTTAGTCTGGGGGGTCATCTCTAATTTGGAGTGTGGAAATTCCAGGGCTGAGTTTGTTTCCTTCATTTGTGCCACTTAGATTAGAAAATGCTGGGTGCATTAAGGCATCGTCTGTTTTGAGCTTTCTCGAGTAAGTGACTCTAATTAGCAATCCTGACATAGGCACCTGGCTGGCTCCTGTCATGAGGTGAATTGTGTCCTCCAAAAACATACATCCAAGTCCTAACCCCTTGGTATCTGTGACTGTGACCTTATTTGGAAATGAGATCTGCGGATGAAATTGTTCTGAAGTTAAGGTGAAGCTTACATCCAGGGATGAGTCTCCCCATCAGAAAAAGGAGAGAGGGAGAAAGACTTGCGACACAGACACACACAGTGGGGAAAGCCATGAGAAGCTGCAGAGAGACTAGAGTGATGCTTCTGCAAGCAAAGGGATACCAAGGGTGGCTGCAGATGCCAGAATCAGGGGTGGAGGCCCGAGGTGGGTTTTCCTCTGCAGCCTTATGAAGAACCAGCCCTGACAACACCTTGGTCTGACCTCTGGCCACCAGAACTGTGAGATAATAGAGTCTGTTGTTTTAATCCACCAGGTTTGTGGGGATTTGTTACTGCGCTAATATCGCTCCAATGGTGGAGGCTCCTGTGAGCCAGGGTATTCTGCTCTCACTCATGTTTTAATGGTGTCCTGCCCTTTATCAAGACGGCCTTCTCAAAGGACATAGAGGTGAAGAGGGAGGCATGGCTCTGCTTTTGCATATAACCCCTTTTTAAAGGCACTTGTTATCAGGTGTGTATTCTGATACACTAATAGCTCAGTATTTCCATTGCTTTGGTACCATGTGGTACCACTGTATATATTTCAATTGACTCCATGTTTTCAAGAATGGCTACATGGATCCCAATAGGCTCTTTGCTGATAATTTTTACATCTTCCTCCTGTAAAAGGTAAATTGAGGAGCAGAATGAGGCTAACACAGGCTGGCTCAGTGACTAAGAGCCCCATAAGAGTAGAATTAAAGCTGCATTTTTAATGATGTGTCAGTACCAGGAAAAGGCAAAAATTCATGAGAGTTTCCCAAATCTGACCATTGCTTCCTTCTAACAGTGAAATTTATGATCATATCTATTTCCTCTTATATTCTGTATGTCTTAAAATCATGTGAAATGTGACCTAAACATGCTGGATAAACACGTACATGAGAAATCAGGTACTGATGAAAGAACATGTGGACAGACTGACACAGTGGAAGAAGGCTGAGCTTTGGAATCAGGACTTTTGTTTGAGCCCTGGATTTGGTGCCTATAAGGTGTGGGGTCATGGGCAAGTCACTTGACTTGCCTGGTCTTGATTTCCTCTTCTGTAGGTTGGGAGGAATGATATCTACTTCAGTGCATTCTTAGGAGGAGAAAAGCCATCTCTAAAGAATCTAGCACCAAAGGATTAAAGATGGCGATGTGAGAGGTGAGCAGAGGCTTCCTCCTAAAACTGCATGTAATACAAAAATATAATTAATGTGACTAATCCTGAAAAAGCAACAGGAAAGAGGGCTGAGCCAAACTGTATACACCTGGAGAAAAAAATACACCTCACAGAACAGGATAACACACCAAAGCTGTGGCCTGGCTGGACCCGAGCCCTTTCCCCACCCCAGCTCACTGCTGGGAGGAAGAGAAATGGAGCAGGGAGGGAGTGGAGGAGTGGGATTGGTGAATACCTAACTCCGGAGATCTGCTCTGGGAACACAGACCTACATTTCATGGTGCTTTCATGGTACTCTCATGATTAGGGGGTTGTAAAGCTAAGACAGGCAGAATACCTGGCAAGACTGAGATTCCAACCCTTTGTGGAAAGCAGGGATCCACATCCGGCTGCTCTGGGATAAAAGAAAGGTGGGCAGTCTGAGAGACTTCCTAACAAGGAAGCCCTTAGCGAGAAGGCTGCTAAAAGGGCAAGAATTGCACAGAGCTTACTGCTCAGGATAAAGGACAGATAGACAAAATTGTCTGGATGCACTCTGCCCAGCAGGTTGGGAACTTTCTCAATCTTCAGGTGCTCCAGCTCTCTGGTTGGCTACACAGCTCCAAGGACTACCTCTGTGATAAGCTGCCTACTGTGCCTTTCTCCTGGCAGGCCATCCCCACCTGGCTCACAAACCTGCAAACCCTCTCCTGCCATTAGGCCAGCCAGAGGGAAGCCCATCTACAGCAACTACAAATGCAAAGCATAGAGGCTTATACCTGTGTGCTTGACCCACTGGTTCTGGCACTGGAGACAGGCATAGCAGCCAGGAAGCAGGAAACAGCTCTTTCTTCCCCCCAGGCATCAACACCGCTCCCCTGCGACCCCTGAAATTGCTTCAGGGGCTGAGCAACTCCAGAGAGTAGAGCTTCTGGGCACTAGAGGGTGCCGTGTACAAATATGAAATGCCAAAGAAACTTGGTTCAAAGTAAAATTATGAACACAAGACCTGAGAAAGATTCAAATGAAACTGAACAAAATAAAAATCATTAACATGCTCATGGAGGTACAGAAAAATATTCAAGAACTCAGGAATGAATTTTGGTCAGAGATCCAATTGTTGAAGAACACAATGGAGGTTATTAAAAGCAGATTAGATATGGCGGAGGAGATGATAAATGAAGTAGAAAAATAGAGAAGAGGAATACAAAGAAGCTGAGGCACTGAGGGAAAAAAAGGATCTCTAAGAATGAAAGAATATTGAGAGAACTGTGTGACCAATCCAAATGGAACAATATTCACATTATAGGGGTACCAATAGAAGAAGAAGAGAGAAAAAGGGATAGAAAGTGTCTTTGAGGAGGTAGTTGCTGAAAACTTCCCCAATCTGGGGAAGGAGATAGTCTCTCAGGCCATGGAGAACCACAGATTTCCCAACACAAGGGACCCAAGGAAGATAACAAGACATATAATAATTAAAATGGCAAAGATCAAGGATAAGAACAGACTACTAAAAGTAGCCAGAGAGAGAAATAAGATCACATACAAAGGAAAGCCCATCAGGCTAACATCAGACTTCTCAGCAGAAACCTTACAGGCCAGCAGGGAGTGGCATGATGTATTTAATGCAATGAAGCAGAAGGGCTTCAAAGCAAGAATACTTTATCTGGCAAGATTATCATTTAAATTTGAAGGAGGGATTAAACAATTTCCAGATGTGCAAAAGCTGAGAGAATTTACCTCCCACAGACCATCTCTACAGTGTATTTTGGAGGGACTGCTATAGACGGAAGTGTTCCTAAGGTTTAATAGCTGTCACCAGAGGTAATAAAACCACAGTAACGAAAGTAGAACAGTTAATTATTAGCAAATGCAAAATTAAATCAACTATCCCCAAAGTCAATCAAGGGATAGACAAAGAGTACAGAATATGATACCTAATATATAAAGAATGGAGGAGGAAGATAAAGGAGGAGAAAAAAGAACCTTTAGATTGTGTTTGTAATAGCACATTACATGAGTTAAATTAGAGTCGTAGATAGCAAGGAAGTTAACCTTGAACCACTGTTAACCACAAATCTAAAGCTTGCAATGGCAGTAAGTACATAACTATCGATAATCACCCTAAATATAAATGGACTGAATGCACCAATCAAAAGACATAGAGTGATTGAATGGATAAAAAAACAAGACCCATCTATATGCTTCCTACAAGAGACTCACTTTAAACCTAAAGACATACGCAGACTAAAAGTGAAGGGATGGAAAAAGATATTTCATGCAACTAATAGGGAGAAAAAAGCAGGAGTTGCAGTACTTGTATCAGACAAAATAGACTTCAAAACAAAGAAAGTAACAAGAGACAAAGAAGGACATTACATAATGATAAAGGGTCAATCCAACAAGAAGATATAACCATTATAAATATCTATGCATGTAACACAGGAACACCTACATATGTGAAACAAATACTAACAGAATTAAAAGGGGAAATAGAATGTAATGCATTCATTCTAGGAGATTTCAGCACTCCACTCACTCTGAAGGACAGATCAACCAGACAAAATACGTAAGGAGACAGAGGCACTGAACAACACATTAGAACACATGGACCTAATAGACATCTACAAAACTCTACACCCAAAGCAGCAGAAAATACATTCTTCTCAAGTGTACATAGAACATTTTTAGGAATAGACCATATACTAGGCCACAAAAAGAGCCTTGGTAAATTCAAAAAGATTGAAATTGTACCAACCAGTTTCTCAGACCACAAAGGTATGAAACTAGAAATAAATTATGCAAAGAAAATGAAAAATCCCACAAACACATGGAGGCTTCACACACATATATATGGAGACAAATGACAACAATAATTCAACACTGCAGAATCTGTGGGGCGCAGCAAAGGCTGTGCTAAGAGGAAAGTATATTGCAATACAGGCCTACCTCAGGAAAGAAGAACAATCCCATATGAATACTCTAAAAGCACAATTAACGAAATTAGAAAAAGAAGAACAAATGACTCCCAAAGACAGTAGAAGGAGGGATGTAATAAAGATTAGAGCATAAATAAATAATATCGAACAGAATAAAACAATAGAAAGAATCAATGAAAGCAAGACCTGGTTCTTCAAGAAAATAAACAAAATAGATAAACCCCTAGCGAGACTTATCAAGAAAAAAAGAGAGTCAACACACATAAACAGAATCAGAAATGAGAAAGGAAAAATCACTATGGACACCACAGAAATACAAAGAATTATTAGAGAATACTATGAAAAATTATATGCCAACAAACTGGATAACGTAGAAGAAATGGACAACTTTCTAGAAAAATACAACCTTCCAAGGATGACTGAGAAAGAAACAGAAAATTGGAACAGACCAATTACCAGCAAAGAAATTGAATTTGTAATCAAAAACCTACCTAAGAAAAAAACTCCTGGACCAGATGGCTTCACCACTGAATTTTATCAAACATTTAGTGAAGACCTAATACCCAAGATCCTTAAAGTTTTCCAAAGAGTAGAAGAAGCAGGACTACTTCCAAACTCATTCTATGAGGCCAGCATCACTCTAGTACCAAAACCAGGCAAGACACCACAAAAAAAGAAAATTACAAACCAATATCCCTGATGAACATAGATGCAAAAATACTCAACAAAATATTAACAAACCAAATTCAAAAATACATCAAAATGTCATCTATCACGATCAAACAGGATTTATTCCTGGAATGCAAGGATTGTACAACATTAAAAAATCCATCAACATCATCTACCACATCCACAAAAAGAAGGACAAAAACCACATGATCATCTCCATAGATGCTGAAAAAGCATTCAACAAAACCCAACATTCATTCATGATAAAAACTCTCAACAAAATGGGTATAGAGGGCAAGTACCTCAACATAATAAAGGCCATATATGACAAACCCACAGCCAACATTATATTTAACAGCGAGAAGCTGAAAGCTTTTCCTTTAAGATCAGGAACAAGACAAGGAGGCTCACTCTCCCCACTTCTAGTCACCATAGTACTGGAGGTCCTAGCCACAGCAATCAGACAACACAAAGAAATAAAAGGCATCCAGATTGGCAAGGAAGAAGTTAAACTGTCCCTGTTTGTAGATGACTTGATCTTTGTACATAAAAAAACCATAAAGAATCCACTCTAAAACTACTAGATTTAATATCTGAATTCAGCAAAGTTGCGGGATACAAAATTAATACACAGAAATCTGTTGCATTCCTATACACTAATGATGAACTAGCAGAAAGAGAAATCAGGAAAATAATTCCATTCACAACTGCATCAAAAAGAATAAAATACCTAGGAATAAACCTAATGAAGGAAGTGAAAGACCTATACCCTGAAAACTACAAGACACCCTTAAGAGAAATTAAAGAAGATATCAATAAATGGAAACACATCCCATGCTCATGGATAGGAAAAATTAATATTGTCAAAATGGCCATCCTGCCTAAAGCAATCTACAGATTCAATGCAATCCCTATCAAAATACCAACAGCATTCTTCAACGAACTAGAGAAAATAGTTCTAAAATTCACATGGAACCACAAAAGACCCCGAATGGCCAAAGCAATCCTGAGAAGGAAGAATAAAGCTGGGGGGATTATGCTCCCCAAGTTCAAGATCTACTACAAAGCCACAGTTATCAAGACAATTTGGTACTGGCACAAGAACAGAACCATAGACCAATGGAACAGACTAGAGAGCCCAGATATAAACCCAACCATATATGGTCAATTAATATACGATAAAGGAGCCATGGACATACAATGGGGGAAATGGCAGCCTCTTCCACAGCTGTTGCTGGCAAAACTGGACAGCTACATGCAAGAGAATGAAACTGGATTATTGTTTAACCCCATACACAAAAGTAAACTTGAAATGGATCAAAGACCTGAATATAAGTCATGAAACCATAAAACTCTTAGAAGAAAACATAGGTAAATATCTCCTGTATATAAACATGTGCAACTTCTTTCTGAATGCATCTCCTCCAACAAAGGAAACAAAGGCAAAAAAGAACACATGGGGCTAGGTCAAACTAAAAAGTTTCTGTATGGCAAAGGACACCATCAACAGAACAAAAAGGCATCCTACACTAAGGGAGAATATATTTGTAAATGACAAATCTGACAAGGAGTTAATATCCAAAATATATAAAGAACTTAAATGTCTCAACACCCAAAAAGGAAATAACCCGATTAAAAAATGGGCAGAGGATATGAAGAGACAATTCTCCAAAGAAGAAATTCAGATGGCCAACAGACACATGAAAAGATGCTCCACATCACTAATCATCAGGGAAATGCAAATTAAAACCACAATGACATATCACCTCACATCAGTAAGGATGGCCAGCATCGAAAAGACTAAGAACAACAAATGCTGGTGAGGATGCAGAGAAAGGGGAACCCTCCTACAGTGCTGGTGGGAATGTAAGCTAGTTCAACCATTGTGGAAAGCAGTATGGAGGTTCCCCAAAAAACTAAAAATAGAAATACTATTTGACCCGGGAATCCCACTCCTTGGATTTACCCAAAGCATACAACTTCTCAGACTCAGAAAGACATGTGCACCCCTATGTTTACTGCAGCACTGTTTACAATAGCCAAGATATGGAAGCAACCTAAGTGTCCATCAGTAGATGAATGGGTAAAGAAGAGGTGGTACATATACACAATGGAATACTATTCAGCCATAAGAAAGAAACAAATCCTACTATTTGCAACAACATGAATGGAGTTGGAGGATATTATGCTCAGTGAAATAAGCCAGGCAGAGAAAGACAAGTGCCAAATGATTTCCCTCATTTGTGGAGTATAACAATGAAGTAAAAACTGAAGGAACAAAATAGCAGCAGACTCACAGACTCCAAGAAGGGACCAGTGGTTACCAAAGGGGAGGGGTTTGGGAGGGAGGGAGATGGGGTTTAAGAGGTATTATGTTTAGTACACATGGTGTGGGGGGTCACGGAGAAAACAGTGTATCACAGAGTAGGAAAACAGTGACTCTGTGGCATCTTAGTACACTGATGGACAGTGACTGCACTGGGGTATGGGTGGGGACTTGATAATATGGGTAAATGTAGTAACCACATTGTTTTCTCATGTGAAATCTTCATAAGAGTGTATATCAATAATACCCTAATAAAAAATAAAAAAATAAAAAGAATCTAGCACCATGTAGGTGATCACTGAATGGCAGGGTCACTCTAGAGGAGATTCTAAGGCCCCTTCTCAGGCCAGTGCTCATCATAGTCTCACCTCCTCTGTGTCAGGAAGTTCCCTGAACATGCCAGGCAGCATGATACGTAGGGAAAAGCTTCCATTTGATGTTAGATCTTATACCTTTTATCCTTTGTTTTAATATTTATATGAACTTGAACCTCTGTGGAAAACAGGGCTAAGTAATTTGAACTTCTTATGGTTATGGTGAGGATCAATGAGGTGTGTCTAAGTCTGGTGGTTATGACTCATCTTAAACAATTGTTGAGACTGTTACCTATTCTTACTTTTTATTGCTATTGTAATGGTGAACGGGTATTTATAAAAGTCAAGATGTTTAAATGGATATTTGGGGAGGCCCCAGCCTGGGTGAATGTTTTTGGGTAAGTACCTTATCTTAAACCATTTATCTCAACCTATTAAATTATATGGGCACTGGGTTGATTCCTCTCATCCCAGCCTTACAACGCTTTGTTGTAGTGGTAATGTCGGGGTGACAAAAGAATTGAGATTCCAAAAATTAAATTAAAGGGGTCCTTTACTAAGAGGTTGCCATGGGGACTGGCCTGAGACTTGTCCAGTACAGAGAGTGCTATGTGAAAACTCATTGGTGATCCTGACAGCTGATGGGCATGCTGGGGGAAAAAAAAAAACAGACAAGAAAAGAGCTTCCATGTGCACAGTGCAAGAACTGTCTTAGTAAACTCTGTCACACTTAAATGGCCCAAGTACACCTACTATGAGACCCTTTCTTCTCTCCAGACAGAATAGGACACCAAGGGATGAAGAGTTTGGTGTCTCACTTTGCAAAAGCTCAAATTAGGCATAGGAATAGGAAAAATGCCTATGTGTGTGTGTGTGTGTGTCAGTGTTGGAGACCAATATTGCTTCCCATGGACCCAACGTGAATGAAAGAGAAAATCACTCATGGAGTCCACCTTTAGCTAACAGGGTTGACGGAGATGTCAGTAATGACACAGTCACTCCTGAAACAATAGGAAGCAGCAGCCCAGGTAAGTCACGCTAGGTCAGCTCACCTAGGTGGGTTTAGGTAAGTGACCCGCTGGGGACATTCAGAAGTACCCGGAGGAGACCTTTGCAATTGGCTATGTGCTCCTGACAAAAGTTGGAGCCAATGAAATCTGGTCACTGAAGTGACCACTTTTTAGTCCACAGGAATCAGTTCATATGGGATAGGCTGCTTGTGTAATCATCTCATGTCAATTGAAATCACAGGGACGTGCATATGATGAAATACTATTTTTATTGTTATCATTGGGCAATTTAGTTACCTAAGTACATAAATCTCTTTAAAAATAATTGTTGTGACTTTTTGTAACTCATGGACATTGGAAAGCTTGTAGGAAAGACATTATGAAGTGACTTAGGTATGAAAATTATCTTAAGATTATTATTAGTAGTAAGGAATAAGGTTAATCAATTAAATGTACAGTTTAAGTAAATTTAATCAGAATAAATCCAGAAAAAAAGAAAACATTGTTTTTTAAATAAGCATTGAATTAAAAATAAAATAACTTGATTTTATTTTTTAGCTACCAGGGGGAAGTATTTTCCCAGAAATTTCCTAATATTTACTGTGTGCAATGTACCTGTTCCTAATCAGTTTCAGATGACTAGGTTTGCTTCTTTGTTTTAATTATAAACAATCCATTCATTTAACTTGTTCATTTAGGAAACCATGCTTTAAGGAGTTTTAAAGAAATGATTCATTTGTAATATACTATAATAGGGAAAACTATTTTGAGTTTTTGTCTTGATTTTAAATACAAAATGGAGCATTTAGGGTAGTGGTGGAATAACATGTTAGCTTAATTGAAGCATTTTCCAGAGAAACATTCTGAAAAACTTATCAGTGTGGGTTGGCAGCTAACTCTACTTTTCTAAATTCTTTATAATTGCCTGGCTTTTGACAATGGGCATGATTAAATCTAGCATTACGTGTGAGTGAAAGTCAGGGTTGAAACCTGATTCTTAAATATGAGAGAAAATGTAAAGATGTAAAATCCATAATAAAATCTCCGTAAATAAAAAGTAGATTTCATAAAATAGTTTAACAGATTAAGCAGTATATCTTCTGCATGCCAGAAGCATATATTCTATTCTGTGGTTAGTACAGAAAACTTTTTGGAGTAAAGATGGACTTTTAAAAATCACTTGGAGGCATTTTTATGAGCTGAACTTCCATTTTTTACTTAATATTGCAGCTCGTCTATCAGTCCTTAAATATTACATTAAATAAAAATATAACTTAAAATATAATGAATAAAAGAGTAAGGAGGAAGAGAGCAAGAGCCTGAACATTATCTTATAGTGAAAAAAAAAAGCAGTAATGATTTTCCACATGTTAATTCAAGGGAAACAATAATGACACTGTCAGCCTTATAGTTTGTAAGCATCCATTGTGTTCAGTGCCTTTTCTGAGGTAGGCAGGAAAAATGCCATATTATTATAAATGGGAAAGATGGCGTTGGATTCACCTTTACAAATTAAAAGATTCATAGAATCCTTTTCAGTTGTAATACTGGGTTAAATCAATACAAGAGAAGCTTACTGTCTAATTTATAGCACTCACATTTTTCTTATTTAACCTCCATTTTATTTATTTTTAAATTCTTCATTAGTTACTTGGCATACCTTTTAAATATCCCAGAATGTTCAGGAAACAAAAGACTTCAGATGGAGGCATTCTTGCCAAAGCTGACTGGCATTCATGGAGAAGCAGGCCACCATGTAGAATGAATAAGCACATTTTAATGATGTTACCTTTGCTCTGAAAATCTTTATGTAATTCAGTCACAATTAATTGTTTATCTACTGTCAGTTTGCATTTTCTAATCACCTTTAAGTGAAAAGCTTTAGTTTTATTTGCAAAATAAAAATGATGTTATCTTTTTCATTGAGATTTATTTTGTAGTTTTTTGTTTTGCTGTGATTGATAATATTTTCAGTTAATATTAGAACATAAAATATCATCCATATTTCCTTTCTTTCTTTCCAATTGTAGGAGCCACTGAAGTTGATATTTAAGCCACTGGGGTCACCAAAGAAATCTGTACCATTAAAAATGTGTGATCACACAGTGTAACAGCTGCCTCTGAATGAGTAAAACAATTAATTCTATAATCAGGCAAAATAAGATGAAGCAAGCATGTATTGTTAGTAATCAGGCATGATCCAAGGATAACATTATATGTATCTAGATGGACTGATCATTTTTCAAAAATCTCCATGAAAATAATTTATTAGAACTAAAAATTCAGTACAATAGACTGTCAGAGAGTTTGGGGTTCTGTTAATGGATACAGTGCAGAAATTCTTTATTTCTAATTAGAGGCAGATACATTTCCTTTAATATTAAAGTAAGTCTTAGCATATGGTTCATGTGCTCCTATGGAAGTCCAGGGGGCCTAATAGGAGATGGGCCGGAACAGGAAGTCAGTCCACTTCTGCAAGGCATTGGGATAAGGAAGGAGAGTGTGTATGGGCATAAGGTGAGGTGCAGGTTTCTAGAGCTACGTGTAGGAAAAGACAAAGGAAGAAAATTGAATAATCTTCAGTAGATTGTCACAGTCTATTAACCTTTTAGAACCTATTTTAAAAGTCTGTATTTAAAATTAGAGCAAAGTGTTCACTTTCTCCTTTTTGTTTTATTTATATCTATTCCACCACCAGCAATAATCAAGTTTCCTCAAAGCTCAAGGCACATGTAGTTGGCTCTCAATTAGCATTTTGGCCACACTTCTTACCTTTAGTAACATGTACCAGCATTTCTGAAACAAAGGTATTAATGAAAGGGTTTTTTTGTTTGTTTTAGGGTAAAACATTCTACTTTTAACATATCTTTTTTCATTTTCACCTATTGAGTATGTCACACCAACCATGATTTTATTGCCTAGTTTTATAACAAAACAGCCATATTAGTTTGACAAATGATTTACTAATTTCATCCTCTTTTTTGCCCAACTATTACCATTCTCTTATAAAGCTCTGTGTATAACCAAACTTCCTTCAGAAACTCAGCCCTCAGTTATACACCAGCAAACCAATATCATACTGAAGTCCTAGCCACAGCAATTAGGTAAGAAAGAGAAATAAAGGTCATCCAAATTAGAAAAAGGATCTTTAATAATATAATAGCAAACATTCTGATACTATTCTAAGCATTCTGCATAATTTAATATCACGAATGCTTTAAGAGGTTAGCATTATCCCCACTTTATAGAAGAATAAACTGAGGCACACAGAAGCTAAGTAACTTGAGATAGTTTTTACAATAATTTGCTGAGCCAGGATTCACACTTAGTCAGTCTTAACCATCAAACTGTATTGTTAAAGGAAGTTCATAGTAGTCAAAGAATACGGCTTTCTAACATAAAATTTTCTATCATTCACCTGGTGTGTTACATTTTGGGGGGAGTGCCATTAGAGGTCAATTAGTGCTTTTGACATCCTTCCACACTATTCTGTAAAGACTATGGACCAAAGTATTTTATGAGGCAAGTGATAACATTATTTCATCTTGCATTTGGTAAAACCAAGAAAAACAAAGTTGACTCATGTTTCCAATAGCTTAAAGACTCAGTGTCATTCCTTGCAGTTAAACTGGTAAAACAATATCCAAGAATGCATGAATTACAAAATAATCATTCCTTTATTTTTGAAAATACAGGGAATTAAAAAAATTTGACTAGCATCCTCACCATACCTACCACTGAATTCACATCTACATTACCTTCCCTGTCTTAAAAAGACAAGACTGTCATTCCCTACCCCCTCCCCACTCCCATCACCACCAAAAAGAAAAAAAATCTTCTCCACAATCCCTAGCTAGTCACATCCTACTATCATTCCCTTTAGGAAGCCCATTGCTCAACTCTTCTCTTCTCACATCTTGCCTTGCAGTAAGTGGCATCTCTCTTTTTATAAAATGCATTATCAAAATATAGTTGATACACAATATTACATTGGTTTCTGATGTATGATGTAGTGATTCAACAATTATCTACATTACTAAATGCTCACCATGATAAGTGCAGTTACCATATGTCAACATACAAAGAAATTAAATAACGTTGGCTATAATCCTTATGCTGTACTTCCATCTCGATGATTAATTTATTTTGTAATTTGAAGTTTGTACCTGTTTATTCCCTTCACCTGTTTCACCTATTCCCTCTCCCTCTCTCCTATGGTAGCCAGCAGTCCATTCTCTGTGTCTATGGGTCTATTTCTGTTGTGTTTGTTTGGTTATTTGTTCTGTTTTTTAGACTCCACATTTAAATAAAATCATATGGTATTTTTCTTTCACTGTCTAACTCATTTCACTTAGCACTATACTCTAGTTCCACCCATGTTGTCAAAAATGGCAAGATTTCCTTCTTTTTTATAGCTGAATAATACTCCATTGTATATTGCTTTATCATGCTCTGCTGTTTTTGAAGTTAGTCTTGTTTGCTTGTATGTCTTTCTATCTAACATCCAGCCTAGAGTTCAGTATTTGCTAGTTAGATTGAATGGTGTTTGATATGTAACATATTGAATAAACGATTAATTGCAGAAAAATATATTTGGATCGTTTACCTCCTAACATACCTTTATAAGGTCATGAATCCAGTTTGAATTTTCTTATATTAAGACTAAACAAACTGAACCACAGTACAGTCATCATAGCCTCTTGGTACTGTTCATTGTATCAACACTAGTTGTCATAAGAAAACACCATAGTCTGGACTTAAACCACAATCATTAGTTTTCTCAGAGTTCTGGAGGCTGGAAGTCTGGGATCAGAATACATGCACGGTTGGTTTCTGGGGAAAGCCCTCTTCCTGGTTTGTAGGCAGCTGCCTTCCCTGGTGTCCTCACATGGTGAGCAAAGAGAGAGAGAAAGAGCAAGCTACTGATGTCCCTTATGATGCCCTCCCCCAACATCCTCAGCTAAACCTAATTATCTCCCAAAGGCCCCATTTCCAACTACAGTCACATTGAGGATTAAAGCTTAAACATACGGTCCACAGAACTCTTCCTTAAAAAATACTAGATTTTCATGAAAAGTTTTCAACATAGATCTTAGCTCATGAAAAATTCATTTACCCTGAGTACTGAGGAATGCACTTGTTTCACAAACGTTTCAGCTAAAGTGCCGTGGCTGAGTGCTTTGTTTATTTAGGATAAAGCTTTGGATGGGAAAGAGGCCCGAGGCCGAGAAAAGGCGGCTCAGAGATGGGTGACCTGCCAAGGCTCTGAGGAGCCGCTCCCCTTCTCGCCCATCAGGGACCCAGAGGGCTTCCAAATATTCCTGGAAGAAGATTTTTGACATGCACTTTAAGGAGGAACAAAGTAAAATAAAATTGCTTATTTTATTGCTAATATTTATAAACTTCTCTTCAGTCATTTGAAATCTGATTTGTACTGTAATGATTCTGTGCCATCTGTCAATTTGGAAAGGATGTGAGATCTTCTCAAACATGGACTGAATATGTACCATGTTGCTACTTAGATCAATCACTTTGTGTGTTTAATGGGTTAGAATACAGAATGGAATAAGGGAATAGTCTCAGAAGGAACAGAAAATAAATGTATATTCCTGTGATTGAAAATTTCTAGCAAAACCAAGGATTTGATTCTTAGCTTCTCTAAGTGAAAATTCAGATTGCCTCATTTTCAAAGAAAAGTAAGGTGAAATTTGAATGTGTGTGTGTGTGTGTGTGTGTGTGTGTGTAAGAGGGAGATTGAGAGATTTATCAGTGAAAATTGCTTAAGGGTCATTGAAATGAAAAGAGGAGATATGCAAGAATATAATCTTAATAAGAACGTTTTGATGCTTTATCTTATCTACCAAGCGAATTGTGAGTTCTATATAGAATTTGCACAAATCCGAGGAAAACTCACAGGACACTCAGTCCTCTAAACCCAGGATTCTGGGTAGGTGTATTTATAAATATTTCTCCAACAGGAACTGTCAGACTGTAGGAAGCCCCATTTTCAATACATCTGCTTAACACCAATTAATATTAACAAGAATTATATCTGACCATGGAGAGAAACAGCCTTCTTAACTTTCACCTCCTGTGTTTTTTTTTTTTTCCTCTCATAAGTTACTGCTGACCACAATCTTCATTAGTGACATAATAAAACAGGAGCTACTGGTAAATAATAACAATTCTTTGTAGTTATACAGTGCCTTTGATCACAGCAGCTCAAAGATTTCATGACTCATTAATCTTTGAAACACCGCAGTAAAGCGTGAAGGTGTCAAGGATTACTACCCTCATTTTGTAAACAGAGAAACTGAGGCATTTGCAATGATTTGCTAACAGTATCAGGGATGTGATCTACAAATCAGAGATAATTACAACCAAGACAAATAGTGCGCAGCAGAAACCAGTAGCTCCTGAGAAACCGTATGTAATGCTCAGAAATAACATTGCTTTAAAAGACATGCTTCTCATTTAGTTTTTGAATTATTTCTTCCACTTAGTAATAGAGAGCTCTCCATAGCTTTCCACTGAGATCACTCAATATTGGGCCATTTCTTTGAGACTTCTCTGTTTAGTATTTCTTGTATATGAAGAAATAGTGTACACTTCCTAGGGAACAGTTCATATTGATTACTAATAGAAAAAAGATGAAAATAATTATACATATTTCCACACCTATATATACTTAGTCAATTAACTGTTAATCTATCTCATCCCTTGATTTTGAAAAACATTTTGTATCATTGCCTAGTATATCAGTTTTATACACAGTAGACCTTCAAGATTTTGTCCACAGGTTTCCTTGTTACGTGGCTGAGAGTTGAATCCACTATCAATTTTGTTTTTCTGACACACCAAGGCTCTCTTATTTTTATATCTGGTGTTCTTCAGATGAAACTTAATGTCACTGTTTATTTAAATATGGTCCACCAACCTCTCTCAGGATACCTGAGGTACTAATTAGAATGCATATTCCTGGGTCCCAACTAGACTTATTGTCTTACAACCTCTGTGATAGGAGGAGCCCTAGGTTGTATAAATTTAATACAAATTCTCTAGAAGATTCTTACACATATTAAACTAAAAACCTTGCCTATCTTATAATCATAGATAATTCTTCTACAGCATTAACTATGTACCAGTCATTGTTCTAAGTACTTAATGAATGTCTAATAACTCATTTATTCTCATAGAAACCTTTGAGATGTTCTGAATTAAAAAAAAGTATTTTGCTAAAAAAAATGAATTCCTATACGCCATATACATTTGTAATGTACTAATCATAAGTGAGATGACAAGACAAGAGCTTTAAGATGTGATATAGAATTTCAGATTTAATTGATAGGAAGTTGCAAAAATAGTATAGAGAGGTCTTGATTACCCTTCACTCAGATTGAATTGTTTTTTAAAAATGATGTCTTTTGGAGTGAGAAATTATTTCACTGAGATCTTTTTTCTATGGTAGAATAGATTTATTCAGTCTGCCTTTAAGTCTCAGTCATAGGTAATTGGATGCTTTCAGAGAACTTTTTGAATTTATAGTCATTTTCTCATTGTTAGTTTTTGTTTTTAGTTTCTCACAATTGGCTCACTAATAAACTATCTCAAAATTTTCCAGAATGTTTTTGGGATAATCAAGGAAATTTCGATATGGAGAGGGTATTTGAAGATATAAAAAAAAATTTAGTGCTGCTACAGTAATCAAAACAGTGTGGTATTGGCAAAATATTACACAAAAGATCAATGGAACAGAATAGAGACTCTAGAAATAGACTCACATAAATGTAGTCAACTGATTTTTGACAAAGGAGCAAAATGTTCAATGAAGAAAACATAGTATTTGCAACAATTGGTGCTGGAAAACTGGACATCCGCATGCTAAAAAAAAAGAATCTAGACACAGATCTTACATCTTTTCCAAAAATTCAGAATTGATTATAGAGCTACATGTAAAATGCAAAACTGTAAAACTCCTAGAAGGCAACATAGAAAAAAATCTAGATAACCTTTGGAATGGCAGTAACTTTTTAGCTGTAACACCCAAAGCATCATCCAGGAGAGAAAGAATTTATAGGCTGGATTTTATTAAAATGAAATTCTCTTCTGTGAAAGACAGTGTCAAGAGAATGAAGGTACAAGACACAGACTAGAAGAAAATATTTCCGAAAAAAATCTGAAAAGGGACTTTTATCCATAATATACAAAGAACTCTTAAAATGCAACAATAAGGAAATGAACAACACAATAGGCATATTAAAAGGTACTTAATGGAGATGATCGCTAGGAACATGCAAATTAAAAAAACAATGTGGTGCCACTATACACTTATTAGATTGTCCACTGAGTGTGTGGGTGAGGGCAGGGGATATATGAGAACTGTGTACTTTCTCATTTTATTGTGAACCTAAAACTCCTCTTAAAATGAAGTCAATTAAAAAAAATCAGTGCTAATTATAGTAAGTCATAATGATACTATGGTTATGAGGAATGTTCCCCTTTTAGGAGATAGATATGGAAATATTATATGGTAAAATGTCAAAAAGGTTTTGGTTTACTTTAAAATTCGGTCTTTTTATGTAAATAAATGGGGCAATTATGGCAAAATTTAATAATTAAATCTAGATAATGTAGATATGGCGATTTCATGAAATAATTATCTCCGTACTTTTATATATTTTGACATTATTCATAATTAAAAGTAAAAATAAACACTTTTATTCAATTAGCATACATTAAATTTTTACAGTAGATATTTTTAAACCATACATTAGTTTTTGGTTGTCTTGAACTTCATGCCAGGCACTGGGATAGGGGTTTTCATTAACTCATTTTTTACACAAAATCATGCTAGGTAGGTGTGGTGATCTCCAGTTTCAGATGAAGATACTGAAACTGAGAGAGCTTGTGATTCTCCTCACTTTTCACCCAGAATTCCCAGGTGCCTTTTTACTCTTGACTCCTCAGTTTCTTTCATTCCATTCTTTGAGGCTGATGCTATAGCATTTTGTTGCAGGAGGTCACACATGACTATTCTTTCCTATCTCTGTATCTGCGGATTCTTTCATTCCTCACGGCTTTCCTTCAGGGCCATTAAAACTCAAGTCTCACGTTTGATGGAATTGACTAAAATATATTTAAACACCATTGCCATCCAAATTATTTTTTTAAAAGCAATTTTCTTATGTAGATTTAGAAACCGCAGATCTATTTTAGCTAGCATAATTTCTGATTAACTAATTTAATCTGTACAAAATTACATAAGCAAAGCTGAAACAAGACTCAATCAATTTTTTGCCTTTGGATGTAACATAATATTTTCAAAAATGAACTAAATAGAGTAATTAGCCCCTAGGCAGAGCAAATAACTCTAATAGTCATCTCCCACACATTCCTTTGGTGGAAAGCCTGAAAAGGAAAATAAAAATGTGGCAGCCTATGGGTTAAAGCCCTGAATGTGTCCTATTAAGTAACAGTTTGGAATATTAATACATACGGTTACTTTTTTAGAAGTTCCAAAAGGGAAGAGAATTGATATTTTCCCTTTAGGCTGTTAAAAGCTCTCTTTTGATGGACTGTATGATTTCTAGCAGTGCTTGGCTGCCTATAATTGCATGGAGAGACTTTTGTTTTTCAGTTTTTAGTTAATTCAGTTTCTTTTGGTTTCAATTCTATTATTTGTGTCAGATAAGATCACAAGTAAAGTATTCTAATTATAGTTTATGGGAATTAATCTCTTATGTTTTGAAAAGGAGACATGATCTATGGTGTGAAGATCCCTCTACCGTGTAGTGGATGGAAGTCCTGGGTCCCAAAGTTCAGACTAGCTCTGTATTACCTGCACAGGACACTAAGCAATCTGGATCTTGGTGTTCATATTTGCATAATTATGGGGCTGGATTTGATCATTTTTAAAGTTTTTTTTTTGGTAGTTCTAAAATTTTCACAATGATATCCTATATTTAATACAATAGCTATTAAAAAGAGAGTACATAACCCCAAATTCACGATATGGTGGGAATTTTCTTCTTTGTGGGTTAATTGTATACTTTACATCAGTATTTCTTAAACTTCTGTGAGCTTGAAGACCACCTGGCATGCACGTTAAGGTGTGGGTTCTGATTTGCTGGGTTTGGACAGTGACCAGGAATGTACATTTTATGTAAGTCCTCTACTGGATTCTGCTGCAAATTGTGCTTGTGTGGTACTTTGAGGAATCGTTTATTAGAATTCTTGTTGGGCAATGGTTCTACAACATTTTAATCTAATGATCATGAGGGAAATGGCTTTCTTGCATTGCAAATAAAGGGTCACTTTGGCACTAGTTCTCGCTCAGAGAGGTCTTTGCTGTGTAGGAGATGGCAGAGTGATGAATATAAAAATACAGGAGGAGTATAATTTGAATGGCCTTATAGGTGATCCTGAAATGGTGCTTTGGCTGTGGTGGGGTGGTGGTGGCGAGGAGTTTGACTCCCTCCTCACTTAAGAACACTGATTTAAATAACATGATTACATACACGAAGCATTGTATAACTTACTTGTAATTTTGACTCAGTGTGTACATTATATTGTAAATATTCATAGAGAAAAAGACAAAACAAAGAAACATTTTTTAGTGGAAGAATTGTCCCTGATCCTAAAACTAATTCATTGTTCTATATTTTGGGTCACAGCTCTCCCTGAATCTGCAAATTCCCCATTTTCCCCATATACTATTCTCAACCAATTGTTCAATCTCTTTTCCTGATCTTCAGGATCTTTTCAAGAACTAATATCTAACATTTTGGGGTTTGTCTATTATTTGTTCATTTTCTATTTAATTTATTTCTTCCCTTATCTTCATTATTTCCTATTGCTATATCACTTTGCAGATGTGTAGTGGATCCCCACTCCTACCCATATTTCACATATTAAGACTGATGGTGCCACATCTACCAAGACGGTAAGAATAGGTTTATTACTCATGTAATGAGGATTTCTGGGGAGAGCAGGACAGATTCCCAAGAGGATCTAAAAGTGGCTTGAGGGAACAGGGAGAGGAGATGGTTTTTTATTGTGGTTTGTTGGTGGGGATAGGTTGGTGTCTCCACATGCAGCAAGTGCTTACCTAGTTTGAACTACTCACTGGCATACAGGGTGAAAGTATCTAAGCTTTCTTATTAGCTTGCCCATGATGGGGTAAGAGGGGAGGAGATAGCTTGAAAGCTGTTAACAAAGATCAAAAAAGAAGTGAAACTCTATTATACCTCTATTTGCTTACTTTGGGGTTAATTTGCTTTTTAAATTTTTTTAAAGGTTTAAAGTGAAAGCATTCACCATTGATTTTGTATTTTATACCTCCCTCAAACAAGGTGGACTTTGAAAGCTATACATTTTCTTCTATGTATTTCTTGTCTGCATTCTACTAATTTGGGCATTTAATTGCCATTTAGTTAAACATAATTGACCTATTGGTTCCTAAGAAGCATGCTGTTTAATTTCCAAATATTTGGGAAATTTTTCTAGATATCTTATTACTGCTGATTTTTGAGTTAGTACTGTTGTGATCAGAGAAAATACTCTGTTTAAGTTAATCCTTTGATATTTATTGTGCCTTGTTTTAAGGCCCAGTATGGTCTATTCCATTGAATGCTCCATGTACACTTGAGAAGACTGTGTATTACCTGTTGTTGGGGGTAGTATCATACAAATATTAAAGTTGTTTGAGAGCACTGTTAAAAATTTTCTACATTTTTTTTCTCTATGAATTATTTAAAGGTACAACTCTGCAAGTGTGATCATCACTGTCTATTTCTGCCTTTAGTTCTGTCAACTGTTGTTTCATGCATTTGGAAAACTTATTATTATATGCATACATGTTCAAGATTGTTGTTATACCCTTTTAATCATTATGAAATGGCCCTCTTTATCTTTGGTCATACTCTACGTCCTGAGGTCTACTTTTGCTGATGTTAATATAGTGATGTATGATTCTTCACTCTTAATGTTTGCATGGTTTGTATTTTTTCATTTGTTTACTGTGAATACTTTAAAGGTATGTTTCTGGTTAACAACAAATTGTTTGGTTTTGGCTTTTTATTTAGTCTTGCAATCTGTGATTTTATATAGGGATAGTTAGAGCATTTACATTTGATGAAATCACTAATATGTGTGGGTTTAAATATAGCATCTTTTTATTTGATTTTTATTTGTCTTGTCTGCTCTTCATTCCTGTTCCTGTCCTCTTACCTTTTCTTTGTTTTTGTTTTTGTTTTCTTGTGGTGGATCAAGTGGGATGTTTTCTGTATCCATTTCATCTATTGATAATTTTATCATGCGTCCATGAAAGTTTTTCTTTAATGGTGTTCTACAGATTACAATATGCATCTTTAGCTTAATATAGTTTAGCTTCAAAACATTTCACTGCTTTGCCAAAATTTTTAGAGTTTTATAATAGTATATTTCCAACTGTGAACCTCCCAAGCTTTGTGCTCTTGGTGTTATATATTTTACTTTGAAGAATGCTATAACCTCCCATACATTATTATTATAATTTTACTTCAAATTGGTATAGACTTTTCAAGAAATTGAAACACATATATATTTAAAATTATAAATGATAATACATTATAAACATCCTTATAGTTACCACCATATATTATTTCTGATGTTCTTCATTCTTTGCTACAAAACTGGAGTCCTATCTCACATCATTTCCATTCAGACTAAATAACTTCATTTAGTAATTCTTATAGTTCAGAACTGCTGTAGGTGAATTCTCTTAGTTTTTCTCAGGTTGAAAATATCTTTATTTCTTTCTTCATTTTGAAGGACATTTTTGTTGACTGTAGACTTCTATACTGACAGTTCTTTTTTCTAGCAGCACTTCAAATATGCTGTTCCATCATCTTCTGGCCTTCACTGTCTTTGTGAAGTTGGTCTTCATTCTTTCTGTTTCTTTATATGAAATCCAGTAGATTATTATTATTCACAGATTCTGTATTTGCAAATTCACTTATTTGCCAAAACTTATTTGTAACTCCAAGATCAATCATTATGGCATTTTCGTGGAAATTCATGAACATGCTAAGAGTAGTGAAGAATTTGAGTTGCACAATGTGCAGATTCCCAGCTGCAGTTGGACAAAGCAACACCTTACTATCTTGTTTCAGCTCTCATATTTAAACAAAGGTTCTTTTTGTGGTCTATTTAGCACCACTTTTTTTTTTTTGTATTTATTTGCTTTCTATTTGTGATTTCATCATTTCAGATGGTCTCATATATTTAAGTCTGTCTGGTGTTCTTAATTGCAAGAAGCTGTGATATGCCTTGTGGAGAAAATATGCATATCAGCTTAGCTTCATTCAGGTATGAATAATAGTGTCACTGGGTATGAGTTCAGTATTAAGAAACCAACAATACAGTACATCCACAAAAAGGAAAAGGAAATACAGCTACTCTATATGAGGCTGCTCCAGAAAGTGCTAAAGTAAAATCTATACTGTGTGTTAAAACATGGAAAATGTGGAAAAGTGGCTAAATTTGTGCATTCATGAGATGACAACTGATGAATGAAGCATAATGGGGAGCATTACTGTGAGACTAAAAGCCAAAGAAACTTATGGTCATGTTTCCTAGGTTCAGGAGAATGTTAAAAATATCTGAATGCTGATTGACTCTCATGTTTCAAAAGGTAACACAATATGAAAAATGTTAAACTTTCAGGCAGGGCAGTTTCTGCAGATAAGCAGACTGTGGAAGAATTTTACAAATACCACCAAAGAATTACACAAGAAAATATTTATGTGGAAGAGCAGGTTTTCAACGCTGATGAGACTGACTTGTTTTATAAAGATGGTGGCAATGAACACACACACACACACACACACACACACACATATATATATTTCCTCAGAACACTCATAGACTCCAAAAAGGAACTAGTAGTTACCAAAGGGGAGGAGTGGGAGATGGTAGGTGGGAAGGGAGGGAAAAGGGGATTGAGGGATATTATGATTGATACACATGGTGTGTGTGGGGTCACCGGGAAGACTGTGTAGCACAGAGAAGACATGTACTGACTCTGTGGCATCTTATTACAATGATGGACAGTGACTTCAGTGGGGTATCGAGGGGACTTGATAATATGGGTGAATGTAGTAACCACAATGTTTTTCATGTAAAACCTTCATAAGAGTGTATATCAATGACACCTTAATAAAAAATAAAAAAAATAAAAAATAGTGTTTCCATGATCAAAATGTGACTAGAAGTTTGCAGGAACCTAACCCTGTACATCAAGTGGGAACAATAGTTCAGAGTCTACTAATTCAGTGTTTGCCATGACTTTACTGAACATAACTACCACAAAAACAAGAATCAACTATATGTCTTTTCTTTAAGGTCCTCTCAAGATTTTTCTCTTTATTTGGGTTTCACCATTTTAATTCTAATGTTTCTTAGGTTTGGTTTTCTTTGTATACTTACTGCACAAATTTTGTTTAATTCCTTGGGTCTGTGGCTTTTGTCTTTCACTGATTATGCAAAGTTCTTAACCATTACCTCTTCAAATATTTCTTCCAACCCATTATATCTCTTTTATCTGTTGGGACTCTACATGTGTTAGACCAGTTGATGTTTCACAGATTTTGAATGCTCATGTTATTTGTTTAATTTTTAACTTTTTTTCTCTTTGCATTTCAGTTTGCATTTATACTGCTGCTAACCTGTCTTCAATCTTAGTGATTTTTCTCTTCAGCTCTATCCAATGTGCTAAGTCTATTGAAAGAGTTTTCACTGTTGATGTCTTATTTTTTTAATATTTAGAATTGTCTATTTGTCTCTTTTTTTGTAGGTTTTATCATCTGCTCATTAAAATTGCTCATTTTTTTCAATAGCGCCCTTTAAATTGTTTTTCATCCTTATTTTAAGGTCCTTAACTGATAATTTCAGCATCTCATCCATCCATAGGTCTGGTTCCATTGACTGCTCCTTCTCTTGAAAATAGGTCATGTTTTCCTGCTTGTTTGCATCTTATAATTTTTTTACTGAATGATGGAATTCTGTGAAAAAAAAACATCGAGACTAAAATAAATAATATTTGTGCCAAGGTAAGGCATGCCACTTCCTCTGTTATGTTATTAATAGCAACCTGTGACTTAATAAGCTTTCAGATGTCTGGGGGTTTTGTTTTTGCATGAGGTAGATTCATCTCATCAAATTCTCTGATGATGAGATCAGAACCTTCCCTTAAGTGGAACTTTTGATCTGAGTTCTATAGGGTTTCTTTCAGACTTCCTGCCCTCATCCGTCAACCGCCTCTATATGCACTTGCAATGTGGAAGAGATTGGGCATTTCTGCCCCTTCACCAACCACTCAACTTAAGGTCCAGACTCGTTGTGGACTTCTCTCCTGCTGCTGCTCTGCCCCCAGTGTTCAGTGGAATCTGTGCCTCATTGTTTGGCCATAGGCAGTTTCTCTCAGCTTTCCTGTCCTGCTCCTAATCACAGTGATGGCCTATGGAAAATAATTGGTGGGTGGATGCAATTTTTATTTTTTGTCTGAAACTACAAAGGGTTCTAAATCTTCATGCCAGCCTACTCCTGGTCTTAAGAATTAGAGAAATAGCTGTGCCTTTCTTATCCATGACAGGTTCTTCTCCTGGTCACTGTTCTATCAAGGATGAAAGCAGTCATGGGTCTCTTTTCTCCTTGGAGAGAATAATAATTTTCTGGGTTTCATTTGATTATATTTATTTGTGACCTCAGCTCCCAAATAGGCTTTAAAAACATGATTTTATAGATTATCCAGCTTTGTTTTATTTTTAGGGTGTAAGGGACATTCTCTTGAGACATTTTATGGCTTAAACAGAAGCAGAATGTCTCTTGTGTCTTCCTGTTCTCCTTTTCCTTTGATTTTTCTCTTCACCAAACTATTATTTCAAATCACCCCCAGTTTAAAAACAAACAAGCTCAATGACAACTCTTTCTTGACTATTCATATTTTTATTTATGGCCATCAGTATTTTTTCTCCTCACCCACAAATTAGAAAGAATAATATTCCTTTGCTTTCTCCATTTTCTTTTCTCTGATATTTAGTTTCCAGTATGGCCACCACTGTTCTTCTTTGTGTCACCTACAATTGACAAATCAACTGCTTTTCAGTTTGTATTTTATTTGACGTATTTCATTCAAAACATTAGAAACTTCCTACTTTCCTGGAACTGCCTTATTGCTTGGTTTAATGACCTCCCTCTCAACCTCGAAGTTCCTACTTTTCAGTCTATCTTTGAAATACTTTTTCCTGGAACTCTTTCTAACCTATATTCTTTCCATGCTCGACACATTTACTGTGGGTCATCTCATCAATGTCAAACAGCTTCAACTTTTAACTGAAGATTCAATTTATATCTTCAAACCTAGATCTCTGTCCTGCTTTCCAGAACTGAGTATTAAACTGCTTTCAAGACAGACCACTGGATGCCCCCTTTTCTTTTTCCCTTCCCATCCAAAATTTCTCTTCTTGAATTATTTATCTCATTGACAGTTGTACTAGCCCCTTTGTGCTTATGCAAACTAGAATCCTGGAAGTCATCCTCAATTTGTATGTTTTCTTGGGTCACATCAACCACCCAGTCTTATTCATTCACCTCCTAGGCATTTCTCTAATCTTTCTCTCTAGACCCATTGCCACATCCCTGAGGTTATAGCACCTGCCAACTCTCAGTTATATCCTCTTTATCCAGCTCTGTGTGTGACTGGTCCTCCACACGGCTGCCAGATTCTTTCTAAAATGACGGTCTGATCATATTATCCCCATTTGAAATTGATTATTGTTTTCCCTTCATTGATAATGCCTAGTGCATAAGAGATATTCAGATTTTTGAAAGAATGAAAGAAAGGTAAAACTCAAAATTAGATTGAAGTATGTTTAAGGTCTTTTGTACTCTGACCTTTGTCAAATTTTCATACTTGACCTCCTCCTTTTGTGCCCTTTACCCTTCTTACTCTACCAATTAGAGTAAGAAGGTCCTTTCCTTCAGTTTAACGAATTTTGCAAAAATCTGCACTCAGGCAATTAATTATTTGTTTGCCTACAATTAGATGTATAAATAATATATCTGTAAAAGGGGAACATTACCTTTTCTGCTTAGGATCTCAGCATCTACTAAATTGACTGGTATAATAAAAACTTAAAAAGGTACAGAGAAAGAGAGTGAGTTCCACCCAAGAGCTATGACTTACTAAACCAGGAACTGGTTGTGAGACACTAAAGCTGATTGGGTTGACTTTTTATTACTTATTGAAGATAATTCTTGATTGGGAGGAAATCTTTTTAGACCAGAAATACATTTAGGGAGGCGATGATGAGGGGTAATAAGATGATAGGAGCATGATTATTTTTCTATTTTTTATTTTCTCTTTCCTTTGGAAGAGGTAATGAATAAAGAAAATGTTGAAGAAAAGTAGTTTTAGATTTATTTTCTTAGATTAGCTATACAGTGAGGATTGAGCACAGACAAGAGGAATCTTATAGTCATCATTAATGCATGCTCAGGCAGCAGGAGAAAGTTTTGCTGATTTTAGAGCTTCCCAGAAGGGTTTGGACAGTGTAGGTCAGATCAACACCCAGAGGCAGAGTAAGTAAAAGAAGGTACAGGGAATTAAAAGAGTAGAGAGAAAAGTCAAGGGTATGTCAGCAACAACACTGTAGCAGCTGACTTGATGAGATAAGGTACTTTTTGTAGCTCTTTAATTTTTACTTTATTTTTTATCTTGATGCATTTATGAAACAAATAAGATAATCAGAACACAACCAATTATTGGCCTTGTGATTTCAGTAATGAGTTAATTTTTTTTTTTTTTTAATAATTATTTTTTATTGAAGGGTAGTTGACGCACAGTATTACATTACATGAGTTTCAAGTGTACAACACAGTGGTAGAACATTTATATACATAATTCTAGGTTCCAGCTATCACCCTACCAGGCTGTTACAATATCTTGACTATATTCCTTATGCTATACCTTACATCCCGGTTACTAATTTATTTTACCATTGGAAGTCTGTCCTTTTTTTTTTTTTTTTTTTTTTTTTTGTGAGGGCATCTCTCATATTTATTGATCAAATGGTTGTTAACGACAATAAAATTCTGTATAGGGGAGTCAATGCTCAATGCACAATCATTATTCCACCCCAAGCCTAATTTTTGTCAGTCTCCAATCTTCTGAGGCATAACAAACAAGTTTTTACATGTAGAACAAATTCTTACATAATGAATAAGTTACATAGTGAACAGTACAAGGGCAGTCATCACAAAAACTTTCGGTTTTGCTCATGTATTATGAACTATAAACAGTCAGTTCAAATATGAATACTCATTTGGTTTTTATACTTGATTTATATGTGGATACCACATTTCTCTCTTTATTATTATTATTTTTAATAAAATGCTGAAGTGGTAGGTAGATACAAGATAAAGGTAGAAAACATAGTTTAGTGTTGTAAGAGAGCAAATGTAGAGGATCAGGTGTGTGCCTGTAGACTATGTGTTAATCCAAGCTAGACAAGGGCAATAAAACATCCACGTATGCAGAAGATTTCTCTCAGAACGGGGGGGTGAGGTTCTAAGCCTCACCTCTGTTGATCCCCAATTTCTCACCTGATGGCCCCCCTGCGACTGTGCCTGTCTTAGGTTGTTCCTCCCTTGAGGAATCTTACCCGTCTCTGGCTAACCAGTCATCTTCCGGGGCCATACAGGGAAATGTGAAGTTGGTAAGTGAGAGAGAAGCCTTATTGTTTGAAAAAGTTAGCTTTTTACTTCTTTGCATATTTATGCCCTGTGGCTTCTATGCCCAGCATTTGTCTTGAGGTATCTTTACCACTTGGAAGAATTATGATACTCGGTAAATTTGATATGAGGCACGAATTCTATTTAAGGGTTGTAATTAGGAAGGAAGAAGAAAAGCTATAGAAGTAGCAGGCGGAAGAAAACATGGGAAGATTGATTATTTCTTTGATATATCTTCTTGTAGAGTAACTTCAGCATGTATAGGTTTTAAGCTACTACTTAAATTGCACACACACATTAACATAATAGGAGTATAGTTACATAACCAAAGCATATCTGTAATTACCAGCCATCTGCAGTGAAACCAAGAAAACCAGTTAGGCACCTCAGGCATTTGTGAAAACTTATCTATGATATGGTGGTTATTGTCCAAATGAACTTGAACAGTCTGAGAGAAATCAGACAAATTAAAACAACCCATTCCTGGGGACTGTTCACATGCCATATGTTCTTTTAACAATAAATAGTTTGTAGTTGTAAGACTTTGGAGCGCTACAATTTGCACTTCTCCAAATTCTTGGTTGAGTTCCAACAGTATAGATCCAGTCCAATTTTGTTGTTTTACTGTATGCACAGGCCAGCTTAGATATCTCCTTCCTCATTCCCATGGCAGGTCCAGGAACTGGTGGGATGAGTGCATCTACAGCTGTAGCAGTGCGTGGATCTTTGTTGGGGTTTTTTGATGATCATCTTCTGGCATGAGTCTTCCAGAGAGTGCAGATGTTGGAAGTTCTTTTTCATATCGTATCTTAGTTCATTTTCGGGGTAGCCCAATTAGGCTTTGATCCTCTGTATAAACACAAACAGACCCTTTGCCTACACTTTTATATGCCCTTTATACCCTTGTGTAGAACTCGTTGGAGGTTACCACACAGGAACTGCCCTTTTTTTTTTTTTTTTTTTTTTTTTTTGCTATCACTAATCTACACTTACATGACGAATATTATGTTTACTAGGCTCTCCCCTATACCAGGTCTCCCCTATAAACCCCTTTACAGTCACTGTCCATCAGCATAGCAAAATGTTGTAGAATCACTACTTGCCTTCTCTGTGTTGTACAGCCCTCCCTTTTCTCCTACCCCCCCATGCATGTTAATCTTAATACCCCCCTACTTCTCCCCCCCTTATCCCTCCCTACCCACCCATCCTCCCCAGTCCCTTTCCCTTTGGTACCTGTTAGTCCATTCTTGAGTTCTGTGATTCTGCTGCTGTTTTGTTCCTTCAGTTTTTCCTTTGTTCTTATATTCCACAGATAAGTGAAATCATTTGGTATTTCTCTTTCTCCGCTTGGCTTGTTTCACTGAGCATAATACCCTCCAGCTCCATCCATGTTGCTGCAAATGATTGGATTTGCCCTTTTCTTATGGCTGAGTAGTATTCCATTGTGTATATGTACCACCTCTTCTTTATCCATTCATCTATCGATGGACATTTAGGTTGCTTCCAATTCTTGGCTATTGTAAATAGTGCTGCAATAAACATAGGGGTGCATCTGTCTTTCTCAAACTTGATTGCTGCGTTCTTAGGGTAAATTCCTAGGAGTGCAATTCCTGGGTCAAATGGTAAGTCTGTTTTGAGCATTTTGATGTACCTCCATACTGCTTTCCACAATGGTTGAACTAACTTACATTCCCACCAGCAGTGTAGGAGGGTTCCCCTTTCTCCACAGCCTCGCCAACATTTGTTGTTGTTTGTCTTTTGGATGGCAGCCATCCTTACTGGTGTGAGGTGATACCTCACTGTAGTTTTAATTTGCATTTCTCTGATAATTAGCGATGTGGAGCATCTTTTCATGTGTCTGTTGGCCATCTGTATTTCTTTTTTGGAGAACTGTCTGTTCAGTTCCTCTGTCCATTTTTTAATTGGGTTATTTGTTTTTTGTTTGTTGAGGCGTGAGAGCTCCTTATATATTCTGGACGTCAAGCCTTTATCGGATGTGTCATTTTCAAATATATTCTCCCATACTGTAGGGATCCTTCTTGTTCTATTGATGGTGTCTTTTGCTGTACAGAAGCTTTTCAGCTTAATATAGTCCCACTTACTCATTTTTGCTGTTGTTTTCCTTGCCCGGGGAGATATGTTCAAGAAGAGGTCACTCATGTTTATGTCTAAGAGGTTTTCGCCTATGTTTTCTTCCAAGAGTTTAATGGTTTCATGGCTTACATTCAGGTCTTTGATCCATTTTGAGTTTACTTTTGTATATGGGGTTAGACAGTGGTCCAGTTTCATTCTCCTACATGTAGCTGTCCAGTTTTGCCAGCACCACCTGTTGAAGAGACTGTCATTTCGCCATTGTATGTCCATGGCTCCTTTATCAAATATTAATTGACCATATATGTCTGGGTTAATGTCTGGATTCTCTAGTCTGTTCCATTGGTCTGTGGCTCTGCTCTTGTGCCAGTACCATATTGTCTTGATTACTATGGCTTTATAGTAGAGCTTGAAGTTGGGGAGTGAGATCCCCCCTACTTTATTCTTCTTTCTCAGGATTGCTTTGGCTATTCGGGGTCTTTGGTGTTTCCATATGAATTTTTGAATTATTTGTTCCAGTTCATTGAAGAATGTTGCTGGTAGTTTCATAGGGATTGCATCAAATCTGTATATTGCTTTGGGCAGGATGGCCATTTTAACGATATTAATTCTTCCTAGCCACGAGCATGGGATGCGTTTCCATCTGTTAGTGTCCCCTTTAATTTCTCTTAAGAGTGACTTGTAGTTTTCAGAGTATAAGTCTTTCACTTCTTTGGTTAGGTTTATTCCTAGGTATTTTATTTTTTTTGATGCAATTGTGAATGGAGTTGTTTTCCTGATTTCTCTCTCTGTTGGTTCATTGTTAGTATATAGGAAAGCCACAGATTTCTGTGTGTTGATTTTGTATCCTGCAACTTTGCTGTATTCCGATATCAGTTCTAGTAGTTTTGGGGTGGAGTCTTTAGGGTTTTTTATGTACAGTATCATGTCATCTGCAAATAGTGACAGTTTAACTTCTTCTTTACCAATCTGGATTCCTTGTATTTCTTTATTTTGTCTGATTGCCGTGGCTAGGACCTCCAGTACTATGTTAAATAACAGTGGAGAGAGTGGGCATCCCTGTCTAGTTCCCGATCTCAGAGGAAATGCTTTCAGCTTCTCGCTGTTCAATATAATGTTGGCTGTGGGTTTATCATAGATGGCCTTTATTATGTTGAGGTACTTGCCCTCTATTCCCATTTTGCTGAGAGTTTTTAACATGAATGGATGTTGAACTTTGTCAAATGCTTTTTCAGCATCTATGGAGATGATCATGTGGTTTTTGTCTTTCTTTTTGTTGATGTGGTGGATGATGTTGATGGACTTTCGAATGTTGTACCATCCTTGCATCCCTGGGATGAATCCCACTTGGTCATGGTGTATGATCCTTTTGATGTATTTTTGAATTCGGTTCGCTAATATTTTGTTGAGTATTTTTGCATCTACGTTCATCAGGGATATTGGTCTGTAGTTTTCTTTTTTGGTGGGGTCTTTGCCTGGTTTTGGTATTAGGGTGATGTTAGCTTCATAGAATGAGTTTGGGAGTATCCCCTCCTCCTCTATTTTTTGGAAAACTTTAAGGAGAATGGGTATTATGTCTTCCCTGTATGTCTGATAAAATTCCGAGGTAAATCCATCTGGCCCGGGGGTTTTGTTCTTTGGTAGTTTTTTGATTACCTCTTCAATTTCGTTGCTGGTAATTGGTCTGTTTAGATTTTCTGTTTCTTCCTGGGTCAATCTTGGAAGGTTATATTTTTCTAGGAAGTTGTCCATTTCTCCTAGGTTTCCCAGCTTGTTAGCATATAGGTTTTCATAGTATTCTCCAATAATTCTTTGCATTTCCGTGGGGTCCGTCGTGATTTTTCCTTTCTTGTTTCTGATACTGTTGATTTGTGTTGACTCTCTTTTCTTCTTAATAAGTCTGGCTAGAGGCTTATCTATTTTGTTTATTTTCTCAAAGAACCAGCTCTTGGTTTCATTAATTTTTGCTATTGTTTTATTCTTCTCAATTTTATTTATTTCTTCTCTGATCTTTATTATGTCCCTCCTTCTGCTGACCTTAGGCCTCATCTGTTCTTCTTTTTCCAATTTCAATAATTGTGACATTAGACCATTCATTTGGGATTGCTCTTCCTTTTTTAAATATGCTTGGATTGCTATATACTTTCCTCTTAAGACTGCTTTTGCTGTGTCCCACAGAAGTTGGGGCTTAGTGTTGTTGTTGTCATTTGTTTCCATATATTGCTGGATCTCCATTTTGATTTGGTCATTGATCCATTGATTATTTAGGAGCGTGTTGTTAAGCCTCCATGTGTTTGTGAGCCTCTTTGCTTTCTTTGTACAGTTTATTTCTAGTTTTATGCCTTTGTGGTCTGAAAAGTTGGTTGGTAGGATTTCAATCTTTTGGAATTTTCTGAGGCTCTTTTTGTGGCCTAGTATGTGGTCTATTCTGGAGAATGTTCCATGTGCACTTGAGAAGAATGTATATCCCGCTGCTTTTGGATGTAGAGTTCTATAGATGTCTATTAGGTCCATCTGCTCTACTGTGTTGTTCAGTGCTTCCGTGTCCTTACTTATTTTCTGCCCAGTGGATCTATCCTTTGGGGTGAGTGGTGTGTTGAAGTCTCCTAGAATGAATGCATTGCAGTCTATATCCCCCTTTAGTTCTGTTAGTATTTGTTTCACATATGCTGGTGCTCCTGTGTTGGGTGCATATATATTTAGAATGGTTATATCCTCTTGTTTGACTGAGCCCTTTATCATTATGTAGTGTCCTTCTTTATCTCTTGTTACTTTCTTTGTTTTGAAGTCTATTTTGTCTGATATTAGTACTGCAACCCCTGCTTTCTTCTCACTGTTGTTTGCTTGAAATATGTTTTTCCATCCCTTGACTTTTAGTCTGTACATGTCTTTGGGTTTGAGGTGAGTTTCTTGTAAGCAGCATATAGATGGGTCTTGCTTTTTTATCCATTCTGTTACTCTGTGTCTTTTGATTGGTGCATTCAACCCATTAACATTTAGGGTGACTATTGAAAGATATGTACTTATTGCCATTGCAGGCTTTAACTTCGTGGTTACCAAAGGTTCAAGGTTAGCCTCTTTAGTATCTTACTGCCTAACTTAGCTCGCTTATTGAGCTGTTATATACACTGTCTGGAGATTCTTTTCTTCTCTCCCTTCTTGTTCCTCCTCCTCGATTCTTCATATGTTGGGTGTTTTGTGCTGTGCTCTTTCTAGGAGTGCTCCCATCTAGAGCAGTCCCTGTAAGATGTTCTGTAGAGGTGGTTTGTGGAAAGCAAATTCCCTCAGCTTTTGTTTGTCTGGGAATTGTTTAATCCCACCGTCATATTTGAATGATAGTCGTGCTGGATACAGTATCCTTGGTTCAAGGCCCTTCTGTTTCATTGTATTAAATATATCATGCCATTCTCTTCTGGCCTGTAGGGTTTCTGTTGAGAAATCTGACGTTAGCCTGATGGGTTTCTCTTTATAGGTGACCTTTTTCTCTCTAGCTGCCTTTAACACTCTTTCCTTGTCCTTGATCTTTGCCATTTTAATTATTATGTGTCTTGGTGTTGCCCTTCTTGGATCCTTTCTGTTGGGGGTTCTGTGTATTTCCGTGGTCTGTTCGATTACTTCCTCCCCCAGTGTGGGGAAGTTTTCAGCAATTATTTCTTCTAAGATACTTTCCATCTCTTTGCCTCTCTCTTCTTCTTCTGGGACCCCTATAATATGGATATTGCTCCTTTTAGATTGGTCACACAGTTCTCTTAATATTGTTTCATTCCTGGAGATCCTTTTGTCTCTCTCTATGTCAGCTTCTATGCGTTCCTGTTCTCTGATTTCAATTCCATCAATGGCCTCTTGCATTCTATCCATTCTGCTTATAAACCCTTCCAGAGTTTGTTTCATTTCTGCGATCTCCTTTCTGGCATCTGTGATCTCTTTCCGGACTTCATCCCATTTTTCTTGCGTGTTTCTCTGCATCTCTGTCAGCATGTTTATGATTCTTATTTTGAATTCTTTGTCAGGAAGACTGGTTAGGTCTGTCCCCTTCTCTGGTGTTGTCTCTGTGATCTTTGTCTGCCTGTAGCTTTGCCTTTTCATGGTGATAGGAATAGTCTGCAGAACTGGGACGAGTGACGGCTGGAAGGACTTCCTTTCTTGTTGGTTTGTGGCCCTCCTCTCCTGGGAGAACAGCGGCCTCTAGTGGCTTGTGCTGCGCAGCTGCGCGCAGACAGGGTTTCTGCTTCCTGCCCGGCTGCTATGGAGTTAATCTCCGCTGTTGCTGTGGGCGTGGCCTGGCTCGGGCAGCTACTCCAAAATGGTGGAGTCGCGTTGGAGCAGGAGCTGCTGGGCGGCTATTTATCTCCGTAAGGGGCCTCCCTGCTCCCTGCAGCCCCAGGGGTTAGGGTGCCCAGAGATCCCGGATTCCCTACCTCTGGATTAAGTGGCCCGCCCTGCCCCTTTAAGACTTCCAAAAAGCACCCGCCAAAACAAAACAACGACCACAAAAAAAAACAAGAAAAAAAATTTTTTTAATTAAAAAAAAAAAAAAATTTTAATTAAAAAAAAGAAGGTGGTCGTTCGTTTTTCTTTATTCTCCGGTGCCAGCCTCAGGCCTCTGCTCACCGGTCTTTCTGCCCTGTTTCCCTAATATTGGGGTCCCTGTCCCTTTAAGACTTCCAAAAAGCGCTCGCCAAAACAAAGCAGCAAAAAAGCAAAAAAAAAAAAATGGTCGCGCGTTTTTCTTATATCCTCTGTCGCCCAGCCTCCAGTGCCTGCTCACTGTTCTTGCTGCCCTGTTTTCCCAGTATCGAGGGCCCTGCACTCTGGCCCGGATGGCTGGGGCTGGGTGTTCGGCAGCCCTGGGCTCCGTCTCCCTCCCGCTCTGCCTGCTCTTCTCCCGCCGGGAGCTGGGGGGAGGGGCGCTCGGCTCCCGCGGGGCCGGGGCTTGTATCTTACCCCCTTCGCGAGGCGCTGGGTTCTCTCAGGTGTGGATGTGGTCTGGATATTGTCCTGTGTCCTCTGGTCTTTATTCTAGGAAGGGTTGTCTTTGTTATATTTTCATAGATATATGTTGTTTTGGGAGGAGATTTCCGCTGCTCTACTCACGCAGCCATCTTCCGCCCCCAATGAGTTAATTTTTTATGAAACACATATGAAGATGAATTGCGAACTCTAGTTCTTGTGTGGTTTGTTTTCTTGGGCGATATTGCTGTTCCATCTTTATCCATCTTAACTATACCACCTGAGGCAATGGTAGCTAAGACATCCCAGGCTTGGTCCCTGGAAGGGAATGGCTCATCTCTGTGACGCTGTCCTCGTATTTCTGGACTGAAGAAAGATATGGATTAACTAGGAAAATAGGGAAGCATCTGGGAATTGGTCATAATATCTTCAGGTAAAACAATTATTAGACTATTGTTTTCAAAACTATAAGCAGACAAATGGGCTCTCTGCATCGTAATAAAAACATAAGAAAAAAGTTTACTATAATACAAAATATGTACTTGACTGAATCCTGCTACAGCGTCTTTGTGTGATCTCAGGCAAGGTGTTTGACTTCTTTGTAGCTCAGTGTCCTTATCTGTAAAACAATGGGAATGACACTTGGGTTTTTCACTTTATAATGTTATAAGAGACAAATAATACAGCATCTGAAAAACATTTTGAATAACTTAAAGTGCTGTATTAAAGTAAGTTATTATTGTGCAATTTTCATTGTTACAATTTAGGTTTGGGACTTACGCAACTGTCCTTTAGGCAGAGTTCTTAGGATGGCATTTGATTCTATGACATGAGTAGTAAATCAGAGACGTGACATGTAGGTGAGATCACAGGCTCTGAGGAAGGACAGGCTGGGGTTTGGATTCCCGCTGTACTATTTATGGCTCTATGGGGAAGGGTGTTCTTGGCCTGGGGTGAGTCCCCCAATGAATTTGGTGAACCCAAAATAAGTCAAGGGAAAAGACAGATTGGGAGAAAGGCTTTTACTTGCAGTTGCCAGCCAGCCCCGGCTCTGTCTGTCTCCTCTGCTGCAGCTAGGGTTCTTCTCCTCTGGCTTCGGCCTGCTCCCTTCCCCCGCCCCCACCCTGTCCCTTCCAGCAGGAACCCCACAGGTGGCTCCTGGTGTCTGGCAAAAGCCACACCACTTGCATACCAGGAACAAAGGGGAAGAGAGAATGGCCATTTTCTCTCTACCCCTTTCCCCACATTGTGGGGGAGCCTCTGCAGTGGTAAACACCTGTTGATACATAAATGACCAAAGGCAGACAGGAGATTCTGGAAATGCTGCCATTTACCCCACACCATTTGGTGACCTTGGACATGTTGGCTTTTCTATGACTCAGGGTTTTTTTTCTCACTCTGTAAAATGGGAATAATTATAGTTCGTGTGAGGTTTACATTTAAACAGATTAAAAAGATGAGATCTAGCCCAGCAGGGACAATGGAACGTTTGTGGTAAGATTTTCAGTGAGCATTGTGATTAGTAGAAAAGGCTTCATCCCTTCATATATAACCCTGTACTCATCTTACCAGGTAAGAACTAGGAAAACAAATGGTGGTGTGACAAAAAGAAAGGCTTGTATATATATCATATATATACAGGCAGACCTCAGAGAGAGGGCATATTTGATTCCAGACCACTGCAATAAAAGGAATATCACAATAAAGTGTCAAATGGGTTTCTTGGTTTTCCAGTGTATATATGTTATGTTTATACTGTAGTCTAAGTATGAAATAGTGTCATGTCTAAAAAGATAATGTATGGACTTTAAGGAATACTTTGTTACTAAAAAATGCTAATCATCATCTGAGTGTTCAGTGAGGTGTAGTCACTGATCACCACTAATGATGAAAAAGTTGAAATACTGCCAGAATTACCAAAACGTGACACAGAGATACAAGGTAAGCAAACGCTGTTGGAAAAATTGCTCTGATATATATGCATGATACAGGGTTGCCACAACCCTTCAATTTATAAAAACGACACAGTATCTGGGAAGTGAAATAAAGCAAAATGCAATAAAATAAGGTACGCCTGTATGTAGTCTTTTTATATATGTGCAGATATTTATATATGTAAGTATATATTTATAGAGAGGTCAATATTACTATGGCATTCCAGATAATAATAATGATGCATGATTAAATTAGCTATGGATATTTATTACTGTCATGACCTATTTTAAGTACTTCATATGTCCTAAATGATTTATTGCTCACACTATAAGAGGTAGATATGACCGCTCACAATATACAAATTAGAAAACGAAGGCTCAGATATGTTAAGAAACTTGCCTGAGGTCACACAACTCATAAAAGCACACCGGAGTGTGAACCTAATTGCCCTAGCTATGGCGACAACACTATGAAACAAGAGAACTAATCTTAGCTAGTTGCTAGATAAAAGTAAGTGGTGAAACAAATTCATACTGAGATGTAGCAGAGTAGTAGAACGCCTAAACTCAAATTTCTATCAAGTGGAGTTTCTGGCAGTTTAACAAATGAAGATTAATGTGGTGGGAGAATCTGAATTATTGTTTTAAATGTTAATGCACTGAGTGTCCCAAGAGGATGACTAATAAAATTGAATTCATGATTCCTGGAAGAAATACAAATATAGACATTCCATTTTCTATCAATTATTTAATCATTCTAGATCAAACAGGATTATCACATATAGAATTAGAACCAAAGGAATGCATTGCAGTTCATTTGCATATTGATTTTGTTTCAATGCCTTCAGTTCAGATTATTAAAATACACATGTACAAGTAGGTAAAGTTTAAGGAAATGTGAGGGTTGATGCTGGCAAATAAAAAACTCTAGAGACTGAGAGATCTCTGAAATAAAAGGGTTTATTTAGCCTTTACAGATGTAGCCAGAAAGTCATGGAACAGGAAGTTTGTGCTTCACCAGCAGCACAGTATCTAGGAAGTGAAATAAAGCAAAATGCAATAAAACAAGGTTTTCCTGTATATGTATATTTTATATATGTACAGAAACAACTTGTCCACCAGACTCAATAAACAGGGACACTTACAAGGGGTCTTAAAGAAAGGAAGTTCCTTTAAATTCACATTGGCTAAAGATAAGGAAGGTGGGCTCAGGCATAGTGGGGAAGGTCTAGGGCAGGCGTTTAGGCCATAGACAAGTCTTGTGGATTGGCTGTTGACGATGGTGCAGCACTGTGCACACACAGAGGGGTGCAGTGATTCTGGTGACCTACATAATGGTTGAAATTACTTCATCCAGGACCATAGGGTTTCCATTTAGCTATGATAGCCAGCAGCTATTGACTGATAACTTTCTATTGTTTCTCTCCCTTATTCTGTAGGCCCCTATGTCATTTAATTTAGGAAATTTCAGGATTCTTCCTCATCAATGGGTAAACAAAAGACATGCTATAAGTTAATGAGCAGCCATTCAAGATTACAACCATTGGAATAAAACCTCATTCAGTGGCCTGGAGAAACATATTAACTAAAGGCAGTTTGTAAAATAGCTTTTGGAATCCAAAATATGTAGCAAATTTTGGTAGATATTTTCTTTCTTTGAAATAAATTGTCAAAGCTTTAAATTAGGCTTATGGAACCTAGGGTGAAGTAAAAACAGAGAAAGAATAAAGTAACGTCAAAACTGTATAACTGAGGAGTATGGATAAATTTTCTTACAAGGTGGATGTCCCCTCTAATAATTGTCCCATAGCTGTTAAGTCAAGATAAATTGCAATATTAGAGTCTTCTAGAACCTTTTGTAATTCTCAGGACCAGTTTTAATCTGTTTATTTGCCTGAAGGTCGTATTCCAACTGTTGGTTAGCACTCAGCACGTTGTCCGGCCGTAGACAGATACAGATATTGTAATTATAAATTAAGGAATATATATATTATATTAATGTTTTCAGTTTGCTGAATTCCATATGTGATGTTTTATCTTGTTTCAAATGTTCCTACTTCCATCTGATTGGACATCATAGGTCATGTGTTCAATCCCTGAAGTCACTGGGCTCTAATATGAAATCATGTTAATTGGCTCAGTCCTGGATTACATTTCTCAGCCTAGGGGTGAGTAGGGTTGGCCTCAGCTTCCTAAGCACAAGGGTTTGTAGGGGAGGAGTGGTCACCCCTCAAATACTCAGATTCCAGGAACATAATACCCATCTTTTAATTTTTTGTCAGGATTAAAGATAGATGTTTCCACTCTGTCATTAAAGTAGCTTTCCGGCTTTCCTTGTGGGGCAGGGTCCTATTTCTTGACTTCTCTTTCTTCTTTCTCCCTGAAGATCTCATTTTACTCCTTTAAGCATGTGTAATGATCATAGCTACTTATAAAATTTTGAATGATTTGGGGCATCACAGTTTTTGTCATTAAAAAATATAATTTTTGAAAGACTGATCGGTGAATGATGGGAATTAGAAATAGGGAAGCAGGAATTCTAAGAATGAGAGAGTGGGGCAGACGGGGGAGGAAGAAAGGTGTGGATGCTGACCTGAAGCACATGCATGTGCAGTTTGGAATCCCCCTGAAGTTACTTTACAAGGTACCATTTTTTCTAAAAATCTTAACTGAAACAGAGTTAGGTAAATATCTGATCTTTTCAGGTTTTCTCCCCATGTGATTAAGTAAAACATCGTAATTTGGTATAAATACATTCTTTTAAATGTAAACATCTCTTTCCTTACTGAATAGTTGTGCAAATATTAACAAAATGTCCCTTCCTAAAAGAACTCAGTGCCTGCTGGGTAACCCGTGTCAAACATAATCTCCTTTAGTAAAATCTTAGCTGCTCTTCCTGCTTCTCTCCTTGTGCCAACATCCACTTTGGAATTAGTGCTTAAGTTATAACTCTGATCATTTCATTTCCTCAGTCAAAAACCTTAAACAGCTTCTCATAGAGGTTCCCTGCTTGGGAAATTATTTTTTGAGAAAGGCATCATTGTGTAGCGGATGAACTTGAGTTTTGGAGTTGGAGAATAATGGGTTGAATTGAGACTCTGAATATTAATGACTTATGTGGTCTTAGGCAACTAAGGCTTAGACAAGGTCTCTGGGTATCAATTTTCAATAAAATGAAGATAAAATTCTTATCATATAATGTTGCCCACAACTATTACTTGTAAGTAAAGAGTCTCAGCCAACAAATCATGTAAAAATAATAAAAAATATTAGCTATTAAATCATATATTAACAATTCATTGTCCTTATTAGTCAGAAATTTCCCACTTAATCTGTTGACTTCTACTTATTCATCTTTGATCCTATATGATGCTGTACTATTTTTCAAATGTATTTTGTCACCAACTTAATCAGAGTTTTCTCATGGACAATGGCTTTTTCTTCTATCTCCTATGTAATAGGAATTTAGAAATATATGTCAGCTTAACAAAGAGGAAATATTTATTAAACACCTAAAATGCAAAAGTCATTTTGTGTGAAATGACTGCATTGAAAGACCAGAATGTGTGTGTATAAAGTATGTCACCATTATTTAAACTGATTCTTGTTTTTTGGTGTAAGATGCCAGAGGGTCTTTTTAAGATTTTCTGTAAAATAGTTTATAAGTTATCTCCACCAATGATTTCTTTTATAAGAATGTATATAAATATCTGTTTTCACTCACCTGTTCATCTGGTTCCACATTTTGGTTCTATTATCTCATTTCAAAGCTCTCGGTACTTGAAGCTTCCCAGGGATTCTCCATATTCTATGGTAAAACCCTCCGTAGACATTCCATCTGCGTTGGAATATCAGCCTGCTCATTTTCAATGGCTATCAAGCTCGTTCTTTAAAGAATCGTTAATAAAAGTAATATAAAATATTAAGGACCTTAAGATGAATGACCTCAATGCAAGAGGGGAGAGAGGCATAATGCCAAAAATATAATCCATAGGTTTGAAAGTCTCCATAAATATTATAATACTAGAGGAAAAAAAATTATAACTATTAAAAAAGCTCCCCCACTCTTTTCTCATTTATATTGAGTAGCTTCATTTCAGAAAATATAAATTTTTTTTTGTAGTGGAAAACCACCTAGTAAATGGCTTTTGATATCTAAAATGTAATTTTTTCCTCTCTCTGCTACCTTCTCATAGCTTGAATATCCCTAAGGTAATTAGTGCTGCTGAAATTTACATCATCAACTCTGAGATTTTGTGAATATGAAAGAAGAAAATTTACACAATGTAATGAATAATTCATATTTAGAAATCATTTATAAGTTTTAAAAAATATGCATTTCCTGTAAAAGATGTATTACAGCTTCAGAGGGGTTTTCTGAAAAGAACCTGAAGCATTGAATCTTTGATTTTTTTTTTTTTAGTTTCAGTAAAAAAATTAATAGCTATGGCTCAGTCCTATTTTACTGTTCAATAAGTCTTCACAGATATAAGAAATTTACCAGGGTGATGAAGAGTTTTTAAAGTATTGCTGTGACCACCAGACAATGATTTTATATCTGCTTAATTTTCCATTTATTTTACAAGATGGTAACATCTATGAAGAAGGTTCATTTGGAGAGCATACACAGGAAAATCTGGAGTTTAATCCTTGTGCGATATAATGACTTGTAAGAAATACATATTTGGTCATTCATATGACCAAACGTATATTTCCCAGGTATACATGGTCTTCATCCACAGTTCCTGAAAACACTGCAGAGTCTTAAAGGTGAAATGGGTGTTTTGTCATGTTAATGAGAGACTTTTGGACCTCCACCCAAGGGCAGGGGCTGGAGGTTGAATCAGCCAATGGCCAATAACTTAGTCAGTCATGACTATGCAATGAAGCCCTCACAAAAACCACTGAGAAGAGCTTTTTGCTCTCTCTCTCTCTCTGCTGTGCTGTTCCTGCTGTGCTTTATTGGATCCTGTTTCGTGGTTGGAGAGAGCCTCTAAGCTTGGGGAACCGGACTGTCTCCCCGTGCCACTGTACCAGGCCCCAATCTCCACGAGGATGGAAGCCCCTTTATTTGCGACCTTGCTCTACGCCTCTCTTCATCTGGCTGTTAACATGTAACCTTTATGTTATCCTTTACTAAACTGGTCAATGTGTTTTCCTGAGTTCTGTGAGCCGCTCTGGCAAATGAATCTAACACAAGGAGGAGGTTGTTGGACCCTCCAGTCTGTAGCCAGTAGGTCAGAAGCACAGGTAACTGCCTGGGACTGGCATCTGGAGTGGGGGGTGGAGGACAGTCTTGTAGGACAGACCCTTAACTTGGAAATCTGGTGCTGCCTCTGGGCAGATACCATCGGAATTGAATTGAGTTCTCCAACACCCTGCTGGTGTTTGAGAATTGCTTGGTGTAAGTATGTGTGGGAAGACCTCCTCCCACATATTTACACACATTGAAATCAGGTCTGGGCACCCGAATGAAGTTATACTACTGTTACTACTGGGTGTAATATTGTTACTGTTACACATGTATGTGGGGGAAAAATACACCATTGCATTTGGTGTTGGACAAGTGGGAATCACACTTTGGCATTCCAATTTTCGAATCCTCTAGAAATTCAAATAAAAAAAAAATTCTTAAGTACACTAATAGGTTCTCTAGCTACTGTTTTCCTCTCTTGGATTAACTCAGTAAAGAGAACTAATGCAGCAGGATTACTTTAAAGAAATATGAAAGTGGAAGTATATCTTTAAGGAATTACGCTCATAGTAAAGGTGACAACCTTTAGAGTAATAATCTTGAAGTAATGTTGTTTGGGACTCCTGGAACCAACATTCCACTCTGACAACCTCTAATTCTTTTTTAAAAAGTATTTTAGAAAGTCTGAAATAAGATATGTAAATTTCCTCTCAGAGCTCCAGTTCCTCTGGCTAGTTCTGTGAAGGGGTCACTGTCACTGTCAGTTCCTTACTAAAGGCCATTTTCTGATGGCAGCTTTATAATAAGAAACTATTGGACATTCATTGGAGAAGAGAGGGAGTACATAAATGATCACGTTTTCTAAGAGGCAAGCAGAGCAGTTCAAAAAACCTAAACTTCATTATGCCATTAAAAAATGACATAGCTAAAATCATCAGCATAGTTAATAAAATTCACAGTAATTCCTTGATTTTACCTAATATCCAGTCTGTACTCAAATTTTACCAATTATTCTCAACATGTCCTTTATTGCGTGTTTGTCCAAACCAGGACCCAGTTAGGATCGTGCATTATATTTGATCTGTTCTGTAAGTCAAGCCTGACTGAGTCAGATGTACCATGGACATTCTATAGACAAAGAATCTTACTTCTTAACTTCCTGGGTATTAAAATGCAATCTTATCTTTAAGGTGAAATCCTTCCTGCCTTTTACTATGTTGTTTATGGCTGGGCCTGCACGCTAAATTAGTTGCCCAGTTTGCAAATCACCTCATCAGGTCTGAAGGAGGTAAAATCAAGGAATTACTGTGAATTGGTACCATTGTTTCCGCGTGCTGATGTTAGCCTGTTCTCTTATTTCCTGTACTTACAATAATATGGAAGTTGATCTAGAAGTGCTGATTGGATTCAATATAAACATCTTCAGCTGGAATGCCTCAGGGACAAAATTGTGTACTCAATATTTTATACATCAAGAATGAATAATATCTGACTCTTACATCATTTATGATGCTAAAATTGATCATTGGTTTAGGGTGAGGGAGCTTGATCCATGTATATTTCTCCCTTGAGACAAAAAGTAATACTCTATGTCATATTGAGGCAGGGACTGTGGATGTAGTCAGAGTAGGGTGAGGGCCTTTGGAAAAATCAAGGCAGGATATTTACAGTCAGAGCAATGTAACTACATGCAAGGAACCCCCTACCAAAACTCTGTGTTAAGAATTAAGCTCTAGAGTCATTCCAGTGAGATCAGTTAATAATCCCCAGGTAAAGAAGAGTAGCACATGTTTTTATTATGCTAATCATTTGTAATCATGTGTAAGATTCACCTGAGCATGCTAAAGGCCCAGGCCTGTGTGCTTTCTTTCCTCCTTCAGACCTGATGAGGTGATTTGCAAACTGGGCAACTAATTTAGCGTGCAGGCCCAGCCATAAACAACATAGTAAAAGGCAGGAAGGATTTCACCTTAAAGATAAGATTGCATTTTAATACCCAGGAAGTTAAGAAGTAAGATTCTTACACTTTAGCAGACAATACCTCAGCCCACCTTGGGGGCTGGGCAGGCAGCCTTGTTTGATATGCTCCCAGACCAAGATGCCGGTATCCCAGAGAGAAATCAAAGCAGGGAATTCCTTACCTTAACTTAATTCTAAATATTCAGGGACCACTTAACAAGTCCACACCCCTAAGCCTTTTTTCACGTTCCCAAATATCCTCAACTGCCTATAAAAACTTTAACAACGCACCACCAAGAGCTCTCTTCTCACTGTCTCTCTCAATAAAAGCCTCTCCCTGGCTCTCCTACCTTGGGTGTATGCTAAATTCATTCTTGGATTCCGCAAACAAGAACCCCAGCATCATTTTTATTTTGATCAAACAATATCCACTTCTTCATCAACCACTTACTTTTTAAGGTTATTTTGTCAATTGGTTATCCTTGCCTGAAACAATAGTTTCACTAAGGATTGCAAAATTATGGCTTTATATTTTACCATTTTATCTAAATTTATTACTTGTAATTCTTCCTTAAAGTAAAACTCTCCCTGACCAACTGCTATTTTGTTACCTTAAAATAGTTTATGTTAAAAGATAGGACACAGGTAGAAACACTTTTAGCGGTATTAGGTCATTGGCAGAGACTTTCCTTTTGTTGAAAGGCACAAAGCATGATTTTATACTTAATACCAGAAATAATTTTTTCCTCATGACTCTACGATATATCTTAATAAAGCAGCTATTAAAAATAGTTTAAGAACTAAATAAATTCTGGGAATTTGTAAGTTATAACAGCTTTCATAAGTTAGTAATGTATGCATTATTCCTCAGGTCTTACATCTCCTCTACGCTTGATCATACCAAGTAATTGTTCCATATTTGATTTTATATTTCAGAATTAAATCACATACCTTCTCAGCACATATCTTTTTATCCACATTTCTCTACATATTATCAGAAAACTCATTCTTGTAAGGGCCTGGGGTGTGACTTTAAGTAGAAGTTAGCATAGACTGGGAAGACAAATTAAAGATAACTTTCATAGTTTGAACATGACCTTCACTTGATTTGGGACCACAGGTTGTTTTTCTTTTTTCATTTGGTTTCTTTTTGAGAGATTTTCATATTTTGTCTTTTTAAGTAGCAGATATAAAAGTTTAAAAGACAAAGTACTATTGTAGCCAATAAATGGCAGCTATTTCACATCACAGTGAGAAAGCTCCCCAAGGATGATATACATATGGAGAAAGAATTTTGGGAGTTTCTTGATAGACTATAGTGTGTATTCACTCCTCACTCTGATATTTGAGAAAGATAATATGGAGTTTAAAATACCTGAATGTATTTATAGATTTCATCTGGCAAGATTAAACTAAGTTTTTCTAAGGCATTATTGCATATTATTTTTTAGCTTGGTGTCTATCAGGTTAATCCTTCAATCTAAATAACTATATGAAATCCATCTTAATTTTTTCATTTGTTTAAATAAGATACTGCCCTTCAAAGGGTAATTCTAGACTTATGATTTCAGACTTTGAATTTTTATTTTGGTGACATATTTACATTTTTAACCATCATAGCAGAATTATTATTTATATCATAATACATATTTTTATATATATATCATTTTTAAAAACTGAGAAAAAATTAAAATAGTTAAATCAACTGATTATTTCTACTTCTACATAGAATTCTAACATATAGTTTCATGTGATTTTATTTAACTATATTGCTTATATTGTTTAGTATAGCTCACATAAATTTTTAGTTTTTAGAGGAAAAGAAGTTCCTCTTTTCTAGAAGAAAAGAAGAGAAGAGAAGCCTGAAGTTCCTCCTTGGTTCTTTATCTTCCCTTCCCTTTCTCATCCAACTCATCAACAAGACTTTGTAGTTCAAGCAAGTGGTTCACCCTACGGATTGCTCTGCCTGCTCCGTCTTCTTGGTGGTTTACTAGCCTACATCCCCTGATCTTTGCCCACACAGCTGAACTGTGAGGGCCCATCAGTAAGCCTCCTATGTCCTTGTATGGCTTCTTGTTGCTTTCCATCAATGGGGAGTCTTGGTAAGGATTAGGAAGGGGAGAAGAGAGATGTCATGGGGTGTTTCTTTTTGAACTCTTTGATCTTTCACTCTGGGGAAAACAAGCTGGATGTGAGCAGCATGTGATGAGAAACCAAAGTCTGCAGTCACCAGTTAGCAAGAAACTGAAGCCTGCCTATGGGCGTGTGACTGAGGTTGCAAACAAGTCTTCCATCCTCACTCAGTTCTTGCGATGACAGCAGCCCCAGCTGGCAACTTGACTGCAGACTCGTGAGGGACCCTGAGCCAGGAAAACCCGGCTAAGCAACTTCTGGGCTCCCGATCCTCAGAAATTGTGTGAGATCGTAAATGTTTGTTGTTTTCAGCTGCTAACTTTTGGGACAATTTGTTATGGAGCAATAGATAACTAATACAGACTTTGGTACTCAGAAAGAAATGTTCAGTAACAAAGCTTAAAATGTGAGAGTGGCGTTGAAACTGGGCAGTGAGCTTTGAGGAGGATGTGAGCAAAGCCTAAACGACCTTGAAGGGGTTCTTGGAAACATCATGATCTTTGACAAGGATGTGAGGGCCTGTAGGAAAGTGAGGAAAATCATGTTGCAACCTGGAGGAAAGGAAATCTTTATTACAGAGTTTCAGAGAGTTTAGCAACACTGTAGCCTGTAGGTATGTGGAAAGTAGACTAATGAACAGAGTGGTCCAGCCAAGGAAATTTCTAACCAGAGGATGGTGAAAACCACCTGGTTTCTTCTTGCTGCTTATTGTGAAATGTAAGGGAAGAGAGAGAAACTGAAGGTAGAATTGTTAAACAAACGAGGCACGACTTGATGGTTCTGAAAATTGTCAACCTTTCCCAAGAAGTGCTAAGATAAAGAAATGTTTCTGAGCAAAAAATAAATGCCAGGAAAATATGGCTGAAGGATGAAGAGTGTGGTAGTCAAGGCTTCAGAAATATCAAAGGGGATGACTCAGAAGACTATTCACTCAGGGCCAAGGCATTCTAAAAAAGGTGTGCCTCACAGTTCCTCTGAATCCAACAGTGGGATTTCTATGAGAATCAGGGTGGTTGCCCCTCGTGCTGTCAGTGGAAGTCTATGGAGGGAAGGTCTTTTGAAGAGATTTGTGGGTTTGGTTTTTGTCTAATGAAGTCGATTCCACAAAGATTCACAGAAAATAGACCTACAAAGCTTTAAAGGAGTAAGCAGAAAAATCATCTGCTTGGACTGAAAAAGACAGAGAGAGACCTTTGGATTCCTAAATTCTACTGGCAGGAAGCAGGCTGAGAAAACTACTCAGCTGCAAACATGTGCTGTGTTTCCTGCACAAAGGAAGAAAGATCAGCAGGGTGGAGCCGAGAGCTCAGGGGACAGAGCCAAGGGCCATGGAGAGTTATTCCCAGACCTTGAGACTTAAAAAAAAACAAAAAACTGCCAATATTTGCTTATCTTGGTTGCACAATTGCTATGGACTGCTGATCCTGGCCTCCTGTTATTCGTGCTGCTGTGCAGTTTCTCCCCGCACTGTATCAGGGTTGATGTGTGTGACCAGTAGGGCACGGCAGAAGTGATGCTATGTCGCTTCCAAGATTAGGTTATAAAGGACGGCAACTTCCACCTAGAGTTTGCCTTCTCTCACTCTCATTCTGTCATGATTTACCCTCACTAATTATGTTGCTGTTTGCCTATATGATACTTCTTTCAGAATATCTGGATGAGTATTACTAATAAAGTTACTATATATTATAGTTTGCATGGGCTAGTCCTGGGTTATGCCTATTGTTGTAGAAGAATTGTTTCCCATTTTACTCCCAAAATGTCCTGGATTGGATGATAAATTATATGACCACAATTATTATTAACATCTCTGGTGTCTTATGTGACTAGTCATATGCTCATTTACAACTGTGCCATTGTGTGATATGTGTACCATTATGTGGCGTGTTTGTGCATGTGTATATGTCTGAGTGTGTGTGCATATGGGTGTATGTGTGTGTGAGAGAGAAAGGAAGAGAGAGAGAAGGTAACTAACAGACTGAGAGGTCAGTTTATATAATAAGGTGGCTGCTAAATGTATGATTTCAATTGTTTTATTTGTCTCCTGAAAACTTTACCTTTAAGAGTAAACATTTCCTGGTTTTAGAAGAGTCAACTTCTACATAGATGTGTCAAGTATATTTTGAGTCAATCTTATTTCATTTCTGTTTTCTTTCATGCAGGATTTTAAATTTGAAGGGGAAGGACTCAGTCAATGCATTCCTATGTCACGTTTAAAGACTGGCAAAACATTTGAGAAGTATGCTCCTTAATGGTAGATTCAATGCATTTTCTTCTGTTTTGTTTGTTTAGCTATAGATTAAATATGGATCAATTATAGGTGACAAGTCCCCCTTAGTTTGATTCACCTTAAGGGTCAGGTTTGTGGGTAGCAGGACCCCATTTCCTCCTGGGATTTATCTGTGTTTTTTCATCCATATATGATGGGTTGGGGATGGGGCATTACAGTCATGATAGCATAGCTGGGAGCTATGTCTTATCTCTCAGAAAATATCCAAATCTGAACTTCCAAACTTTGGATATGGCAGTTGCTGCTTTGCCATCCTAGTGGAAGTGATGCAGTAGTAGTGGGTGTATGTTCTGAGGGATTCTCAGGTTAGACATCTCACTTTGAATCTTAGGCTTTTCCCTTTATGGCAATGTGACTTCAAACAAGACACTCAACATTCTGTAGCATCAGTTTCTCATCAATTAAGCAGAAATAATACAACCTTGTTGGATTACTTAAAGGGTTAAATGAGATAATAAATATGGTGTATTTAAAAGAGTTCTTTGAACATGCTAAATACTCAATAAAGGTAATTAATGCTGTATATCAGTTATTCTCAACAGGGATCAATTTTGGCCCCAGAGGACATTTGGCAATGTCTGGACACATTTTTGATAGTCACCACAGGGACTAAGGAGGTGTCTGTTAATGGCATCTAGTGAGCAAAGGCCAGGGATCTTTCTACACATTCTACGATGCACAGGGCAGCCTCCAAGACAAAGAATTATGTGCTTCAAAATGCCAGTAATGCAGAGGTTGAAAAACTCCGCTGTACATCGCTGCTGTTTATTCATTACCATTTTACTTAACTTCTAATCCTAATAGCAGTGAAAATAAATATCAACTGCAGTGGAACCTGTCTCTCTGTGAAGAGTATTCAGTGCCTGAGAGAATAGGCCATGCGGACAGGATAGCATTGCTTAGGTGTCATGTCAACACTTAAAGTAGACATCAGTGAGGTGTAGAGCTTCATGTCCCTCATGCCCAACATTTCTAATGATGACTTTAAACCAGGAAAGTGGCCAGAGATGTCTATGAGATTTTACATGCTTACGGTAATGAAAATCAGAACTGACCTCAATATCCAACAATAGGGGATAATTTAAATAATTTAGAATCTTAGAATTAAGTACTAGTTCATCACTAAAATTATGTTATAGAGAAAAATTAATCTAATGGAGAATGCCATAATACACAAAGTGGAAAATACAGCCCCCAAAATAATATTTACAGCAGCAGCCTCATTTTCTAAAGAAAAATGTGTCTAGCTATCCAGCTGTGTGGCATAGACTTCAGTATTTTACTAGTGTTTGTCTCTGGGTTGTGGACTAATGGGAAGGCTTTTCATATAATCAAATTTTGCATAATTTAAAAGCATAAACATGTATTTATATAATCACATTATTAATAGGTGTTTGAATACGAGGGGAAGAAAGAATAAGAATATACCTCAGAACCTAATTGAAACATGAGCTGACATCCGATCTGGCCCCTGGTCTGGGGTATGACTGGCCACAGTCACTAGTCTTATTTCTAGGTACCTGGTATCACGTTAAGCCTGTATATTAACCTTTCAGTGTGCACTGTGTTCCTTTTTAAGTAAAGAAGGTATTTTTAGAAAACTTTTAATTATAAAGAACTGAGATTGCAGCTCAGAGCCTTTTTTTTCTTCTTTAGGATAATAATCATGAATTCAGCAACTGATTATTTACATCAAGTTTTTAAGATATTTCATGAGTGCCTTACAATTCTTGCCAAGGGAACAAAGAAAGAAACTGAGGAAACCATCTCACGGTGGTTAACATAACATGTTTGATGGTTAACATAACATGTTTGATGTTTACTAATGAATTCTGTTTACCTTCATAACTGTATAATAGGGCCATTAAAGACAATAGATACAGTAGTTTAAAAGTAATAAAATTTACTGCAAAGTGTATTTAATTTGAAATTGAATTGCCAGCAAATGGGTGTCCTAATGAACTCTTGTGTCAATGTAGCTGTAACCAAATTAAAGGAAATCATTTCTATCGCAGGAAAACTAAATCAGCTGTGAGATCCAAAAAGGCCATTCCTCTGGTGGGAGTACAGTCATCGTCACAGATGGCCCTGCTGATGGAATTAAGTTTAAGTCGGGAGAAGTGAAACACAGATCCTTCTTAATTCAAATGAATTTGGGAAAGCAGGAGATTGCTGTTAGAACTTGTGAAGGTTAAAAAAAGAAAAAGAAATAAATAAATAGTCAATGAAGAAGGACCTCAAATAAAGTCAGTAGATGTTAGTAGCAGGTAAAAAGCCTGGGGAATGTTTTGAGGGTACAAATAGTTCTTGATCTCTGGCCATGGCATTAAAAAAGAAAAAAAAGCTTATGTCATTTTAGCTATTCATCTATTTAAATGATTCCCCCCCAACCCCCGCCCCCAGAGTTTCTCTAGTGATTTGTAAGATTGAAGAGGGAGGGAGAGAAAATAAAGTGGCAAAATTCTTATCAAATATTTGATCTGGTCATTTCTGAACCAGGCTGCCTTTTAATTGTTGGGAGATCAGTAGCTGATACAATGAGTCTTATAGTTTATAAGGTCACATTTCAAAAGCTGCTCACCTCCCTTTCTTCATCTGTAGTAATGTGGTGTTTATCTAATCCCAGTTAATCTGACCAAATGTTTAAGGACAATGTTAAATTGTGTTGTGGTTCCTAAGGCTAACGTTTTCATTCTACCCCTTTGCCAATTTCCCTTCCCTTTATCTCCCATCTTCCTGTGACGCTGCAGAGCTCCAAGTCAACCATTAATTGCACCCATAAATGCTTGTAAGGAAGACAGAGTAGCCAGGCCCGCCTCCTCCGAGAAGTGGCTCCTGAACCAAGGGAGCAGCAGGACCTGGCTGGAAGGGGAGGCTCCTACCATTCACTTTTTCTCTGATGCGAACTGGTAAGTAATGACGTCTATTGTATTGACTTACTCTCCTGTTGTGTTTTTCCTCCTGTAGGACCGTTCAGAGAAACAGAGTTTGGCAGGTCTTAATAAACATTTTTTTTTGTGGGGGATTTGATGCTAAAAGTGCATGGCTAAAACTCTCAATGACAAAGCCATTGGAATTCCTCAAAACGGTGTCCATGGTACCAGGCTGAGTTCTCACTCGGCTATGTGGCTGGCCTGCCACCGTGCAAATGAGACGAGGTTTGAGATTTGATGAATCTTCTATCTCCCTTTTCTACTCATCTGACACTCGCTTTGAGGAAGATTGTAAATGCAAGAGAGATTGTGGTATAATTTCTCAGACTGGCATTTCTGCCCCCTAGTCACCATTCGATTATCTTCCAAATTGCTGTGTTTCAGAGAGAGAAAGATTTTTTATGGCTTGCTGACTTGAAACAACCACAAGAGCCAGCAAAGAGATGGCTAAGCAGCCATGCATAGTAATTCCATTGGTAAATGACAAAATCTTTGTTTGTATGACATTTCCAAAATTACTACAGAAGATGAATCTAAAATACAAAATGTCACATTTGGCATGCAAAACTATCACAATATATTTCAGTATAAAATTCATAGAGGCGTTTAATTTAGAATGTGTTTAATAACTCAGTCTGCCTGCATCGGTAATCCTGCCTTGAGGTTTAAAAAGATTGTCTTATTTATTCACATGGTGTTAATTTTAAAAATATTTTTGGGAACCACAAATATTAAGGTTAAGTCTTTATTGTTAATTAAGATTTTCTAATTAAACCCAAAATAATTGTTATTTTTATTAGTTTTTAAGTATGACTTGTATGAGGAAACAAAAGAAGTTTAACAACTTTCACTGTTCATTTAACTGTGATTTGATTCCAGAAGCATACTGTCTATATGGAAATGTATATTACCTCTTACAAAATAAAAGTCTAGGCAGGATTAAAATGTGCTTCCTGTTGGCCTCAGATTAACTGGTGGTGCTGTTAACTCAGTAGCCGAGAGAGTGACCTGCTTTGAAAAATGACATTATTTTTACTTAAAGCGCAATGCAGTAGAGTTTTTCGAGGTTAAATTATTCTGAAGACTATTAGGGACTTGTGAGTATAGAAAACATGACTTACTGACATTTTAGTAATTTATACTTCCAGTTTAATTTGTGTTTAATCTGAAACAATGGTCCATTAAAAATCTTAGCAGTTTGTATAAAGTTGTCAGCACCTATTCAAAATGAAAAGGGCTTGTTTCCGTTCAGCTGCAAGTAAGAAATGAAATTCAAATGTTCTGTAAAATATTCCTGAGTCACATTCTTCAGTTATATGAAATTTATGCTGAGAGTTTTAGGTTAAAGTACATACCCGTGCTATGCCTCCACCCCTTTAATTTTTGATTCTCATTTGAAGCCACTGGGGCAAGTTGACCTAATGTTTAAATTGAACAAAAATATTCCGTCAGAGGAGGTGTCATTTTGACCTGTTTTGTACTTTGCTCATCAGTGTGGCACGTGGTCTGTGATGCGTGTTAAAAGTAAGGGCAGTCACCTTTCAGATTTCGAGTTTGAAGCATACTGCTCCTGCTCATCCATCCCAGACATCTTAAGAGGCATGCGGTGTGGTTTTTGGGAGTGTTGGTTTCCTGTTAATTCTATCTTATTGTAATAGATGAATGGTTTCTGATGTTACAGATCATTAACATACCGTGCTTAAAAACCCGGCCAAACTTTTCCCAGGCATAATTGGCAGGCTTGCCTTTTGACCTCCTAATTATACATCGTGTGCCCTCCTCTGTTATCACTGCTAATACCTGACAATTACAGGTTGAGTAAAAATAATTGTTTAGTTCTCCTCCCCCTCCCCCAGAAATGCATCGTGGCTAATTGTGCGGTTTTTACCCACTTCCTGCATAATTCAGGAAACCTGCCTTGTCTTTATATTGAGCAGACTCAGCCACCTCAGCCTCTTCAAATACAGAAGAAATGCCTACAGGGCCTCAAGAACAAGGGTCCCCGAGGCTCCCGCCTCCTCAAAGTGTCCCTGCTTGGTCAACTGGGCGGCTGTGTCTTGCACTGGCGGCAAATGGAACAGCTGAAGTCCAGAACACATCCACTGAGGCACGATGAAAACTTTTATGACATGGGGCTCTACTTCCATGAAAGCCTTTATGTGGTAAGCTGGTCTTTTTGCACAGATCACTTTTCATTCAGCTTCCCTGCTCTGCTTTTCATTTCTGTCGATACCGCTTTAGATAACCAAATTAGTGTCGTCAACAGAAAGGATTTCATTCATTCAGCAAATACTCAGTCTGCACCCCGGTGCGCCAAGCACTGTGCTGCAGGCCATGGACCCCCTAAGTCCTGCGGGAAATGGCAATGCCATGATTATTTATCAAGAACATGCATTATGGATGCTTGGTGTAGCTCTGCCTTCTCAGGATGCACATGCTGAGAAATCACTGGGGTGTGTGCTGTGTACAGTACATATATGTGTGTAGGCAACCAGGGACACTTGGTTATAGTTGAAAACCAAGCTTTAGGTGAGAAGAGAAGCTGGAAGGACTGTTTAGAAAATGTATTATGGATATAGGGAACGTGTTTATCATACAAAGGGATTCTAGAGGAGGCTGCTGAGGGTCAGATTAGAGAGTGATCCTGGATGCAAGGATGGGAAGCAGAGGTCAGAGATGATTAAGTTCCTTCTGGAGGCAGAAGGGAAAGCTCAGCATTCTCTGGGGCTTCAGGCCAGGACAGATCTGCCTTCTCCGGAAACTTCAGCCCATGGAAAAGAAAGGAAGAGACTGGGTTAGTCCCAGAACAGTTATTACCTGCTGAGGCACTGGTTGCCAGTAGGAGCACAGTCTGTTCCCAAATATAAAATTGCCAATGTGAATGAGTAAAACAGGCATTAGAAGAGTCCATATGGGTATCAAAGTGTGATATTTAAGAAAAAATGATTTCTCTCTGTAATAAGTAGGAGCGTGCGTTCTTTCCCCATTTCCCTTAGGTCTTGTGTTAAAAGGTATCTTTTAATTAATCTTAGTGTGTGGTATTTCATTAAGGGTGGTAATATATTATTCGCATGAATATACTCTTCAGATAGTATATTTATTCTGGCCATCGAATGACCAACTGAAAAAAAAAATCCACATGGGAGTATAGCTGTAAAAATGAGCAATTGTGTGAAGTGGGTCTGTGAACTACAAAGCTGGCATGCCATTTACTTCCAATCTCTGAGAAGAAAACAGATTTTCGATATCCAAGCTTTTTCCACCTTTCCTTTTTTGAGAACTAAGACTTTTTGAGGAGAGTGGCTGGGTGTTTTGTTTGTTTGGGGTTGTTTTGTTTTTACTGAGCAACAACTCCATAGCGAATTTAAGAAATGGGAAAAATACAGTGTCCGTAAAAGGCACACCATTGAATAACAGGTGCAAAGTCCCATGACCGCTCTGTTGTTTGGAAGTTGTTGGGATTAAAAACAAAAACAAAAGTCAGTCTTTCATTGGGAGCCACATGCTAAGTAGACTTTTAGTGAAGGTCTCAGCTTAACCCTGAGCCGAATTAAACTATCTGCTTTAGACATGGTCTGGAGAACTGGTAGTGATGGTGGTGGTGATACCAGAAGGCTCTTTAAAGCACAGACTTAAACTCTTCCTGGGGAAAGAATTCTTCTTTAGGGAAAAGCCCATAAACTCCTACCTACTCGATTTTCATTTTAACATACATGACAAATGCTTCTATTTCAGATGACTTCCAAATTAATCTTGTAATTAATTTTATTATTTAATGAGTGATCCCAAAAGCCTCGTGAAGAAGTGTTAGTGGTGTGAGAGGTGTTAGTCTAGAGTGGGTATGGACAGAACAGTTCCCCTAGGGGAGCCCACTACCTCTGCAGAACCCAGCTTTGAGGACAGAAATCAAGAAGGCAGCAAGTTTAGTCCTGTCCCTGCGCTGAGGTCTTGGTTCTTACCATTCGCCTCAGACGCATTTCAGGAACACTACCAAAAATTTTAGTTCATTTTGTAAAGAGCTCAGTCTGTTCCTTCATGGGAAATGACATTGTTTTGGTACACATTAATTAAGTACCTAAAGTTTTAAAGCATGAAGCTAGGCTACAAAATATGTCGTCCAAAGAGCAAAATCTATTATTCTTGAAAGAGCCATCTGCATAAGTAATTGTTTTATGTCCTAAGGTAATATGAAGTGTTTTTATTATTGTCATTATTGGTGTAGATGCCCATCCCAGGCACCTCCCAGCAGAGTGTGAACTCTACGTGCAGAAGCCACATATACCAGCATCTTTGTTTTGAGAATATTCCTTGTTTGCTGCTGAATGAGCCTAATATATCACATGCTACAGATCAAACGCGAGGAGAGATGAGAGGAAAAAGAACTGGCTCAAGGACATCCTCAGGGAGCGGGGACAAAACCACTAGGAGAGCGATGTTGCAAAAATGTTCACAGTGTTAAAAGTCTATCAACTCTAGAGGGGAAAGCAGAGGCTGGTCTTGCCTCCAACAGTAAAAATGTGTTTTCCTCTTCCTGCCAAACAGAACAAAAAATATCTTGGAAGAGTTGAAATAACAGATCCCAAATTTTCTTCCCCTGTGTCAGAGGCAAACAAAAATAATTACCTCCTGCCATAGCCAAGGAAAATTTATTCTTTAACAGCCTGGCAAAATGTCACTGAATTACATCCATCCCTTGGTATCACCTAGCAAAATCCTAGATCCCTGAAGAACTAATATTGGCTATTTCACATTCAGTGTATATAAGAAAAGAACAAAATTCATGATAAAAACAAAAAAAGAAAAGCACCAAAACCCCAAAAACTTGACAGGAGAGAGAAGTCATGGGAGGCTGTTTGAGTTCAGAGTAAAAATGCTGTTGCTCAAAGTCCTGTTCATTCCATTGGGTGCTACCCAATAACAGCAAATTTTCTCACTAACCACAAAATTCTGCCTGCCACTCACTCTACTGGTAGTTTATTGGAGACTGACAATTAAAACAGCAAGTTTTCAGGGAATGTATTTTTTTTATAATAAAAATACACACACGAAAACACAGAAATATGCATTATGTTTATAACTGATGTAGGAACATTTAGGATATTTGCATCATTACTTTTTGTACAAGCCTAAGATTTGGTTATCTGCATTCAAACTCCATGAACAGGAGAAATTGGCTTCCTGTGATCATTTGAGAGTGCAGGGTACCTTGCACAGGCTACCTGAGGAGAGATGGTCACTATTCCTATGTAGAAAAGGGGGACTGAGAAGGCATTGTCCAAATGAAAGGGCAAGTCCTAATTACAGGGAAAGCACTGAGTCGGCTGAGGGAATGTCTGCACTTCACACCTGTTTTGCTTTTTGCAATTGCTAATGGGTCTGGGATGGGGGCATGATGTCACAGCATCCAACGTGGCTTCCCTTTCCTATCTGGTTGGGCCAGGAGGCAAACACTTAAAGGTTGAGGTGAGAAGGCTGCTGTTTCTCTTATGAAAAAGAGCCTACTGAAGGCAGCAGAATATACTGGTAAGCCCAAAGGTAACACCACTGCAAACATCCACAATATTATTTCCAGATACGATCACTTGGATTTTGTGCCAAATAATTCCATGTCTTCACATCAATTTTTCCCGTATTGTAAGGTGGAGATGGTCAAATACAATGAGTTGGCTAACAAGTCTGAGCTTCAGTCCCCTTATGTAAAATCAGGTAATAACAACTCCCTTATTTACATTATTGTAAGAATAGTATTCAGTTCAATTAAATTATGAACTCTAAACTTAGGCTCATCTTGCTTAAAAATTTTGAGTAATCCCTTAGTAGAGACATTTGGAATCTATTTTTCTTCTGACATTTATCCTGGAAATTTTTCAAGTAGAAAACATTGCTTTCTTTGTTGATTGTTTTCATCAGTCGTGAATTGGCTAGGGTTTTGGGAAGGAATATACCAAATCATATGCTTTTGGACTTTAGGTTCTGGCAGGATGATAAAATAAATTAACCATTAAGATGATCTTAGTCCAGCACCCTGCCAGAAACAGGAGTCAAAGGCATATTTTATTTTCAGATTATGTTCTATAAACACCTGGAAATTCTAGATGACATATGGGCAAAAGGCTTGTAGATGCATAGATAATTACTCACAAAAGAAAGGCACCTCTGGGATATGAGAAATGAAGAAGAAATTGAAAACCAGTTAGGGAAGTGAGTAAACTTGGGCTGGGGCTGCCTGGGAGAGAGGAGAGATCTCAATGACCATCCAGAAGGTAAGGCCTTCAGCTCATTAGGTACTGCATATTGAAAGGGTCTCTTGCATAAATCCAGGATATTCAATACTAATCTAAAAAGGATAGATTAGACAAATATATCTGCCCACCAATACAGGGAAATAATCAGAAACTCCTCTTTATCTAGGCTCTGCAGAAATGTTTATTTCTCCTGATAATCTAGCAATAAAATTCTTATAAAGGGAAAAATACAGTAATTGAGATTAAAAATTCAAAAGGCATAATGTGCAGATTAGACCCTCTGAGCAGGGAAGTAATGAACTGGAAGCCCGATCTGAGGAAATTTCCTAGTCTGCCACACTGAGATCAAGTAATGGAAAGAGTGGAGTGATTTGAGAAGCTGTAGAAGAGAAGGTCTATCATACATCTTATAAAACTTCCAGAAGCAGATATAACATTCCATGAAGAGATAACAGCTATTGATTTCCCAGACTTGCTGGAAGACACAAACTTTCAGATTAAGGGAACAGCAATTCTGAGCAAAGTAAAATCAATCCACGTGTGGATACATTGTAGGGAAACTGCAGACAGCCACAGTAGAGGGTGGAGACAATTGAACAACATGTTCGAAATTCTAGAAGAAAATTAACTTGAAGAGATACTTACCTAACCTATCATTCAAGAGTTGGAGTGAGGTGTTCCAAATGAATAGGAACCCTTTTCACTAAGAATATTGTGTTAGTTTCCTAAAGATGCCAAAACAAAGTGTCACAAACGTAGTGACTTAAAACAAAGAGTTTTACTCTCTCACAGGTCTGGGTGCCATACATCTGAAATCAGGGTGTCAGCAGGGCCATGCCCTCTCTGAAGATTCTAGAGAAAGAACAGGTGGCACCCCTCTTCTAGTAATCCCAGGTAGGCCAAGGTGTTCCTTGGCTCGTAGATCCATCGCTGCAGTCCTCTGTCTTCTCATGGCTTTGTCCCTTTATGTCTCCACATCATTTCTCTGTGTGTGTTTGTCTGTGTCCAAATTTCCCCGTTTTTGTAAGGTCGTCACTCATATTGGCTTAGAGTCCACCCTAATGACCTCCTCTTAACTTGGTTAAATCTGAGAAGATCCTATTTCCACATTATGTCACATTGTGAGATTCTGAGAGTGAAGATTTCAATATATCTTCTTTTGGCAGACACAACTTAACCCAAAGCAGGTATATCTGAGCAGAACCTTGCTAAAAGCACTGCCAAAGGGTATCTCTCAAGAACAAGGAAGAATGTAAGAATGGATTATGCCTTGTATTATTCTTTTAAAAATTCTATATTTGAAATGCTTTATAATTTTTCAAAGGAATTAAACAGTATGCCTTTTCTATTCAATTTTTTTTTGAGAGGGCATCTCTCATATTTATTGATCAAATGATTGTTAACAACAATAAAATTCTGTATAGGGGACTCAATGCACAATCATTAATCAACCCCAAGCCTAATTCTCAACAGTCTCCAATCTTCTGAAGCATAATGAACAAGTTCTTACATGGTGAGCAAGTTCTTTCTATTCAATTTTGATAAAATATTAGCAACTAAGAGCATTTGAATAGCAAAAGAATAATTGAACGATTATTTCTCCAACTAATTAAGTCAATAAAAACTCCAAGTTGAATGAAAGGTTAAGGGTAGGGCATTTCTACTTTCACAAAACATGTACACTACAGTTTTGAAAACCACTAATTTAAACCATTCATATATATATGTGTGGGAATCCATCTTGTTTACAATTAGAAAGATGAAAAGCTGTAGAAAACATTACCACAGAAAAACATTAAATCAAGAGAATATTATTATAAGAAAATTGGATAGAGTCTTTGGAACTTTGCTGGAAGATTTTACTCTTTCTTCAGTTGTACTGTGTTTCTAACAAATTCATGTGGATAAATAAATATGGAACTTTTGGAGCTACACAGAAGACTGAAAGAGAAATGTATTAAAAGTTTTTTTAAAATGTATAGTCACGAAGAATTATGATGATTATTATAATTGTCTTCCATCATCACCCTTTTGGGGTGATATTTTAAAATATCACTGTTGAATTTTGGCAATGATATCTGAGCTGAAACAACAGTTTGTTACTTATTAGATAGAACTTCTGTGCTTGTAATTACCATTTTCATTGGGTACAGGGGTTGGCCAATGTAAAAACAAGGATGCACATAATAGGTTAAAGAAACAAAACCAGCAAAATGCAGGCGAAGAACATTGATTAATGAAGTAAAAAAAAATTCCAAAGGTCATGTGCTCAAGTTGGGCTACGCCTCAGGCAGATCTAACAAACATGACCAGGCCCTCTGTGTGCAGCAGGTAACCCATGCTGACTCCGAATTTGCTGACATTACAGGGTTATTATTTCTGGAAGGATGTAGCATTCAGGAACAATTTCTGTAATGATTCTATTAAAACCATGGTTTCCTTCAATTTAGGCTTACATATTTCATTTTTCACATCACCCTACACCACAAAGAAAATACAACCGTGTCTTGGATTGAGTGTCTGTGTCACCAAAGGAAAAACAAATCGCTTGATTCTGATGGTTCCCAACATTTTATTTGATAAGTACATCTGTTTTTTGGGATCATATGTCAGTGTGTGAATGATGAAATGTTATGAATTAAGGCAAAAAAAAAATTGCTTTACAATAAATTGTGGCAATCTGGAGGATTCCTTAAGGTAGAAGTCAAACATTTGCCATTTACTGGATGGTATTCAAAGGCACAGTCCATACAGCAAAGAAGCGACAGGAAAGGGGAGGTCAGAGAATACAATGTGACAACTCAGGTTTCCTGACAGAATCACAGTGAGCAGGCATTTATTAGTCTCTCATTTTTAGGAGGATCTGCTCTTTACTTATTTGTGGCTGGATGAATCTTTTTCTTTGGATAAGGGAAATAAAATGCATTTTAATTACTAATAAAATCTATTGGAAATTACTATCACAGGAAGTGTTCTTGTGTATTTAAAGATGAAGAATAAATTCAGGAGGCCAAGTATAAATACAGGTAGGATGGTGTTTAAGTGCATCCTCTTCCCCCAAAACCTACTTAGCAAAGTGGTTTAGAGGAATTACCCAGTCTCCCTGTACCTCCATTATTTCCACCATAAAATATTCATCACAAAGCCCTATCTCAGGGATCTTATTATATCACACCAATAGGGCATTTGCCCAGAATATATGGTGTAGCGCAGTGTAGTGTCAGACAGGCTACAAGGACTAAAATATTTTTAAATTAAGAACAAACAAACCAGCTATAAAAAGCAAAGAAGCCAAACCCAAACATATACCTTAAAAGAAGTTTTGGTTAACTAAAGTTTGTCATTATTATTCCTCTTTCTAACAAGTCTATGATTATGTTGTTTGAAGAATAAATGAGCAATAGTGAACAGTATTTATATCCTTAGGTTTTAAGTCTGTCCTTTCTAAAACCAGTAAAGTGTTTTTAGATCAAGGCAGTTTTCTCCTTTCATCAACAATATGACATTTAATTTCAAAAGAAATAAGTGAGGTAGACAGTCATATTTCTATTTTGCATATGAGACACTGAATTTTGGAGAAATAATGAAAGTTATCCAAGATTGCATAACTTGTTAGGGCAATGTTGGGAATGAAACCTTTGCCCTATAACTTCAGATACTCAACCCTTGCTATCTTCTTTTTATTTTTTAATTTATCATTATTTATTTAATCCAAAACAGCCAAGAAATCATCATTTAAACATGCAATCAATATAAAAATATTAATGAGATATTTAAAACATTTTAAATCTCTTTTACTAAGACTTCCAAATCTGGCATATATTTTACACTTAAGCACATCTTAATTCAGATGCAAATTTTCTTTATTTTATTGATGTAGAGTTAATATCTAATATTATATTGATTTCAAGTATACAACATAGTGATTTGACAGTTGTCTACATTACTAAATGCTCACCCCAACTAGTGTAGTTACTATCTGTCAACATAGAAAGATGTTACAGAACTTTTGACTAGATTCTCTAAGTTGTACTTTCATCCCCATGGCTAATTTATATTATGACTGAGATTTTGTGCGTCTTTATCCCCTTAACCTATTTCACCTATCCACCTCAACCCCTCCCCCATGGTAACCACCAGTCACTTCTCAGTGTCTATGAGTTTATTTCTGTTTTCAAGCCACATTAATTAGCTCCAACAAAATTTCAGGTGTTTGAGGGCAGAGGTCACACCATATTTACTGGTGTGTCTTTAGGAGCAAACAATACTTGTACCTAGCAGGTGTTCAATAGCTGCTGCTAAAATAAAAATGACAGTGAAGTGTGAGACTCTACTTGCAGAGGTGCAGCAAGCTTAATGTAAATCTGGTTTGCCAAAAATGAGTACAAGGAAGTGTTGAGATAATCTTAAAAGCCAAATTTGGAATCAGTAGTTTCTGAAGTAAAAATAGAGCTAATCGAGAAGAAACAATTCAGAGAAGTTTTTAACATTACTTACAAATGGGGAGCCCATCACTGGTATTAAATTAAAAAATAAATATCAACATGTACAGTTTTAGAACTTCATGTTTATTTGATCTCATCTCCCTTTTTTAATACAAAAACAATATTTTAGGTAAACATTTCCTGAAGAGAGAAGTGAGCTCATAAACTCACTTCCTTGAGGCATGAGCAAACTCAACAGAGCTCATTCTGAAGTGAAAAAAGTGGATGAAAGTTTTCCATGATGCCTTCTAAGAATTCCTAGAGTATGTAGGCATGCATGGGAATGTCCTCAAATGCACCTGTTTGATGCTGTGTTAACTGCAAGCCTGATTGTTTTAAAGGTGAAGCAAAAATTTCTGCAGATGATTGCTGATATTTTGTGTATTTCATATATTTTTGATTGTATATCAACTATACTTCAAAAAAAATCAGAGAATTGAAAAACTCTGTGTAAAAAGTGTAGTTATCAGTAAGCATGTACTTCTGTTTTGCAAACACATTTACTGCATACACTCATCTTTCTTCTATTAGTCATTGTTATTTAACCTAGTTGGTTAAATTATTCATTCACTATACAAATGAGAAGTAGGTTTAATAAGGAAGTAAGTAAATAAATAAGTGTGCACTTGAAACTTAGGAAAAAATACATGTAATAGGAGAGTAAAAAAATATGAAAACTTGACAAGGAGCATTCTTGAATGCATATTGGTTTGCTTGACTTACTGGAAATCTTTTATATTTGATGTTCATTTGGATGAAAGTTGCTGTGTTAGTCAAAGTTCATTGCAATGTGCATGGCCAAACAGGTTAATTTTATTGGTATTTCATGATACGTTTTGCATATTGTCATTCATTCAGTTACCAATAACCTATTGTGGTAGGTTAAAGATGGTTGTAAATTTTTTGCTACTCTTCCCACTGAAGAGTGAAGTGCATGTTTCCTGCCCTTAAGTCTGAGGGGAGGAGGGGTCTGTGACCATCAGACCAATAGAATATGGTGGAAGGGATGCTGTTATCATTTCTGGGTGTAAATTCAGGCTTTAAAAGGCTGACAGTTCCACTTCCTGTCTTACTGGAAACCTTGCTTTTAGAGCCTGGAGATGCTATATATATATATAAAAAAAAAATCCAACTCCTCTATTGGAAAGCACAGAAGGTGAGGCCCTGCGACTACAGGAGAGGGAGGAAGTGAGCCTGAGCTGAGCCCAGCCTTCCGTCTGTCTTTGCTGGGATGCAGGGCATGTGAAGCTGTCCTAGACCCTCCATTTCAGCCCAGCTACCAGTTTCTGACAGCACCGAGTGGCCCCAACTGATGCTTCCATGGAGTAGGTGCCACTCTTGGCTGAGTTATGCTGGGTTTCTTGATCCACATAATTGGGAGATAGAGTAAAATGTTGTTGTTTTAGGCCACTAAATTTTGGAGTAGTTTGTTATATAGCAAAAGATAATTGAACAATTTACTTCGCCCTTTCTATGACCAAGTATTATATTGAGAGCTGGAGAAATAAAATCTGGGCTTTCTCCTTAAATTGCTTGGGTATTTTCTGGAAATTGAAACTTGTGTTCTTAAAGGAAAGACAATCATTTTATTCTGAAGTTCAGCTTTGAATAACCTAAATGACATTTGGGTCTTGTGTGAAATGTCTTGTCCTTTAGTTATGCTGTGTGCATGTTAAAAGGTATTTGTGGGAGACAGAAATGGGTAGATAGGGACTGTTCTGGGGTGAATTGTGTCCCCCTGCAAATTCATGTGTTGAAGTCCTGAATCCCAATGTTAGGAAGGAAGCAACTCGGCTTAGTGTTGCACGGAAGCCAGACACAGTGAGACAAGAAACCAAAGTCAAGAAAACAAAGTAAGTTTTAATGCATTTTGCATAGAGTAACAGAGCAGGCCTGCCTGAGGTGAGGTTCATTGGCAGGGCAGAGGTCCTTGATTGACAGCTCTCAGCTCTCTAGGCTGGTTCTGACTGGTGAAATGAGGCCATGGGCTGTGCTGTGCCTGTGCTTCTGATGTTTCTTACCCCGGGGGACCCTGGATATTTCCTGAGTCACTCTTGGACCCTATGGCTTCGTCTCTAACTCTCTGAGTCATTTCTGGCTCTCTGGCTCTGTCTGATCAACTTCCTGAGTCATTCTGAGGGGGCCCTCTCCTTTTCATCCCACTCATTTCTTTCTTTCTGCCTAACACCAGTACCCTAGAACGTGATTATTTGGAGATAGGGTCTTTGAAGAGGTAATTAAGTCAAAATGAGATCATCAGGGTAGGCCCTAATTAAATCTGACTGGTGTCCTTATAAGAAGAGGAGACAGACAGAGGCAGAGGGATGGTCACCTGAGGTCACAGGGAGACAAACCATCCAGAGAAACCTCAGGAGAAACCAGTCCTGCCGTCACCTTGATCTTGGACTTCCAGCCTCTAGAAGTAGGAAAAAACAAATTTCTGTTGTTTAAGGTACTCAGTTTGCGGTCCCTTGTTACGGCAGTCTAGAAAACTAATATAGGGGCTCAGGAAAAACTGGTGGCCGTGAGTTATCCTTTGTTCCAGTGGGAAAGGAGAAGCAACAATAGATTCTGATCTTTTAGAATTCAATGTGTAGATCTGGCATCACTGAAATAAAGTCTGGCTCCCCTATTTCTTTGGTGTAGCCACATTATGTGTAGGTGGGTTTTGGATAATTTTAGGGCACCCACAGGCACTCAGAATCTCCAGAGGAAACTTCATTTAAACTCACTCTGCCATCGGGCTATTTCATGAATTTATAGATTTTTCAAGAAGTAGATCAACCAGTTAATATTTATGCATCAGTGTGGCAAGGTATCGTTATTACGGTAGTAGATGGGCACCATTTTTGTTTTACTGGAGGGAAAGCCAGTATGAATAAAATAGTAACTTTTCAAACATGACATTTAATCCATGCATGTAAATCAACTGAGAATCTATTATTCATTATTAAAAGGGTGGCATATTTTTATTACATTGTGAATGAAATACAAATACTGTGAAAAATTTAGTGCCTTTTCCTGAAATTTTAAGACACTTATCATACAGTCATCTAGCCAGTAGTGACACTCATTTTAAAATACAGTCATGAAATTAATAAGTTTGAAGTTTTATGCCTGAAAAGAGGATGCTCAATTTCAGTGAAATAGGCAAATTTATTTTTTATTTAAAGCTTCCTAAATACTTAAGATGGTAAAGCACTTCAGTAATGTTCTGATTCCAATATGTATATGAAGAATATAGTTCATATTCTTGTCATTATTAGTCATGGCTACAGTGTTCTTCCCTGAAGTGCTTTCTGAAAACTGCATATATCAGAAACTGATTAAAATGACCTAAAGTATTAATTCTTAAAATATGATGAACCCAACATTTTGCAAGAGGTTCTTTTCTGTGTGACGTTTAATATCAAAGAATTGAAATGATTTTAATAACTCACAGGTCTTAGGGAAACTAGAGCCTGAGCATGATTGCTTTTGATTATTGATTATTACCATTGATAATTAATAGCTTTGGAATATAGTATATCATGTGGCCTTAGAAAGTTTTCCATTATATGATTTGGAGGAAGACCCTTTTTGTCAGTTCTTGAAAGGGCGGCTTCTGGTCAAGGGGTCCCCAGACTTATGAGAACCTTGATTGCAAATGGCTTTTCTTGAATGGCCTGGGTAGTCACTGGCCATTCCGTTCTCAGCAGTAGTCTGGTTCTGCTACTTATTAGCATTCAGCACCTCAGGAAAATTACTTAATCTCTCTGGTGTCAGTTCCCTCATCTGTAAAATGGGACTCTAATACCTAATTCATAGGCATTTTGTAAGCATTAAATAATGTGATGTATAAATTGCTTAGCATATTGGATTGCATATAGGAAATAACTAGTAGCTATAATTATTTTTATTATCACAGTAATAATACACCATGTGCCATTTGACCCAGTAATTCCACTCCTAGGTATTTACCCAAAGAAAACAAAATCCCTGATTAGATACACACACCTATGTTTATCACTGCACTATTTGCAATAGCCAAGATGTGGAAACGACCTAAGTGTCCATTAATAGAGGAGTGGATAAAGAAGATGCAGTATATATACACAATAGAATATTATTCAGCCATAAAAAGAAAAGAAAATCTTCCCATTTGCAACAACATGGGTGGATCTAGAGGGTATTATGCTCAGTGAAATAAGCCAGGTGGAGACAACCAAATACTAAATGACTTTACTTATATGTGGAGTATAAAAACAAAGAAAAACAAAGGAATAAAATAGCAGTGGACTCACAGACACTGAGAAGGGACTAGTGGTTAACAAGGGGAGGGAGTTGGGAAGGCAGTGGGGGAGAGGGAAGAGGATAAAGGGGCACTGTAATTCACCATCACAGTACAGTTGGTCACAGGGATGGCAGTACAGCACGGAGAATGAGTCTGTAACATCTTACTATGTCGATGGTGACTGCACTAGAGGGAGTGAGTATTTAATAATATGGGTAACTGTTGAACCACCGTGTTGTATATTTGAAACAAACTTAAGACTGTTTATCAGTGATACTTTAATAATAAAAAAAAGACTTCATGTAGGATGTTCTCTGATTTCCTGCCTGTGTTAGGTTTCTTCAAACTTTCAAAACATCCTTTCAAGAAGTATTAGTTAATCCATTCTTGATTTCTCTCCTCTAAGAAAACAGTTTCCATTGAATTTATTTGGTGCTATTTTGCCTCTGCTCCTTGCTACTGGGTAATGTGAGGGGTTTCAAGGCAATCATGAGTAGAAAGTCACTTTATCACTGTGTCTCAATTTCTTTGACATTGAGTGCCTGCAGTGGCCAGTTTCTTCACTATATGCTTTTTTTTTTTTATTAAGGAATCATTGATACACACTCTTATGAAGGTTTCACAAGAAAAACAATGTGGTTACTACATTCACCCTTATTATCAAGTCCCCCCCATACCCCATTGCAGTCACTGTCCATCAGTGTAGTAAGATGCCACAGATTCACTATTTGTCTTCTCTGAGCTACACTGTCTTCCCCGTGACCTCACACGCACCATGTGCACCACTCATGATACCCCACAATCCCCTTCTCCCTTCCTCCCCACCTGCCCTCCCCCACCCCTCGCCTTTGGTAACCACTCCCTTCTTGGAGTCTGTGAGTCTGCTGCTATTTTGTTCCTTCAGTTTTGCTTCATTGTTATATTCCACAAATGAGGGAAATTATTTGGTATTTGTCTTTTTCTGCCTGGCTTATTTTGCTGAGCATAATATCCTCTAGCTTCATCCATGTTGTTGCAAATGGGACTATATGCTTAATATACACTATCAGCGCAAACTTCACACAACCTAATTTATCATTACACCCATTTTGCAGATGAGAAAAACTCAGGTTTTGCAGATGAGGACTTGCGCAGGTGTCTGAGGCTACTATTCAAACCCAAGTATGCAAACGACTTCACAGTCCAAACACCAAGATTCACAATCCGCCCTAAACAAAGCAGAAAGAAGTGATATATTGGTTTTCTGTAAGTGCGAATTACTCATCAATTCTTATTATTTCTCTTTGTATTTTTACCATATTTTTTCTTTTCCAAAGCCAAATCCCTCTCTCTTTTGAGTTTCTTTCTCTGTCCTTTTGGAGGACAGAATCTGTATCATGTAGTAAACTAACACTTAGGAATAAGGTCGTTATCCCACATGATACTGACAGATGGTCACTTCATCTTAAGAATATTTGGCAGCACTAGAATGTAAACTTCTTGAGAGTAGGGACTTGGGTCTATTTTGTTTCATGCTATATCTCTGGCACCTAGAAATGTGGCTGTCTCAATAAATACTTTTAAAATGAATGAACAGTCTAAAAATCCCAAAGTCACACATTTGCAGACTTCAAATAGACAACGATTGATCGTCTTTTAGTTGAAAACAAATTGTTAAATTAAAAAAAGTTTTGGTGTTTTATGCGGACTCATATTCTTTATTTTATTGGAAATGCTTTTGAAATGCCATAAATCCATCTTTGTCCTTTGTGTCTGTTCTCTACATCTGTTCATATCTGACGTATTCAGAGTTAAGAATGCCCTAGTTACAAAATAGTAGTTCTTGTTCACTTTGCATGCAATTCAACAATCAAATCATTTTGAATTCTCTAAAGAGGAGGAACTTGCTTCTATATTTGAACTCACATTCAGAGGGAATATGTTTTAATATTTCAACCTCCATACAAAATACTTTACAATTACTTTTAAGGCATTAATTCTCATATGAACACCGAGTGAAGTCGCAAAGGGCTGAGTAGGGTAAAGAATTTCTTTAAGGTCACATGGCCTGTTAATTGCAAAGAATAGAGCTGGCCATCTTTTCCTACCCACCTGCCTTAAAAATATACCAAACAGTAGTCAATAAGTTTGAACTGACGGGGCTTTCAAAGCTTATGGTGGTGGCAGGAAAGGGATTTATGTTCAAACAACAACATCACTAAACTCAAGAACCAGTAAAGGTCAGTCTAGCAAACTGCAAATCCAATCATGCCAAGCTTCTGCTTAAGATCTTCTAGGGGCTCTCCATTGCATTTAGGATAAAATCCAAATTCCTATCCTGGGCCTTCAAACCTTATGTGATCTGGCCTCTATCCCCTTCTTTAATTTTATTTCGTACTACTTTCCTGCTCGTGCTTTCTGAACACAGCAAGCTCATTCTTGCTGAAGGTCCATTGAATTAATTGTGGCTTCCTTGCTAGCAGAGTTCCTGCTCAAACCTTGACATAGCTGCTCAAGTTAAGTGTCACTTCAATAGATGAGATTTTCTTAACAGAATAGCCCCTCCTTTGGTTATTTTCTACTCTATCACTGTTTTATTTCCATTATTTCATTATTTGTTTTCATTATTCCTTGTTTCTTGCTTATTCCCTTCCCAACTAGATTATAGCTCAGTAAGGATAGGAAGCTTTGTCTTATTCAATTATTTTTATCCTTATTGCTAAATGGTGCTTCAGTATAGAATGGGCATTTAATAAATGTATGTGAGTGAATGATTGGATGAATGAATGAATGAATGAATAGAAGGAAGCAGTTAAGTTGGATAGGGCTTTTGACATGGTCAAAAACCAATCATTTAGTAGCTGGGAAAACATGAGCAAATCATTAATTTCTTAAGTCTTTTTTTTTCAATCACCTATAAAATAGGCTAATATTAAATATGTAACAGGATTGACATGCAGATCAAATGTAGTAATGTGTATGTAAAACCTTTGTAAAATATAAAACGTTGCACAGATACACATGTTATTGCTAGATATCTTTGGTAAAATGTGGGTTACCCAGAGGGAAAATGTTGATTAGCAAGTATTGCCAAAAGTTTTCTCCTTTCCAAATGATGTATTTGCTTGTTCCATGTAAAACCATTTGTGGTTAATTTGTTGGTCTTTGATCTAATCATGCTGCAGATGTTCAGAAATGCCATCTTTTTGTGCATTGGGGCTCAGTCACTGGGGTTTGTAAAAGTAATGGGCTGTGCCCAATTTTTCCCCAATGTGTTCAACTCTCAGGGACAATGAAGGGAAAATCTATCTTTTGCCTAACAAGGAGAAACAGAAAAAAAATTCAACTTTTTGTTTTCATACTCAAAAAAAAAAAAAGTAGAGGGAGAAATCCCAGAACTGAATTTTCTAAATTAAAATATTCAATTAGATTTTGCCATCTCCCTAGAGTGATATATTCTTAGTTGAACATTTGAGTAGATGTGAAGGATGAGTTATGACATTGAGGTTGAGGTCAGGTAATGGCATTGCAAAGTAATGAGATGACATGCCATATATTTCTCCTTGATTTCAGTCACATTTGGTGGAAAATGGTGGGAAAGTCATATTTTTTAGCCAGTAATTATTTGAGCATGAATTTGTTTGATTTTGGACTGAATGTGGTTGCCCTAAACTGTGGAAGTCAATTAGACACATGATCAAGGACACACAAACCTGTATCACCTCTGTGTCCAAAGTTCATGGTGATTTTCAGATTGTGGTTTGAAGGGCCACCCAAATCACCACTACCTTGGCATGCTTATTAAAATTCAAATTCCCTAGTGTCATCCCAGACTTACTGATTTAAGGATGAAAATAAGGCTGGAATTCTGCAGTTTTAATAAGCACCCTTAGGTAATTATTATACAAACTAAATTTTGGGGACTGCTAGTCTAGGGCCTTGGGGACATCATTGTATGATTATTGACATTTTTCAGAAGATTAAATGTGTTGTTGATAAATCATGAAATTAGATTCAGGGTTTGTAGGTTTGAGAGGTAAAATTGTGCCCTCATTTCAAGATTTTTATTCAAATTACTAATTTGTAAGCTCTGTGGTGAATGTATGAATGTAGCCCTTCAGAAAGATTCTCTAAGATTCCTGGATAATGGAATTTTACTGGAGCAAAAATGTTTTGTCTCATTAAGTTCTAAGTCTCCTTTCAATGCTGAGCTCAAAGTGAGCAATTTAAGAGGATAGACTGAATACAGAGAAACACATGGAAGGAGAGTCCAGGCTCTTCACCTTGTAGGAAGTATGAAGAGCAGCAAATAGGGTTGAGAAGAATGACCTTGAGCCTTTTCACCATGAATCCAAAGTCAGCTGTCTGATGCTATACCTCCTGTATTCTGGAAACATGAAATGAATGGCTCTATAGCAGATGGCCAGAAATCAACTCCAGCTCTACTCTTGACAGCTATTTCTGTGGGGCCTTGAGCCGGGTCTCCTTATCTCGGTTGTAAAATGGAGCTAACAATAGAATCTACTGTATATGATTATTTTGGTGATTGAGTTGATAAGGATAAAGTGATTAAACCATGCCTGGTATTTAGTAAGCTTTAAATAAATGTTAACTACTGATATTATACTTTCAGGATTCAGGACCTAAAAAAACAAAATCAAATTTCTAAAACAGGGAATTGGAACTGCTACATTTGCACATAAGAACTCTGGTGTTCCAATGGTGTAGAAAGTATGATTTTCTCCCTTCTTCTATTCAGAAGCTGTGAGAGTTATTATAGCTCTTACCACCTTCTGTCCTTGATCCCTAGGCCAGGACATGTTTCCAAGAATAATTACTTTATTTTATCCCACAGCAGAAAGACTGGGGATTAGAGCTAATTTGCCTATTTATTTATCTTGGCTGAGGGAATGGAGAGGAAAATAATGGCACCATAAAAACTCATGCTGGATAACCTAGATTACTCTTTGCTGTGGCATCAATTCTCATTCATCTGTCCAGAGCTGTCACCTCAAAAAGAACATTTTGCTATTTCTATTGCAAATTAAGTATATTGTTTACTTCCTTGTGTACCCTTATTCCCTATAGAATATAGTCCTGAAAGACACCATTTAGTTTATTCCCTGTTCTCCCTACCTATCAAGGTCTCTTCATCCCCCTGTGTTCCCTTCTCCCCCAACCTCACTACCACCACCAGCACTTCATACATGGTGAAACCAAGATCCAGAGATGGTAGGTTACTAACTTAAGTGGTAAATAGGGATTTGATCTCATGTTCATCTGATGCCAAAATCCATGCTTTTAATGATTAGGACATACAGTTTTCCTTTTAAATTGGAGAAGCACTTAAGCAAGGCAGGATTGTGCAATTAGGATTGAAGTAACCTAGATACAAAGTCAGGAGAACCATTTAAGATGCATTGAGAATTGCAACCAAAGAAATTTCCAGTGATTTACCATGAACAACTTAAATGCTATTGGGCATTCTGCTTATGTCTTGAAGTGCAAATAATGTGAGTGTTTGCATGTTCCTCCACAATTGGCTTTATCTTGACCCTGACAAAAAACCATCAGGTATTTGACTTTATATCCAATGAATTAAACCTATGACTCTGAAGCTATCTGGGCTCTATAATCATTAATGTTTATAGAACAGTTATGCTGGACTTGAGTAAATGCAGAGCAGGGCCAAGGCATCAGTCAATATTTGCTTGGTTATTCTATGGTAACAAAGAGCCCCACATCAGAGTGGCTTAATACAATAGAGGCTTATTTTTCACTCAAGCTGCTTCAGCTAATTCAGCACTCCTGGGGGCTGTGCTTTACCTATTCTCATTCTAAGTCAAATACTGGATGAAAGGTCCCCAACTTGAGTGTCACTGTGGCAAAGGAGAAAAAAAGAGAACTCTAGAGGGTATAGAGCCTACAATAACATCTGGTTTATTTTTACATTTTTATATACTCAGAAGGTTATATCAACTCACAGACAATTGGCCAGAACTAGTCAAATAGCCCACCCAACCAAAACGGGCTTGTAAATGCAATCCTACCATATGCTTAGAAGGTCAAAGCTGGAAAACATTAATGACACCACAGCTGCTCAGGAGGGAGTGAGCCTCATGACAATTAGAACTCTTCACACGTGGATTCACTCACCTTATAAATTGTCAAGCATTCCCATCAGTGTAGAGTTCACATAGAGAATGAGCAATTGTTTAGTATGTTTTGGAAAAAGTTTCTAACAGAGCAAGGGGATGAATAAAACACTGTTTCTCAAATTTTCTGTTTATATATCACCAGTATTTTTATTAGATAATCTGAATTCCTCATCAAAATTTTTTAAATGTTCTTCTCTGAGGCCACTCTATAACTCTTTTGTTATTATTGTCATTATTTACTTTAGTGTCAAGTACTTTAAAATTCGTAGACTATCTTAGTAATTGTTATTAAAAACTTGCAAATACCCTAGCATATGTCTGGGGCCCATCTATCTCTCAGTCTCTACTTGTACCTGAGAAGATGTAGATTAGAAATGATTACCTCAAAGGTATTGTCCAATCTAAAGACCCCAAGATTCTTTGGTTAAAATGAGTGAAACTTGGGAGAGGAAAAGTGATTTCCTGATGAAGAGGCTATCATGAGAAAATAATAAGTTGTATGTGTGTACATGTTTATATATATGTGTGATAGGCAGGCATTTGAGAAAATAGTTTTGACAACAGTAGTTAATTTGTATATGCATGTATTACATATTTTAGCACACATATGAGTACATGTTTAATAGACAACAAAACTAGAAAGTTAGGTTGTGGTAAGGCTGTATTATGGCCCTTAATATGAGGCTAAGGAATTATAAATTATATGGTATATAAAGTGATAATATGGTGTCAGGAAAGAAACAGACTACCAAGGGGCAAAAAGTGGCACTTACACTGAACCAAAGTTTCTGGAAACCTTTTTTTTTACTGCCAGAGATAAAACTAATTTCATATGACCAGAGTGCAGAGCAAAGGTAGACAAAAAAATGAAAGTATTTTCCATGTGATATATAATACTTTTATATTAAATTTAGGATTTCATGATAATGAAATATGAATACCTTTGACAGCCAATACCTTTATCAGACATCTTTTCTGTTAAATATCATAAATGGCCCTTTGTTTTTAAGATTTTATCTTTGATTTTTATTGGTTGACTATGATATGTATAGGTATTATTTTCTTTTTAGTTTTTCTTCTTGGAATTTTCTGAGTTTCTTGGTTTTGTGGGTTCATGTCTTTCATCAGTTTTTGAAAACCCTCAGCCATTTGTTGTCTCTTCACCATTTTTTTCCTGCACCATCTTCTTTGGCTTTTCCTTTTAGGACTCCAATTACATGTGTGTTAGACTGTTCATTTTTGTCCTGCTTTCTTATATGTTCTGATCTGTTTTCTTTTTTCTTTTCTTGTTAGTTTTGTCATTGTACTTGAGTTGGGATAATCCTGCTGACCCCTTTTAGAATTCATCTATCCTTTTTATGCAATGCCCATTTCTACTGGTAAGCCCATTCAATGGACTTTCCATTTCAAGTATTTTATTTTTCTGCTATAAACTTCTTTTAAGTTCTCTCCTGAAATTTTCCTCCCTTTCACTGGTTATTTCCATCTTTCCCTCTATTTCCTTATCTGAATTATAATGATTGTTTAAGATATTTATTAATTCTAGCACCTGGGTCATCTGTTTCCATTGAATGTTTTCTTTTGTCATGAATTACATTTTTCCCACTTCTATGGATGTCTCACAGTTGTGTATTATTATATGCTAGACATAGTGTGTAAATACATTGCAAAGACTGAAGTAGAAAATACCCCTCCCCCCTCACCTCGACTCCCCTTCCCCCCACACAAAGTGTCTCTGTCAGGCATTTTGGGATTTTCTGATTTTCTTGGGAACTTCTGAGTTTGGGCAAGGGGCTGATCTCTTTGATTAAGTTAACTTGGGTGAAGTTTGGTTTAGGTGGTTGTTTTGCTTAGTTTTAATTCACCACTTGATTTTCAAATTTTTGAAGTGTAAAAGATCATTCCTTCCAGCTGGGCTTGGTATCCAAGCATCATGTAACTGTGAGATTCTGTTCTTCAGCCCAGCTTGGCCTCAAGATTTCTGTGCCACTGGACATATCTCTTTGACTCTCAGCCTGGGACCAATTGATCACACTGGATAAAAGTCCTAAGGTTGAGAATTGGTAAATAGTAAGGATTCACCCTGTGCCTGAGGCTCATATGTATTCAGTATTCCACATTGGTCTAAGATTGTTAAAGGTTTAGCCAGTTTCTCCTTTTACCTGCAAAGTCTCCTACTCAATGACAGGTCTGCTTCTTGACCTATTTCTGAGGTTAAAGCTGCCTCTAGTACTAGCTCTTGTATGAAGGGCTTATCTTCCGAGATTTAGTTCTCTAAGCTTCTTTGTGTCCTCAGCTCCCCAGTCGGTTAAAAAATATACTTAGGTTTGTAATTTAACTGGTGATTTTTCCTTGTTATGGTGAGAATTAAGGCCATTTATGACCATCTCCCTAATAATAAGAAGCAGTTATTTGAAGGTCTTCTGTTCTGAAATTATCAACTTTTTTTTCAGACTACAAAAACAATAATCATTCCAAAACTTTCAGAAAGTCCAGAAAATTGGGAATACCTCATCAATTTGCATTTCATGTTTGAAAAATATGAATTTTTATCATTTTGTAAGGCTACCCTAACACTCTCTGAGTTGCTTCCATTTAAAAGTGTTTGATGCCAAGTGGAAAGAATTTTCTTTATCTTCCAATCCTCCATGAAACCTTCAACCTTCAAAATTCTTGTTTGTTTCTTGGATTCTGCTTGTTCTCCTCTTCTTTCACAAGCACTTTCTATGATTTGGAAGAACAAATGCATCACTCTTATGTTAACACAGTGAAGTCAGTTCTGCGGTGCTTCTTCCTTAAAAAAAAAAAGAGAAGCTTTTTATGATACTCAGAAAATTAAGGCACCCCAAGGAAATTATGACTCCCTCTACAAGGAATCTCATGATGAGATAACACTGGTAGTTGGGGGCATACTGATACATTTATTTCCCTTATTATGTATATTCAAGCATAAAGCTACTAAAAATACTGATGGAAATGTCACATCATAGGCTAGCTTCAGAAGTAGTGAGGTTTGAGGAAAGGATCAGAGGTACAATGAAACCTAATGATCCTTTCTTGCCAAAGAAGAAAAGAATGAGTCCCAAGCTACACATTATAGGGCAAAAGATCTCTCCTATGATATACAGCAAGGGAAAGGCCCTAAAAGAATAAATAAGATAAGACAACTGTTGTCAGATAAAATAAATTCCTTTAGTTGATAACATATAGCTCTTATCCTTTTCAGTCAATATCAGTGATAGATGTTGTCTTGCTCATGTCCTTACTGTTCTTAGGGGCTGTCAGGGTAGTTGCATGTGACTCCTTTAGCCTGTAAAACAGGTTGAAGGGAAGTTCCTGTTGTGCATGTGGACTGTTCTCTTATCTACATTGTCACAGGAGGTACAGTGCTGTGTGGTGTTACTAGGATATGTTTGTTAGCCTCGAATTGTTTCTCATGCACAAAATGATGCTGGTGCTTTATATGTTTATAGATGAGCTTTAACATTAATGTGTTCTTCCTTCTTTGTTAAAAGAAATGATCATCTAAGTCACTTAGAAATAGTTGGGATAAAGTCTTTAAATAAATAAATAAATAAATATGTGCATTTCATATTCTTATGAACATTTTTGTATTTGTTGTCCAAATTGATAATTGTATCAACTTTGTGAGGAAGATTCTTATATCTTGTTTTGTATTGATGAGGACATGCAGTGCATGGGAATTCAGATACAAAAAAAGAAGTGATTTTCCCAAGACCACAAGAAAATTAATGATAGAATTAGGTCAGTATAGTTCAAATTCTTATTTTATTTATTTTGAACATATCATTGAATAAGATAAAGTTAATGTAAGAGAGACACAAGTTTTCACTTCTAAATGCAGGGATAAAAATAGATAAAATTGCTGTAATAGCATCAGTTCAGCTTTTTTTTTTTAATGATGATCCAAATTCTGACTGTATTTTTCCTCTTCCTCCTCATTTAATGTTTATTCTATTATTACAAAGGTTACTCACAGCCAAGTAGCCAAATGAAAAGTATGGCTTGATTAAGAATCTATTTTGTCAGTAATTTGTGCCTAATGTTTTTAGCTTTCCCATGGGCTGTTGTAGAAAATGGTAAATCTGGTTTAAATGCAACCTGATCCTTTTAATGGTTTAATAGCAGCTGCCACAGAGTTATGGCATTTTTCAACAGATGCTTCTGTTTCATTTTAAACATAAACTAAGTCTTGGAATATTTACATAAATCATATAAAATATGCCTACACAATTTTGACTAAATATATTGTTATAAGTAGTCTTAAGCAAGGCCCTATCTTTGCACATTTATAATTATTTGCACAGAATTTGAAAAGAAACCCAAGGCTATACTCTATTAAAAAAGAAGATTATTCATTACTTTCACTTTCCTAAATTATTTTTTAAAGACCAAAGAATAAGCTCTATCTCTACATCTAGGGACTTGAACAATGGCTTTGTTAATCTGATCATTTCATTCAGCTTTATGCCTCACATTATTTATTTAGCAGGGACAAATTGCTTAGGCAATGATGTGCATTATGGTGTCAACTGAAATCAACAAAGTAGACACAAAATTAAATGGGACACTTATTTTTCCTTGAAGAGGTGGACCTTGAAATAGAAATTGGAGCTATTTATGCCTGGGATTAGTTTATCTAATCCCCTATCTAGTCATAGTTTGTTTAACCATTTTATAAAAAAGTATTTCTTGTGTGCAAAGCACATGTGCTGGGTACGTAAAAGATACAGAGAAGAATGAATGACAGGCAGGTAAAACCATGATATGCCAAAAGAGAGACAGTTATACAATAGCACTACTGGCTCAAGCAAAAAGAATTGAAAGTACAGTTTACCTTGTTATTGAACATATTGCAAGTTTGATTCCTAAAGCTCATAAAGTGAAGAATCTTGAACTGGCAGGGTCAAACTTGTCTTGCTTATGTCACATTTTCATGGTGGTATGGTGGCTCAATGACCTTGGGCTGGAAAGATTATTTATGTAAATATATCCAACGGTGAGTTTCTAAGGGCAAATAATAAAAGTAAATAACCAACTTTTTACTTAATTCTAGATTATTTACAGGCATTACTGAATATAGTGTATTTCTAAATACAAGCAACCCTATCTTTCTTTGTCTTAATATCTTCCCTAGATGGTCCCTCCTAAGAAAGATGTGAAACATGGCATGGCTTTCTTGTTTGAATTCTGTCTCCTTCGTGGGAAATTTGCTTATCTCGACTTGGTTGTGGGCTGAGCAGCCTTCCCTTTGTGTGACAACAACTTTGATATAGTGGAGGGAAAATTCAAGTGTCCCCTCCTTCGAGGACGTTATCACCAGAAACTTGACATCTTCAAAAAAACTGAAGATTTGATTTACCTGAACTTGGACCATTGGCTGTGCAATCTCTATCTTCAGGTTTGTAATATGATTTTGTTAAGTAGAAAAAGAATTAAAAGTTTTTCCAAACCTTCCCTTTCTAGCTTTTAACTTCCTTTCATGCTATTGAAATTTCAATAAGTATCATAAACTTGGCAAAATAAAACATATATTAATCGTTATTATATTGGTAATAACATATAAATATTTATCAATATTAATTCATCTACCTTCATTCTTAATATAAAATATAAAAAGTAGTTGTATCTTAATGTTGTTTCTTAATACAGATTAAATTGATATCAACAAATAAGGAATAAAATTATAGAGTTACTGGGAATTGTAAAGGTAACTTAATCCAAACTTCTACACTATGAGTGGGTCAGCCTAGCCACCCACAACCTGATTGTCGGTTTACAATACATTGTTGCTGGAGCAGATCTGTCTCAACACAGGAATAGGGCTCTGTTAGGCTTTCTTATCTAAAGCACTAACTGAGCTACTCTTGGGTGTGGGTATCGCTTGTTCTAGCAATACAAAAGAGATAAGGTGTGGTCTTTCCCTTCCAAATGCTTTCTGTTAATTTGATGAAACACACATGTATTCATACAAAAAATAATTAATGACCCGCATTTCCATAGGCTGAAAGTGTCCGTCATAAAGCTCCCTTTGCCGCATACATAGCTTCAAAGCATGCTGTTTACCTCAAAAATTAAAAAACAAAAACATTGGGCACACACCATTTATTTGTATATACATTGGGAACTCTATTTCCTAACCAAGTCTTTCAGCAGAAATACTGTTGCATACATTCATAATAGGCAAACAGAACGGAGGATTTAAAAAAGAAAATGACAGCATACATTAAGTATAAAGCATTCCAACACAATTTTAGCCTATTTTTGTCTTACATGTTCAGATTTATTCTTCTTGGTTATGATGTTTTTACACAGAGCTGGTATCACAAAAATACTATATTTTTTTCTTTCTTACTTATGTCTGATTTTTTCCCCAGATCACTCTATCTATCTGTCATCTATCTGTCTGTCTATCTATCTATCTATCTATCTATCTATCTATCTATCTATCTATCTATCTATCATCTACCTATCTAATCCATCCTCATCATCTATTATCTACCTAACCAATAGAACTATTAAATATGGGCACATCCAGGAAACACATGCAATTTGGCCTAAAAATCAACAGCTACAATATCGTTCTTATGTGATGGTCTTCCATTTCCTATTTAAGTTGCATGAACTTGCATTATTTTCCTTTTAGCTAACTACTATAGTGTTTAGCTGCTATATCTTTTTGGGACAGTCTAGACATGTTGTTAAGAAAACAACTCTTACATGAATATGTTCTTTCCTATTCATTTAGAAAATAGTGCCATCCTAAGACAAACCCACCTGCATTAGAATCACGTGGAAAACTTTAAACATACTATTTATGGACTCTTCTCCCAGAGACTTCAATTCAGTTATTTTGGGGTGGGGAGTCAGTACCAGAAGTTTTTAAAAGCTTCTGTGGATTAAAAACACTGATATAAATAAGTTTGTAAAGGCAGACCATTAGAAATGAATCCAAAAGAGTTATGGAAAAAATCACCCTAATATTGAAGAAAACTATAGAAAATCTGTAACAAAATATTTAACAAATTTGTGACTTGAATACTATATCAAGAGATCAAAATAAAATGCAAATGAAAATATAGCCTTAAAAGAAAACAAATTTTGGTATAAGTTTATTAGTAATGTGAAAAGCATCTATAATTTTCACTAACTTTTTCAGTAATTTTTACCTTAAATTCAGTATTCCGTAAGTTTAGCAAAGAAAATCAGCACTAACTTCATTCCATAAAAGATAATTTAGGTAGAAAAGGTATTGATCATAAATAGATATATGTTTTATATTCAACATAAAATCAAGAAGTGATATTTAAAATTTACAAGGTCAAGAAAAGTGTTGATGAACATTAGAATAACTTGATTTCACTAAAATCTTGATTTGACTTCTCATTTAAAAAATAACTTGGTGAAAAAACTAATGTATTATAATTTATCTGTAGAGCCCACTGGCCTTTATCTTTTTCCCAGGAAGTGTTTTCTACCAGTTCCTCAATTTTCTAAATATTTCCTGTGTCATTGATAATTTCCACCAAGCATTTATTATTAAAACCATAAACAGAAAAGTTGAAAAAATTGCACAGTGGACACCCGTACATTCGCCACTAGATCCTACAAACTTGTCATCTGTTTTTCAAAATATTGTTTGTTGGAGATGGTAAATACTGAAGGAATTTTGCTAATTTCATCCCAGTGTGAATATCAAACAGTGTTATTTGCAGAAAGAAATTAAACAGAATTATAAGGTAAAACAGAGAAAAAAATACTAATGTCTCTATAGAGCAAAGGCAACATCTGAAGCACAAACATAAAACCATTAACATAAAAAACATTCTTTGTAATGCAACCAAACAAAAGCAAATGTAAGGTATGGAAAATTGAGTTCATCATGGACCTTTCAGATCTTGCAAATTTTATCAATGTTCTAGGGAAAAATTACTGGTGTGCATAATGTTTCCAACAGTTTAAATAAAAGATTTCTCTCTTAATAGGTGGCTAAACTTCCTCTGCATTTGGATGATCAAAAAAAAACCTATGAAAGACACAATCAGCTTCTCCCTGAATTTCTGGTTTGTTTAATTCCTGAAGCAGAGAAAGAATCAAATGTGGATAATACAGCTGGTCTTTCAGAGAAAGTAACAGAGAAAAATATTTGTGCATCAATGGATGATGAATGAAGCTAACTTCTCTTTACACTCTTTTCAGGGTTAGTTGACTTTTTTTAGCATTCTGTTACTAACATTTCAAGGTGTGTTATATTACATAAACTGGGAAGTAAGTTTTAATTATTAATGTTTTTCTTTCTGTGTCTTTTAAAGAGAAAATAATCATTAACAAAAATATTAATCTTCACATTGTATGATTATTATATACAATCAAATATAAAATAAATTCATTGAAACACAGGACCTTTTCCATGGCCTGATGGCTCTAATAAACCTTCTTTTAGTTTTTTTTGAGTGAGAATTTAGCTTTTTGATTCTCAGGTCTCGATTTTAATCTTTCTTACATGCTCACAAGAATGTTAACAAAAATGGCCATGAGAGAGAAAATGTCTTCAGAAGAATGTTCTCAAATAATATATTTTATAAGCTTTTGTTTTCAAAGACTGGCTTAATGAAGGAAAAAATGAGCAAATACTTTCTCTGAAATATTTAGTACAAAAGTTTCAATTTACAGAAGAGATATATTGGAGATTATTATTAATTATTTTGCAAAAGAATTATTTCCTTTATCAAAATATTCAAAACAAGATTCTTTAACAGGATAGATCCTCTAGTAGTAATGACAGTCTTACAGCAAGAATAGGGCATGCATTGGAAATAGGAGCAGTAATAATAGTCTTAACAGCATAAAACTAAATCTAATAATATTATTAGTAATAATAATTACATGCACTACATGTTTTTAATGCTCCAGGCACTGTAGTAAGGACTTATTTTTCATTTTTGAAATTCATAAATATTTTAAACAGACTATACCAAAAATAACATAATGTTATCAGTATCCAGTACCTAGCTGTGTCCATTCTTGCTATTTTGGCATATTTGCTTCACTTGTTTTCTTTTAAAAAGGAACATTTCATCTGTGATTAAATCCCTCTGGTAACTGCTCCCTGATTCTATTCCCAGCCCTCTTAGATTTATTACTGATCATTTCCATGCATGTTTTAGTATAGTCCTTGCATATGTATGCAATTATAAAAAACATATAATGCCTTTCTTATTCTTATAAAGTTTATATAAATATACCATAGTTTATATCCACTTCTGCAACTTTATCTTCTCTCAGTATTGTCTTTGCGATTAGCACATCTGCACACACACACATTTATATGTATTTTTGGTTTATTGATTTTATTGCTGTGTAATTGCATATACAGTTATATTTATTATTGTGACAAAATATATTTACTTTTCTTATGCATAGTGTTTCAGCTTTACTCTATTGCAAACAGGACTACAATGATTATTGTTGGACCCATGTCCTCCTCCTTGTGCACCTGGTTGTGAATTTCACTAGAGTATATCCACCCAGCAGAGGAATCACTGAATCACAGGCACACATTTCCTAAATTTACACAGTAACACATTGTCATCAAAGTACTTGCATCAATTTATCCTTCTAACATCTGCATAGGAGAGTTTCTTTGGCTTACATCCTATCAGCACTTGCTGTTGTCAGTTTTGTCAGTTCAATTGCAATGAAATATCTGTCTTAATTAGAATATCTCTGAATACAGGTAAGTTTGAGCATTTTTTTCATGTATTTCTCTTTATTATTTGGGTTGTATCTTCTGAGCGCTAGTTCTTATATCTTGTCCACTTCCTTTGGGTCTTTTACAACATTTTTTCCTATTGATCTATAAGAGTTCTGGTGCCTTTTTCTTAGGTGGAATGAGTTGTGGGAAACACTCAATTTCTGATTCAATTTTTGATTGTTACTGACCACTTAATCAGTTTATTATTAACTTAATTACTTTAAAACTAATTGAATTAACTTGTACATTAAATGCTATATATGTATACACATTTTATGTATATATACATAATATATTGTCTTTTAAAACATACGTCCATTTTTTACAGTTTTATTGAATAACATGTACATTCCAATTGTTCAAAATAAAAGCTGCCTCTCGCTGCTGCCCACTCCTAGAAGTTTCGTTCTTCTCCTTGTAGGACACTAATGTTTTTTGTGAATTATTCAGTAGATATTCTGTGTATCTATAAATACATAAAATACTATTATAATTTTGAAATACCACTAAATCTATAGTTATGCTCCTCTTTTCATTCTTAATATTAATACATGTCTTCTTTGCTTTTCCTTCTCAGTTTTGCTTGAGTTTTATCTTTTTTTTCATTTTTTTAAAAATATGCAACTGCTCATTTGCCTCTATTAAGACCTGCCATTGATTCTTTGTTTTCTATGTATTTATATTCCTAGCTTTATTTCCTTACTCCTCTTTACTTCAAGTTTTCTTGGGGGTTACCTTTTTAATCTGCTTGATTTGAAAGCTTAACTCATTTATTTAGTAGATATATGTGAAATACCAATTTTGACTGGATCTGTCCAATTCTCCCTATATTCTGTTAAATATTGCTTTATATATTTTAAATATGTTGTTAAGTACATACGAGTTTATGATTATTGTGATTTTTGTGTTGTTATTTCTTTCATGTAGATACAGTCACCCTCTATATGTCTATTAATGTTTAAAGTTTACAATCTATGTCTTCTGATATTAATACTTCCATTGGATTGTTTTGATATGTTTTCATGGCACCTATTTTTCTGCACTTATAAAATTTTTAAATTCATCTCTGGTGTTCTTTTGCATAAATCTTGGCAGCATAAATCTAGATCTTATTTTTGTATTAAAGACTAGTAGATTATATGTGTTTTTTAATAGGTTGGTTTAATTTTTTTGCAATTATTGTTCTTACTGTTATCTTTGTACTTGTTGATAACATTTTATTTTGCATTTTGTTTACATCTCATTTCTTTGCTTTTAAAAAGTACTTTCTTTTCTGAATTTCTCTTTAACTGAAAATAATTTTATTTTGTTTATCCTCTACTGTTTATAAAAGACAGATCTTATTGTTAATTATTCAGATGTTTTCTTAATTTTCTCATCTACTTATTTAACTGTAAAATATCTTTAAAAATCTAAGTCCATCTAGTATTTCTTTTTTCTTTCTGAATAGGACAGACTTTTAGCATGTGTTAACTACCCATCAACCTGCTTCATGTACGCTCACATTATTGTTTGCTATGTTTTTAGTTTCACTTTATTATTAAACTGGAAATGCAGGTTTTCTTTACCTTCGATAGAAAATTAATTTTCTGACACATGATCTATATCTGCATTTCATTGTATTTTTAATATAGCTTGTCTTCACTCTGGTTCCATTTTTCTTCTTGCTGAAATAAATCTTTAGTAATTCATTTAGAGTTTGTGTCTGAATAGTAAACTCTCTTAGCCATTGTATGTCTGAAAAAGTATTTTTTTCCTTACGTTTGATAGATCATTTATCCATATGTAATTTTTAGAATAGTAAAAACTTTTCTTCACAGTTTTTCTGCCATTTTTGTATCTATTGTGGCTGATGAGAAGTTGGGATTAAGTGAGTAGCCACTGAAGAGTCTTATGAAGAAGAGTGATATATTTCAATTTCTATTTGAGACATATCCTTCTGGTAATTTTTAGAAGAGTTTGAGGAGGACAGGTCTAAAAATGGATCAGTTAGAAAAAATTTAGAGCAGGCAACGTATGATAAGGGCCTGAATTACAACAATGGTAATGGAGTTGGAGGAGAGTGTAAATTTATAAAGTATTGAGGTGCTATAGAATAACCATAAGACTAAGACTAAGAATGTCCCTATTGATTAATTGGGTACAGATGTTGAAGGATAATTAAGGATGATTCTTAATTTTTTAGCATGGATAAATATGGATATTAACTAGCAGATAATAGGAAAGGAAGGAGGAGGGACAAGATTACAGGAAAAAATATGAGGTTGATTTGGGACCTACCTCCTGAGTTTGAGTTTCCTATAAGTTGAAATGTTCAGGAGACTGTTGGGAAAAGACACATGAAGCTCAGGAATGAGATGGATGCAGGGAAGGGGAATGTGTCCACTGCAGAGGCAGACACGCATATGCATGCATAGACTCTAGCTGAAACTGCTGAACAGCTGAGTTCAACCAGCGACAGTGCGGAGTGACCAAGCACTGGGTTGAGGGCCCAGCAGTGTTTCCTGGAGAGGGATGCTGGATCCCTGCCTTAACAGCCAGACCCAAAGCCTGCACCCTTTGATTTTCTAGGTGGCAGGTACCTTCCTGTCTTGTTCTGCCTATCAGCCGGGCTACGCAGAGCTTCATACTCAACTTCCAGTGATAAACATTTCTTCAGTGGTGACTGGACTTTCCTGGACTCTCCCCTGGAGATTTTGCCTTACTGGGCCAAGTATAACGCTACTGATGGCTGGGTTCCATATCTGGAATCCCTGCTTCCTTTCCTAAGAGGCAGAGCCAGAACTAGCCCTGGGCTTCCTCCTCCGTGCCTGGCTTGTCTCCCTGTGAGCAGACTGCTCTCATCAGCTAATAAAAATACTAGGATATCACCACCTGCAAACAACTACATGTCACTTTATAGAGTTATGTATACCTGGAAATGATATATTAAAATTGAACACACAGAATTAATAGATATCAAATTATATCAACCAGCTTAAACACACACTTGAGAAAATAAATTAGAAATGAGATACAGTGGTCCTCTCTTACCCATAGTTGATACATTCCAATACTCCCAGTGGATGTCTGCAATAGCAGATAACATTGAACCCTGTATATACTATGTGTTTTCCTTTACATACATACCTATGATAAAGTTTGATTTATAAATAAGGCACAGTAAGAGGTTAGCAGCAAAAACTAATAATAAAGTAGAACAATTTTAACAATGTACTGTAATAAAGTTATGCAAATGTGGTCCATCTTTCAAAATACCTTATTCCACTACACTCATCTTCTTGTGATGATGGGAGATGATAAAATGCCTACATAAGGCGATGAAGTGAGGTGAATGACGTAGGCTCTGTGATGTAGCACTATTGGCTTTCTAACAATATGTCAGGAGGATCATCTGTTTCTAGACAGCAGTTGACCACAGGTAACAAACTGCAGAAAGCGAAACCATGGATAAAGGGGGACTACCGTCTATACTAAAGCTGAGTGATAAATGCCAACACTATAAAGCAACTCGATTAAGTGTATTGTTTCCCACACTTGAGAACTTGGATTTGCTTTACTTGCAGCCACACACCATAGGAGGTGACCAGCATCACTGTCTGGTTGTGGAGGATAATGACTAGAGCTAGCTGTCCTCAAAAGTACAGCATGAAGATGACTTAAAGCATTTTTTGATAGAATTTAATAGGTTTAATGCTTTAATTATTTGTTTTAAATGCAGATATCCTGGGTGGATGATGATGAGTGTTGTACTGTCAGTATGCTTGGCGTGGATGTTGGGAAGGTGGGGACGTGGGGGCTGTAGAATAAGCTGTGGGCACTGCTGTCTGAGGAACAGCAGACTCACATAAAAGGCCAGCCAATGTCAGATTTAACCTCATTCCAAATGGCCTCGTGGACTGGTTCTGTTGAAGGCATTTGTGGACCTTTTGGTTAAGTCTTACTCATTTGTGTCTGCAGGAGAGTGACTTTTATCCAACATCTTTAGGTTGAATCTGATTAGTCACATCTTCCAATAGGTGGGTCTGAGATGCCCTCATTCTGTGAAAACAAATTACTTTAATATTAGAATACAATCTGCATAATCTGGGAATCTGAGATGTAAAAAGAGAAGGAAGAAGTCCAAGCCTTTTCTGATAGTTGAAGATTGTCTTCCTAAAACAGAATTAATAAGACAAGAAATGTAAATGATTATGATTTCATTAGATAGAACACACTGCAATCAATTTTTTGTTTAAATATCAAGTTCAAATGCCCAGTCAACTCAAGTGACTTCGTGGGACACTAAAAAATAATGGGCATTTGCAATGTGGATTTTTTTCTTTCTTTTTTTTTTTTTGTCTCTCCACGCTCAATGTTTTAGGATGAGGCATGGAGCTCAAAATCTTTTCGAATGAATGTTTAACTTTGGAGAAAGTAACTTCTGTGATACTGACATTTTTACCTAGTTTTAGGATACTGAGCAGAAGATTAGAAACAATTACTCTTAGAACACTTTTCACCAGATCATTTTTGCTTCCTAGTTTTTTGTCGGGATACTGAGGCTGTACTTTCCACATTTTCTGCACTGTGCTCTGAACTTGGGTTTTAGAATGCTGCTCCCAGTTAGCGTGAAAGGGCAGGTGACACTCCAGAAAATATGCATATTGACACGTTCAATGTGAGAACACTACAGACCATGAGAGGAAGAATTTTTTATGCTTTAGGAAAATGCTTTGGAATATAGGCTGGTTTGGAATAGGCTGGTTATCAATTGCTCCGCTCTGAGCTTGGAGACTGATTCAAGCTTCACATTCAAAGACTGTACAGGGACCTTTTTCTCCTATTCAGAATAGATTTATACAAAAACTAAACATAAAAATCTCTTCAAATACATGTCTCTGTTACATTGCTACACTTACTTATTTTTCTTGGAGGCTTCCCAAACATATTATTAGCAGTTAATATCCCCCATGGGTTTGTTTTCTAATATATCAGGGCTGTGATACAGTATGCTGTTTCTGCCACTGATATGTTGCTAAGAGATTTAATAATGGGTAAACAAACACAACATGTGGTAATTCATTTCAGATTAAAAGTTTATTAAACTCTGGCTTGATGGTTTTCTGGCTATTTACAATTAAAGGAGCAAACCTTAGGGAAGGGGTGACCACGTGATGTGTTCATGGCTGCAACGTTTCTATCTGAAAAATATGTTTATGATCTTCCACAAGCTGTCCGACAGTGATAGGCTTCATATATAATCTGCTCAATCCAGTACAGCTCCCAAATCATGAAAAAGTGACTTTAATGTTCACTTATAAGGACATATGTGCATTCACACACAATCACACACACATGTATACCATGAGAGAATTCTGAATGCAATCCCACAGGTGATGTTTTAAATGGTGATCAGTCTTGAAAAAAAAGTAGATGTTTGAGGCCAGAAAATATTTATGAAAGGCCAGAAGAAGAAACTCATGATATAACTTTTGGGTTCTTACCATCTTTTAGGCTATTTTACTTTTTATGCACAGGCTAGGGAAACGTTTGTTATGTTTAATAATTTTGTTTTGTATGTGCTTACATCGCATGAACAATGGTCTCTGGTAATATCTGTATATGTTTTGTGATGCAGAATTTCATTGAGGAGAGCTTTAATGTGTAATCGTCATCAACAAGACATGCTGCTCAAAATGCTGTGGGTAATATAAACCAAAATAACATGTGATCTCCGACCTCCACGGGCTTACTTGAGCCCAAACCTATTCTACCATTGAGACACATATATGTACACATGTTCAATAGATTATGGGCGGACCTACCAGTGCTCTATTTACATATAGGACCCTCAAGCCTTCTGAGAGAGATTTCAAACTTGGAGAAATGAGGGCTAAATAGCAAAGATTTAGTTGTTAGTTGAATGGGCAATGGTGGGAAATATGCATTATTCAACAAAGATATTTGTTCTCTAGCTCAGTAGTCTCACAGTGGGATTTCAAGCAAGAGGGGAACTATGTGGAAACACATGCCAACCTGCTAAAAGAGAATTTTTCATTGAAATTCTCTAAGACATGGAATTACACTATATATTATAGTACATACTATGCTGTAAACCAATGAGGTATGCTGCATATACTATAATTATGTAATCCAAGGTGTTACAAAAGCCATTGTGGGACAAAATAAGTGAGTAGATCATACGCTCATGTGGGACATGCTTACGGCCACTGAGAAACAAATATGTGAGCTTTTGTGGGCAGTTAAAATTTGCTTGAAATTCTTTTTAATACAACCCCATTTAAAACCCTATATTGATATGATCTTGGGAATTATACGTTATCTTCACAATTTTGTCCTGGGATTAGAAGGATAGTTTAGAATCAAAAGGAAAGCACAGATGAAAATTCTTTCAGTTAAAAGTAAAGCAACAAGAAAAGTTAAGAAGTTAGAATGATACAAAGTATATCTGAAGAACTGAAAGGGACCATTGAATTCCAGCATGCACATGGAGATATATTCAAGCAAGGAGTGCTTTAAGGCAGGAAATCCAGTAAGGAGGCCATTGCATTTAGCTCACAGAAGAGATGGTAAGGTTCCAGGGCAGAAAAGTGGCAGGGGCGTGCAATGGGGAGGGTAAATTCAAGAGACATGTTACAGTTGAATCAACAGGGTTTGGCAGGTGAATAGTTGTGTCATAAAGAAGAACATGAAAACTGTAGTCAAGAGTAGTTCTCTTCAGGTATTCAGGAAAATAGTATTTATCAGAGATGAGGTACTCAAAGGAGCCAAAAGAGTAGGTTTCAGATAAAAGTTGACAGCTGGTTTTGGTCAAATTGAATTTAAAGTGTTGGAGAAAATAAGAAGACTATGACTAACTTAGAGTTGAAATAAAAATAGGTCGAAAGCTCAGGAGCAATGTGTGGGTGCCCCATTTCACCAGGGGAGGGGCCTAAACTTTGAAGAGAAAGTATACTTTGATGCCTTCTGAGAGACTGTGTAAGCAATGAGGGCTCAAACTAAGCTGTGATGACCAGAGACGGAAGGAAGGAAAAGGAAATGAAAGCAGCGCATACAGAAGATGCTTTTGAAAATGGGATGAAGGAGGGGGCTTCAAGAGCAGCTTAATGGAGCCAGGGGTTGAAGGGAGACTTGATGTATTGTTTGAAGGATGGACACTTAACCCTTCCCTTCAAAAACAATGGAGAAATATCTGGAGGAGGAAAGAGGGAAAATATAAGAGAAAGAAGAGCATCATTTGGATGAATTCCCATCATAAGCAAAATAGGTGGCAGACGTGAGCATTGGGAAAGAGAAAGGATACTTCTTCCTGTGAGGTATGGATAAAAGAGATAAAAGGCAGGGCAGATTTAAAAAAAACCTCTCCAGTATTTTCTATGTAAGAAAAAAATTTAAGACATTAAGTAGCAATAACAACCTTAAAAATCTTTGTGAAATTTAGGAAAAATAATAAATCACTGAGGTATAATGATGTTATTTGGAGCTCTAATTATAAGTGCCTTCATCATATTAAATACTTTCCCTCCTGGCCCCTCTCAGGATATGCTACTGTTTTCCCAGTTGCTGTAGGTTTTGGCTTTAGGACAAAATAAGGATGAAGAAATAAGGCTTTGAGAACTTTTGGAATGACTGGGCCACCCAAGTGTAGAAAAACACCACTTAGAGCACGAGAAAATTCTGGCACTCATTTTTAATCTAATATTCTTTAAAAAATGGAGATTGAGTTTTCCTGCTTGCAAGTGGGTCAGTGATATAGGGGTCAAATATGGGGAGAGTGCCCTTTGGGGCTCCCATAAGAGTGTCTATCCAGAAAGTCTAATGATTTTCTACTTCAGACTGTGCTTCTGTCTGGATGCACCATGCAAATAAAATTTCTTAGCCACAAGGCCACTTACCATCTTCAGAAGTATATTACTATGAGGGTATAAATATCGGATATGACCATGGTCTCTTTTTTAGAACTTCCTTATCAACACTAATAATGTAAATACTATCACATGTAAGAGGGAACAGAGAGCCACTATCGATTATTGTATTATGTACTTGTGAATCACAAGTTCAGTACGTCATATTTGTGAAACCTCTGTGAGATGGTTTCGGCAGGGATGTGAAATAAGAATAGTAATAGCTGAATTTTCTACTTTCAGGTTTGTGGGAATAATCAAACAAGATAATAAATGTTAAAGCTATTCGTTCATCTTTTACTTTGATTCTATTATATTGTGTTACCTGAGACTGCTCTTTGTTATAAAGTAGACCTTCTGGAGTCTTCTTTAGTTTTGGTCCCTAAAGATGAAAAAGAGGGCAAGAGGTGACCCAGTGATGGCATAAGTTGCAGCCTTGTTGTAGATAATACACTCTCAGAAGGGACTTTGAAGCTGTACTCTGAGGTACTGGCCCTTGCCTTGTTTCTAGGAAGGAGCACAGAGCTGCTTCTGAAAGCATAAGGTCTCTGCCCACCTCCATGCCCCTATTTACTTGGGAGAGTCTTGGAAAGTTCATCTTAAAGAGCTGCAGCTAGACTGCAAACTCCATGAGGGCAGAGATCATTGTTTTGCTCATCAACAATATTTGGCACATCATAGATTCTCAGTATAAATTTACTGAATGAATATATGAATATGGTTTGAGCGCCACCTGGGATTGCTTCTCCTTTATGTGGAAATAAATCAAGCAAACAGTTTATTTTATTTTTAAGCTACAGTACAGAAAAATTGACTTTTTAGAGTGTACATTTCTATGTAATTTGGCATATATATATATAGATGTGTGGAACTACCATCACAACCAGGATAAAGTACCATTCCACTAACCAAAAAACCACCTTTGTGCTATTGTGGGAACACCCTTATTCCCTCACTCCCACCTTCCATCCCTAAGCCCACTGATTTATTTACCATCACTATTTTTTGTTTTCAAAATCGTCATCCAGTATGTAATCTTTTGTTGACACTGCATTCTTGTAGTCAACATAATGCATTTGCAATTCATCTGAGTTGTATCTATCAACAGTTCATTCCTATTCATGGTTGAATAATATTCCATTATACAGATGTATGACCGTTTATCTGTTCACTCGTTAAAGGACATATGAATTATTTCCATTTTTGGCAATTATGAATAGAATTGTTATAAACATTCATACACAAGTCTTTGTGTGAACATGTTATTTATTTCTCTAGGATATATGTCTAGGAGTAGAATTGCTGGATTATATAGTAATGTATATGTAACTTTATAGGAAACTACCTGTTTTCACAGAGTGACTGTTCTGTTTTGGATTTCCACCCAGAATATGATGAGCTTTAGTTGTTCTGCATCCTCATCAGCACTATTGCCAGTTTTTAAAAAAGTTATTCTAATTTGTGTTCAAATTACATTTGAAATCACGGTTTTGATTTGTGTTTCTTTAAAGGCTAGTGTCATTGAACATCTTCATGTGTACTTACAGTCATTCATATATATTCTTTGGAGAAGTATCTGTTCACATCTCTTGCCCATTTTTAAATTTTTCTTTTTTAACTGTTGAGTTTTATGAGTTTTTTATATATTCTGGATACCTTTGTTAGATATGTAGTTAAAAATATTTTCTTCCTACCTGTCGATTGCCTTTTTATTTTCTTAACAATGTCTTTCACAAAAGAAAAGTTCTGAATTTTTATTAATTCCAATTTTTTAGACTTTTGATTACACATCTATGAATTCTTTGCCTGGCCCTAGGTCACAAGATTTTCTCTTATGTTTTCTTGTGAAAGCTTTATAGTTTCATATTTTACCTTTAGATCAATGATCCATTTGGAGGTAGTTTTTAATAACGTGTGATGTTAAGGTTGGGGTCTTTGTTTTCTGCTTTTGCAAATGAATGTCCAGTTGTTCCAACACCGTTTGTTGAAAAAGCTATTCTTTCAGCACTGACTTGCCTTTGCACCTTTGTCAAAAATCAGTCAGCCTTACATGTGTGGTTCCACTTTACTGACTTAGGTGGCCTGGTAAGAGGGCTCTGCCCCGGGTACCCTGTATTGACCAATCGGAGCCAGGAAGTAGAGGTGGAATGGAGGGCGAAGTGATCAGCAGCAGAGGGAGCAGATCACAGATGGGAGGTCCCTGAGGTCTGATCGTGCTGGGACTCATAACAGGGATCCCCGGCCAAGCTGGTCACCGCAGGTTCATTAGCGCGTTCATGCATTAAAACACCTACTGTGTAAGTGTCACAAGGCAAGTATCGGAGGCTAGTCTTAGGCGAGTCTCCACATCATGTTCCCTTAAGGCCGTAGGCTATCATTCCTTCATGTGTAAGGTAAGAAAAGCAAGTTTTCAGACACTAGTAATCACCCCAGACCATAGTGAGATACACTTTCAGCTAATATTTGTAAGTCAGTTGTTACCATAATTCTAAGAATTATGAATCTCACATTTGAAAATAGTATGTCTGGCTTTACTTTTGACAGTTTGAGTTGAGTTTGTGGAGCGACTGCTCCAAGTATTGTCCTCTTGTATGTATCTCTACTCACTTGCAGATAGCTTTTAAAGAATGAGTATTTCTACAAATATGTCCAAGATTTTAGGAATTTGCAATGGCCACTTCAGAATCACCACTTGGTGAAATGTTGAGGCAATTTTTAGACATGACATTTGTTCTCTTGGATGTTTTGACTTGCCAACAGCATAAGTAGATGAGAGCTATCAGAGTGCAAATTCGGGCCTCAGAAAACACAGTATGTTTCAACATGATCATGCATAAAAAGGTCACCACCTGTAATTCTAAGTGCCCTTATTTAAAGAATCATGGAAATGCATCAAAATATTTTAAATCATAGGAATGCATCAAAATATTTTAAAATAATTTAAATCTTTTTAAAGCCTCAAATGGTCATGATAAATCCTCCCTTCCTCCCTTTGTTCCTTCCTTTATTTCTTTCTTCCTTTTTTCAGATCAATGAAGTTGTCACCTTGTAACTTTTTACAGATTGAGTAAGATTTCCAATAGCTGCAACATTTAACTCTCCAAGTTAGGGCTCAGCTGGGAAAATTTCACACAGATGTTAATTGGAGGTGTAGTAAGAATTGTATACATTAACAGATTTCTTTTAAAAAATAGTAAGTTGTTTTAAGCTCCGTCTTACTCTGTGAACTTCTTCACCATCCACCACAATTAATTACAACAATGGTTTCTGGTTTGATCCACTTCAATATCAAAGTCATTTCAGAAAACTGTTAGAATTGAAAAGCTTTAAACATCCATGCAGGTCGTTAATTGTAAATTAGTTTTGACAGGACTGTGATGCAGAGTTCTGCTTGGTTCTAAAGTGATGCTGGCGGGCAGCCCCTCCCTGCCCCAGGAGCAAAGGAACATGTGGAAGGAATTGTCCTTTACAGTTCACAGCTTGTCATTTCCTCTGCAGGGCAGCCCCTGACCCCTCAGAGAGATCCTGACACCCGTAAGGGAAGTGTTCCCACTGATGTGAAGGAAGTGGAGAAACAGCTTAACGCTAAGAAAGGAGGGAGGAGCATGTGTCAAAAGGGTCTGGGGCACAGAGAGAGGAGATGGGCTTAAAACGTTTCCAGCAGGTTAGAATCTTTGCTGAGTTGTTTCCTTTCATGAGAGAAAACTGAAAACTATTTGGAAGGGTTCAGAACACGATGGGGGGTTTCAAGCTACCTTTTTAACATTTCATTTTTTTAAAGTGGAAATGGTGATAAAATTGAATGTGTCACATGTGAATGATCAAAAAAAAGTTCTTGAGGGAGAAGTACAAATATGTGTTTGCTCCTCTCTCCCAGTATGTTTGTAATTACAGAGTGTGTGTGGATTAGATCGACAACATCAGATTACAGTTTATGCTTTCGGACATTTCGCACCCTCCACATTTTATTTGGCCTCATATATTCATCACAATGTTTCCTCTGTACCTGGGCTATTAAACAGTGCAGTAAGGAAACATAAAAGGCAATTGGGTTGTGCTATCAATCAAACTGGTTTTCATTCCATCCAGTCAATTGACATAGACCGTTTCAATACTCAAATCATCCATATTTTAGGAACCACTAATAAAGTCGTTTTTGAAAGTACTTGTTTTTCTTTCTGAAATAATAAAAACCTTATTTCAGGATTCCTACTTCTCAAAACGTGGTCTTTAAAACAAGGGTAGCAAATATTTCCACGCCCCTGGCATTGTGGATGTGTGTGTGTAGTGTACCTTAATCTATTGTGGTAAATATGTTAACAAATGCAAGTATGTTTTGTATATTCAGCACTCATTAAAATGTACTATCTATGAAAATAATCTGATATTTCCTTGGCCAAAGTCTCTCATTTAATGTGTGGAGACTCAGTGCCTCGGTATTAGGCAAATATGTCTGCAAAATGATACTGCTGAAGTGGATATTCACAACAGATAAATCCTAGTCCTTTCTGAATATGAGATGCCACAATTGACCTAGCAGGTTAGGAAGACTCGGACTTTTAAAAAAGCCTCGGGAGCCGTGGCTTAGGAAGGAAGATCTACTGTTAACCGTGACAGGCCACACTTATGTTTGGTCCCACTAGTCAATCAGAACATTCTCAGAGGTACCCATAGCTAAATGCCCAGTCTTGACAAGTGGGGAATAAGGAACTGCAGGGATAAAATGTACTTTAAAAATTTTTTTACTAACATGTGAATTATGATAAAAGAAACCACGACTGACCAGGGAGAGAATTCACTCCTAAGACCTGATGAAGCAGGAGCCTACCTGGTGTGGCTTATAATAGCTCCAGTTCATAGGATTGTGTTTTTTGTTTTTTTTTTACTATGTTTCTAAAATTTTACTTTCTTGTGGGAATAGCACATAGCATGAAATCTACTCTCAAACAAATTCTTAAGTACACAACAGAGTAGTGTTCATTAGATGACTGACAATGTATAGCAGATCTCTAGAACTTACTCATTTTGCGTGACAGACCTTCTGCCTGTTAATTAGCCATTCCTCATTTCTCCTCCCCCCAGCCCCTGGCATCCACCATTCTACTCTCTGATTCCGTGGGTTTGACAATTTTACATGCTTCACATGAGTGGACTCAGGAATACTCATCTCTCTGAAGAAGGCTCTTTCTGCAAGTCCTCAGCAGGTAATATTCCCTTTAGTTCCTTCACTGTCCTTGTACTGATAAAATGACAAGTGGGAATGAAAAATAAATGCCATTATGACACCTTGAATAATAAGTGGGTTCATTAACTTTTTGTAAACGTGAGGCTGGCTTGGTCGTTTTAAGGGTCTGACTGATTTAGTTCTCCGAGCATCTAACGTCTCATGACCACGCACTTGACTTTGTTCAATGTGGAAGCAGGTGAAATCACAACTGGCAGAAAGGCACAGCATATTTATCTGTAATGAGCCACTCAGTCTAATTAGATAATCCATATGGAATAAGAAATATAATTAGAAAATGGGATTTTGAATTGAACAGTAAAATAGTTCCTTTAGCATGAGGTAGGAGAAAATCAGTTTCTTGGAATTATACCCATTTTCTTAGGGAAATCAGTCTGTTCTTGAATGCTGACAACGTGGCAATAAGGGAAATAAGGACTTGGTGTTTTGTAGCACCAATACGTAACACATTGCTGTCGAATATTTTGCATTACTAGAGGCCAACAAATTTGAGCCACCTTTATTTTCAAAGACACAATTATATTTTTGTTTAGAGTATTTGCTGTAACTTGTTAAATGAACACTGGACCTTAACTATTTCACTAAGATCTTGAGCATCTAGAATTGCAAGGAAGCTGTAGTGAAAAAAATCCTGCAGTATTTTTGAAGTGAGTAGAGATAAGCATATAGAAGGCATAATGCTAGATTTAAAGACATTGATGGCTCCTATAATGCAGTCAAGAGACATAGGTTGTGAAAACATAATTTAGTTAAAAAAATAATACAGAACCCTGAAGCACAAATATTTTTCCTTTCATTCCATTAACGCTGTCTTTCCAAAAAAGTCTCATTAGTTTCTCTATTGTTATGCTGGTATATTGTTTTTATCAGCTAGGGTGTCTTCTCTAACATTAAGATGACATGAATCACACATGTACACACAACATGCACATAAAATTCCCTAAGGAGAAATTTTTTAAATGTGTAAGCATTTTCTTAAAACACAACAGCATTTATTTTTGAACTATTGTTAGTAGTATCTCCTTATACCTTCACCTAGACTTATGATAAAACATCTTTTCTTCTCTTTTTAATATTTGCAGATATTAGGTGGCCTGTGTGTGAATAATTTCTGTGAAATAAAGTTTTGGCCAAATGCGGTGAACTAGTTGTTGAAAAGACCAGAAGTTCATCATTCTAATTTTTTTTTCCATAATACATGTCATGCTGGATAAAACCAGTAGCTGTTGGATATGTCGTTTGCAAATATTCTCTCAGTCTGCGCTTGCCTTTTTATCCTCATTATCAGGGTCTTTCACAGAGTAAAGACATCTGATTTTCATGAAAGCCAGTTTATCAGTCCTTTGGTGGATTTGGGTATTTGGCATTAAGTCTAAGAACTCCTTGCCTGCCCTAGATCCTGAACATTTTCTCCTTATTTTTCAAAAAGCTAGTCCATTCCAAGTTATTTTTATTCCAAGATTGAGGTTTAAGTCAATTCTTATTATTCTTATTATTATTTTGCCTGTAGATGCCCAGTTGCCCCAGCATGGTTTGTCAAAAAGGCTCTCTTCCTCCATTACCTACTTTTGCATTTTATTTAAAAATCAGCCATTAAGCCGATTTTTCTGAACTCGTTTCTGGCTTCTCTATTCTCCTCCATTGACTCATGTGTCTGTCCCAATACTATACAGTCTTGATTATCATAACTATATGGTAAAGATGTTTTCATACATTGTTGTAGTCAATTTGTTATTTTGTTGAGTATTTTCTAAGCTTCTGAGAGATACTGGTTTGTAGTTTTGTTTTTGTGAACTATCTTTGTCTGGTTTTGGTGTCAGGGTTATAATGGCCTCATAAAAGGAGTTAGGATGTGTTCCACCTACTTTTCTGGAAGAGATTTTGTAAAATTGGTGTTAATTCTACTGTAAATTTTTTTAAGTTGTCTAGGAAAACTATGTGGACCTGAAGTTTTAAAATTATGAGTTCATTTTACTTAATGGCTATAGGACTACACAGATTATCTAGATCATCTATTTCATCTTGGCTGAGTGTTGGTTATTTATAGTATTTGAAAAATTGGTCCATTTCTTCTAAGTTGTTGTATGTATGAGCATAAAGTGATTCAAGGTATTCCTCAATTACCCCTTTTAATGACTGTAGTATCAGTAATGATCTTCCTCTTCATTCCCAATATTGATGAGTTGTCTTCTCTCTTTTTCTCTTTGTCAGTCTGCCTAGAGGCTTATTAATTTTGTTGGTCTTTTTTGGAAGGAGCAGCTTTTCATTTCACTGATTTTTCTCTATTGCTTGCCTGTTGTCAATTTTATCAATTTTTATTCTGATCACTATTCCATCTACCTGCTTTGGGTTTATTTTGTTCTTTTACTCGGTCCTCGAGATGAGCTCTCAGATTATTGATTTTCCTCTTTTCTGATCTATCATTTAATGCTATAGATTTCCCTCTCAGTATTACTTTAGCTGCATTTCAGAAATGTTGATATGCTTTTTTCATTTTCATTTAATTCTGTTTTTTATTTGCTTTGAGACTTCCTCTTTGACCCACAGATTATTTAGAAAGGTGTTACATTTCCAGAAGTTTAAAGGTTTCCTCTTGTCTTTCTGTTATTGATTGTTTGATTTCATTGTGATCACAGAACATACTCTGTATGATTTCAATTCTTTTCCATTGGATAGGGTAGAGTTTCTTTTCTGGCTCAGGATATGATATTTGCGAACGATTTGTGGGCACTTTTGTACTCTGGAAAAAAATATATATTGTGCTGCTGTTGGGTAGAATGTTGTATAAGCATGCGTGTTTAAATTTGATCTTGCTTATTGATGGTGTTGCCCAGATTTTCTATATCCCTGCTGATTTTCTAAGAGTGCTATCATTTGATGAGAGGGGAGTAGTGTTTAACTATAATTGTGAAATTTTCTATTCCTCCTTTCAGCTCTATCAGTTTTCACTTCATGTATTTTGAAACTGTACTGTTTACTGCTTACATATTGAAGATTCCTCACCAGTGGATTGATCATTTAAACATTATATAATATTCCTCTCTGATAATTTTATTGGCTCTGAACTCCTTTAGCTAATACTAATTTAGCTAGTCCTGCTTTTTAAAGATTAGTGTGTGCATGATATCTTTTTCTTTTCATTTCCTTTAAAAATTTTAATCTATGTCATTGGATTTGAAGTACAATTTTTGTAAGTAGCATATTATTTAGGTCATTCTTCTTTTTTTCCCTCCATGCAAGAGATTTTATTATCTGAAAGAGAAAATGACTGCCCCCAGAGAGAGAGGGAGCAGTAGCTTGTGGGTGAGAAGGCCGTTTTTAAGGCGTAGGGGTAAGGTGTGTTCTGCTTGGTGATTGGACCTTAAGGGGGTGGGCGACCATCTGGTCTGTGGTGATTGGATCTTAAGGGGTGGGGGTCTTAGCACGTCAGAATTTGCCTTCATTCCCATCTTTTTCTTTTCTTAATTGGGCCTCTGGGGAACTGGGTGTAGAATCTCATTCTCTAGCTACTTCCTGCTGGAAGGGGGCACAGATCCTGGGGTTAGCGAGGCCATTGCTGTAGAGTTGGGGAAGGGCGGGCATCCGGAGATGATTTGTGATGTCATCTAGCTGGTTTCCTTATTCTTCATGAGAAGGCCTTGATAGCCCTGCAGGAGTAACAAACTGAAGGCCGGTGTTGGGCGCGAAGACGAGGGACTGGGGAGATGGACTGTGAGCCCGTGGAGGAGGATCGGGGAGTGAGGGTTCCCAGAGCAGCTCAGGTTCCCGGAGGGAGAGCAAAGTCAATGGGGGAACCTCATCCAAGTCACCGCACCAATGAAAGGGTATCTCGCCGCGACCCTCCTTACCCAGAATGGCTCAGGAGACACCGGCCCACAGAAGAGATTTTATTATCTGAAAGAGAAAGTGGCTCCCCCCAGAGAGAGGGAGCAGCCTTAGGTCATTCTTTTAAATTCTTTTTTGGCCATTATTGGCCTTTTAATTGGTATAGTTAGACCTTTATATTTAAGGTAATTATTGATATGGTACAGCTTAATTTAAAATTTGCTTTCTCATTATTTCCTCTATTATTCCTCTGTCTTTACTTGCCATCCTGTGCATTACTTGAACACTTTTTAGGATTCCATCTCATCTTATTTATTGTTTTTGAGCATATATCTCTGTGTAGTTTTCATAGTGGTTGCTCTGGATATAGCAAAGTACACATGTGACTTATCACAGTTTCTGGGTGTCCACACTTTACCACTTAGAGCTAAGTGTGGACACCTCACTTCTATTTCAGGTTCCTTACCTTCACCACTTTTAAATATTATTGCCTTGAGTAACATATGCTATTATAATTTTTGTTGCAGTGATTTATAAAATCCATGAGGGAAAGGAGAGTGTATTGTTTATACTCACATTGACCCTCTTTAACATTTTCTTTCTTCTTTCTGGATGCTCCAAGATTCCTTCTTTATTATTTTCTTTCTGTTTGAAGAACTTTATTTAGCCATGTTCTAAGGATAGGTTATCTAATTACGAATTCTTATAGTTTTTCTTCATCTGAGAATGTATTTTGCTTTTGTTTCTGGAGGGCAATTACTGGGTATAGAATTTGTGGTTGACATTTTTTTCTTTCAACTCTTGAAAATGTTGTGCTAGTTCAGTTGGCATGATTCAGCTTGTGCATCTGTGGCCCCCACTGGACCCCACTGATGTTCCCCAGGCCTGGATACCTGGTACCTCCAGGTGGAGAAAGGAAGTCCCCATCCTCAGGATGTTAAGAAGCTTCCTGGTCCAGGCAGTACTAGTGGCAGGATTCTCCTGCTCGCATCACTTGGTTGCCCATGGTCTGTCAATGGGGGAGGGCTGTCTCAACCATCAGGGAAGGAGCACGCATCCCCTGGATGCTTATTACATTTGGGTTCTTGGTCTGTCCTCTTCTGCAGTGCTACTGGGCTCACCCTGTGTTTTCAGTGGGACTTCTTTTTGAACAGTAGATAAAGGAGCCCACCTGGACCACTACCTGCTGAAGGGATGAGGTTGGAGTTGCTAGGTCTGGGTTGCCTTCTGTTGGGTAGGGAAGGAGTGGGCCTAAGATGTCCTGGCCTATGTTGCTCCAGTCCTGGAATCCCTAATCATGTCTCCCTCCTCTGTCTACATTTCAGAGTTCTCCTTTGGCTGCCTATTACATTATTTCCCAGGTTTATAGTTTTACTGAGAGGGTAGGAGAAGAGAGAAGTGGGTCTGTGTCATCTGGTCCCAAACTAAAGTCCCCTCATTGTTGTTGTTTTTTTAAGGCCCTACAGCATTTCACTTATGGCTTGAGGTATATGGAAGTAAAATAATAATGTTTTTAAATGTGGCAAAATATAGATAACATCAAATTTACGATTTTACCCACTTTTAAGTGTACAGTTCAGTGGCATTAATTACATTCACTTGTACCATCCACCCCCAGAACTTTTTCTTCTTCCCAAACTGAAACTCTGTATTCATTAACCACTAACTCCTCATTCTCTCCTCCCTTTAGGCTCAGAAAACTATCATTTTACTTTCTTTCTCTATGAATTTGACTATTCTAGGAACTTCATATAAGTGGAAACATACAGTATTTATCCTTTTGTGACTGGCTAAATTCATTTAGCATGATATACTCAGTGAAGCAAGTAAAACCTGTCACTCACTTAAGTTTTCTAAAATAGTTTTGAGAAGAAGAGTTTTAAATTAATAGCCAACTTGGGACTTTGGAACCTATAAAGCCTAGTAGACAGTATGAACTCAACAATGGTATACCTATTACTATTTTTTTCTTCAAGATTTGATTACCTCTTTTCTCCCCAGCATGAAGCACTAAAAGTCAGGAGTCAGAGTGCTGAGTCAAAGTTCTGTTTCTGTTCCTTTTTGTGACAACTAGCCCTAATCTTTGTCTACTACTAGAACTGTGCAAAAAAAGAATCAACAGAGGGAACTCAGATCAGTTGGGGGAACAGAGCTTAGATATGGGAGTCAGAGAGGCTTAAATTCAGATCTTGACTCTTATCATTTAATGTCCTTTGTCAGCTTCCTTAGTCTTTGAATCTTTGTTTCTTCACCTAATAAGGGGAGATAAAAAGCCCCATGTAAGGATTAGTGATACTTTATAGAAAGTGTTAAACATGTATTAGGTGCTCACTAAATCACTTGTGTGTTACTGAGTCGATTACTATAATGTTAGACACATACTTGGGGATATCTACATCTTGTTTAATTGTGGCATTGGGTAATGACTCCTCCATCCTTACCTATAATTTTCTCTTAGCAACAGGGACTAACTAGTGGACAAAATAACTTATTATTCTAAAAAACTTCGGATGTTCTTCAGTTCAGTGGAAGTGGTAACTGATAATCAGGAAAAGCTCATGAGCAGCATATTAAAATTTTCTGAATTCTTTCATTACATTGAAGATGGAGAGTTTAATCTTTTTAAGAATAAGAGAAAAAGAGGCTGACTTTCATAAAAGGGTAAAATCTTCTCAGGGATGGCAGAAATGGGTGATGTTTAAAAATTATTCTTGGAAAGAATAACCAAGTATATTCCTGCTTTTACATTACAATGATATTTTATTAGGCAAGGCATGCATGTATGAATCTATTTTATCCTGCAAATGTAAAATATTCAGAGATTGCTACTGGATTGATATGATGGCAGAAATATTTGCTTTTATTGCCAATCTGTGTTGGCAATAAAATTAATCAAAATAGTTTGAATTAAATAACAAATATGCAAATCTGTTTTTATAAACTGAAGAGTACTGTATAAAGTATAGTATATTATTATCAATCAACTAACTGCTGATATTCATAAGTGCTACCAAAGTGTCACATGGAATGAGGTTCCATGTGGACAGATTGTGACTTAGTGGTTTGGACAGAAGTGAAAATAGGGATAATTTTGTTGTATTCCTGCTGCCAATAATCTCAGAACATCCCCACATATGAAACCATTAAGCTTCATACTTCTAGGAAACCAATTCATAATATATTTACCTTTTACTGAACACTTTGGCCTTCAGAGGGAATAAATCTGGTCACCCCCAAGCTCAATTTTATGACACTAGTTAAATTTTTAAAGACCAATTTGTTCATTTGCTCTTTGCATTAAGAAAAGAAAAGATATTTTCTTGTTTCTTGGTATTTTGCAAACATTTATCTATTTTATGTTTGCAGCATTCAAAGAATTATTGTTTATAGGTTCAAACCATGTTGCCAGCAGAGAATGTTATCAACTCATTACCTGCATTTATGTAATTTCTAGTGCTCTCACTATTAATATCCTCAAATAGATATTGAACTATTGTTCTGAAATTGGTAAAAACATTTTTATTTTCTTAAGTAGAAACTAGATATAAAAAATCACATTCCAAAAATTTTGAGCATCTATTTCTGGTATAGATAAACAATGCTAAGCTTTTGGTCTCTGGTGGCAGCCCTGGTCATTACAACATGTCACTGAGAATTCATACTTTGGTGCTTATTTTGGCCTTTAAACTGTTCATTTGTACTGTGAACTAGATTATGTGCTTCTAACTGTCAGTTAGCAGAATGCATTTCAAGTCAATTTACTAAAATAGTCACTGTTAAGCGGTATATTTGGACAGAGTTGACACCTTTGACATTTTCTAAAATGGCAAAAATAACTGTATTTAAGGGTATGATTTATGAATGTTGTGTACCTACAGAGCTTCCATCTGATTATGGTTTTCACTTTAGCTGCTGAAACTCTTTCCACAAACTGCTGAAAGGGCAGCTAATTAGAGTTATGTGATCAGATATTTAACCTAGATAGGCACACCCAAACACACAAAAGCATAATATAAATCCAAAATCTATGCTCTTCTTCTTGCTTCTTGGAATTGCCTTTGTCTAATGGGAGAATAGTTGAGACCACAGCAGAGGCAGGAAAAGTAAGAAATGGAGGGTAGGATTGATAGCATAGTACTGCCTTTATGAAACACGTATTCTTTGGTATAAATAAGAAAAGCAACTTGCAATGATGAAAAAGTATTTTGAATTCTTAGTTGTCTTCTAGATTGCTGGCCTCTATTAAAAACTTCTTAAAATAATAGATAGTTTTAATTCTTCAAGCCAGAGAAAAATTATATCATTTTAAAGATTTTCCATATTTATTATATAGATGTGACTTGACTATGGTGGAGAAAAAAGAGCAAAATCTCTTGTATTGCAAGTTTTAAATGTACTAGGCTAAGGTTTACTTAATTAGAACCTCGAGGCAGTAAAGGAGCCCTTTTTAAAATTCTGTGATTCTTAATATGCTAAATAATGCAAAGCTTTGACTCTTCAAGCATGAGACACACATCTGGCAGCTTAACATTTAAATTACAGGGGGAAGAAATTCCTCACTTCAGTAGTAATTTTCTCAAAGAAAAGAATAGGAAATGTATTACAACTAAATTTAATTTCTTTTTAGATTTGCATATTGTCTAATCGCAGGCGTTTCTCTAGGTTCTCTGTATTTATGTTTTTTACACATATTTTCTGTACATTTTATTAATCTTTAATCTGAGAATAATCTCACTGTTAGAGCTCTTAAAATATTGTGGTGTATTTCACTTTGCAAATTATTTTGAGGAATCTTTCTGATCTCAAGTAATAAAAACAATAGTCTCAAAAATAAAGGGAAAATGGAATTTCAGAGACACAAAAATATAACTGACAAAAAGGTAACATTTTTCAGTTCCACTCTCAAGCTTTAATTTTTTTTAGTATTAATGTTTTCTCTGTTTTGTCATTTTTCTGCCTGTTTTTCATGCAAAACTTATTATAAACAGCATTCTTTCTTTGTATTTCACCAAAGGACAACGTCAGATCCTTGATTAATTTTACAAAGGTCATTTTGAAAAACCATTAAAAACATGCCAAGTAAAAAAGATTAGCACAACACAGGGAAAACACACTTTTATAAACATATGCATTTATATATAGATAGAGTATTGTAACATTATACGGTTTTGACAAGTGTTTTCCTTGTGCACCTCATGCATTATTAAAAATATGACTGTTCCATTTATTTTTTCTAGGTGATCCCAACTGACACATTCCAAAGGCATCAGCAGGTTACTGTTATTTGTAAACATTTCATCTTTTTCTCAATATAAGAGGATCTGATAATTCAATTGAGTAGTGGTTTCATAAAACAAAGCAGACTTTCAAAGTAATTAACCTATATTTACATTACTAACACATATACATGGTGCTAGTTAGCCCATGACCGATATATATATATATATATATATATATATATCCATTTCCTCTTTTTAATTAAAAAAATAAACAATATTGCAACTTCCAAATTAACCATGATAGAATAGCTGGTACCAGACTAGTTCTTTTGCTATCATCAACCATTAAAGTGGAGAGAATGTGGGAAGCAACTCTTTTGGGGCCTTGGCAATCAGGAAGCACAGACTACCTGATCCTTGAGAGGAGAGAAACTTGGGGTAAGCCCGGGCTCTCTACCTGGGAACAGTACTCTGACTGTAGAATAGCGAAGCGGAATCCCAGCAGAGAAAGTTTCACCGAGTTGATGTGACACGCGCGTTCAGGGCAGCTGAAGCCACTGGGATCTGCAGAGTAGAACAGAGAGCAGAGAGATAAATAGAGGGCAACCCTGAAGCCAGTATAGGACAGCCCACAAAGAGCCCTTGTGCAGTGAGCCTAACTAAGGCTGTGCTAAGGGAACCTGAGAGTGTAGCAGAGATATTAGAGTTGCAATAGATACGGAGTTGAACCAGGAGAGACGTGTTAACACCTCATGATTAATTTGACCGCAATTGAGACACCAAAAGTTTGCATATTAGGAATAAAGACCATGCTCTAGAGTGGTTTATTCTAAGTCTTCCTGAATAAAGCCAAATACCATGTTTTAGCAAGATCAGCAGAAGAGTTAGAGTTTTAAGATTGAGTTCTAATACATTAGAGTGGCTTGGAAACTTCTGGGTTTTTAGCAAACATGCTGTAACGAAATGTAAATTCAGGCCTACACAAGATTAATAGGATTAGTCAGTAATTGAACTATTTCTTAGAAAAAAATCAATACTTTTCCCAAGAAGATAACAGAATCTAGAGTCTTCTACAGTGTCTATGACATAATCTACAATTACTAGACATGTAAAGAAACAGAAGAATAGAAACCTCAGACGAGGAAAAAAGTGAGTAAAAATAACCCCAAGACAGTTCAGATATTAAATTGAGCAGGAAAAGCCATTAAAATACCCATTATAAATAGGTTCATGTATTGAAAGAAATTACTTGCAAATAACTAAAGGAAAATATGGTCTAAATGAATGGTTAGGTCTACTCAGCAGAGATATGGAAATTAGAAAAGAAAATGAAAGCTGCAGAACTAAAAATCTAAGAATTAAAATAAATGAACTAATTTGAAGAACAAAAAGAAAAAGCTGGAAGGAAAATGGAGAGACTTGGAGACCCATGGGGCAACGTCATGTCATTCTGTATGCATGTAATGAGGGTCTTAGAAGGGAAAGAGAGTCATAAATGGAAGAAAATATGTATTAAAAGAATAATGACTGGAAACATCTCAAATTTGTGTTCACTGAGGCTATTCAACCTGTAAGTCAATATATTCCATCAAATTTGGGAAGTTTCCAGTCAGCCTAGTCATTTCCTGTTATAGTCAAAGTACAGAACACCCAATTTAAAGTGAAAAATACTGAAAGTAGACAGAAGAAAAAATAACACATTATATGCAGGGGAACAAGATATGAAGAATGGCTCACATTATCATCAGCAACAGTGGAGACCAGAAGTCAATATAATGGTATAAATTAGTGCTGATACAACATCAACTCAGAATTCTGTATGTAGCAAAAATATCCTTCAAAAATTGAGGCTGATATGAAGACATATTCAGATGAAGGAAAGTGGAAAGAATTTTTCACCAGCAGACAGCACTAATAAATGAAAATAAAAACAAAAACAAAAGCAAAACAAAAAAACTAGAGAATGTTCTTTAGACTAAATGTAAATGACACAAAATGGCCTGTGCTACACAAGAGAATAGAGGATTACCAGAAACGACAAATACAGAGGTAAATATTAAAAATGGCTTTTTCTAATGATTTTCTTAAAATATAACTTACCACTTAAACAAATTGGCATTGTAAAATGGGGGTCATAAGGCATGTACTGGTAAACAACATGCTAACAGTAGTTTAAAAGAACAAGGAGGTGAGAATTGGAGTTATACTGTTGCAAAGTTATTACATCTGTAAAGTGAGAAGTGTGAAGCAGGTAACATGATCTGTTAGGCATAAAGCATGAAACTCTATAATACTGACTATTAAATAAACATGAATAATCTTAGGATCCATGCTATTAGCCCTAGTAAAACAACCTCAAAGATGTAGAAATAATAGAAAATAATAAAGGAAACAATAGGAAAAATAGAGGAAATAAGATGGAACACTAAAAAACAGGTAAGCGTCCCAAAACAAGGCTGGAGAAGCTCAATAGAACAACAACAAGAAAAAAACCCAAAAGGGACAAAGCAAAAATGAATGGCAAGATGGTAGACAAACTCAACCATAAAAATAATTCCATGCAATGTTCAAGGCTAAATAATTAAATTAAAAAGCAGGGGTTGTCAACCTAGATGAGAAAGTAGTATTGAACTATGTGCTATACAAGAGATGCACTATAAATTCAAAGACTGACATCATCACCTGATCCAAATGTCTAGAATCTGCAAGGAATGAGTTGATTCTTACTCTCACCTTTGGCCATAGTGGTGAGGTGAGTACCCGCATGAAGGGAGTTTGTGACCTTCATTAGCAATGCTGCCTCTAGTCTTAAACCACTGGTTCATATGTCTTGTCTGAGCTAATAATAAAATAATTTTTCAACATCTTTTCAAGTCTTTACCCTGCCTGCAGTTTCCTTTAAACTGCCCCTAAAAATTGAGAAGGGAGGGCAGAGCTTGTTTACATTCCTATTAGTGAGTGTTATTCTGCTCCCCTGTTCCTCCATCTTGCAAATCACGGTTTTTGATCCCTTCAAGATCTGATCAGGGACAGGACAGGGTGGAACACAGAGAAGAGCTAATTTCCATAGTGGTGTAATGGTCACAGGTGCTGTTAGGTTTTAAAGCTGTCTCTGTCTTTCATGCGACACTTTTATACTTTCTTTGGACATGCCCTATCCATATTCTTTTCTTTTCCAGGCATGTTTCACTTTGTGCTGATATCTTACAACTTTATTAGAACTAGGCAGCAAATTTCTAACTTTGCTTCCTATGTATGTGACTATTAGTGCTGAAAAACAGAAAGTAATCATAACTGAAAGAGGAAACACAGTGGAACACACACATCAAGAAAGGAAAGGAACAGAGAAATGAGTATCATCCTAAGCTAATCAGCAATGCAAAGGAAAGGAAAAGAGGAATTAGAATTGTATAATAAATAAAGTACAACATTATTTTAATAATAGCATGATAATTCCTCCGTTAACAGCACTGTCACACCAATTAAAAAGAGAAAGCCAGGCATACAGCACTTCCAGTAAACATTGAGAAGACAATGGTAAAGAAAGTTGAACATCTACAGATGAACTAATATCAGAAAATTAAAACAAAAATAAAACTGTCCCAGGAGGGAATGCTAACACCAGGCAAGGTTTAAAGAAGGTCTAAACAGTAAAAGAAGGACGTTTTATAATGATAATAGGCGCAATTTATGAAAAAGATACGACACACATATGTACCAAATAACACAGCAGCTGAGTATAAAACCTAATAAGGTTTCTACATATGTGAAGGATACATACAAAATATATTAATAAGGAACACTGTATGATCGTTACTTAATAATATTATAAAGTAATAATTCAAAGATTATCTATTAGTGACAAGGACTTGGGAAAATAGATTTTCTTATAAATTGCTTACGGAATTTTTTGTTTTTTGTATTTTATGGGAAGCAACCTGATAATAGTTATTAACATAAAAAATGCATACTCTGAGCCAGCAATTTCACCCTGAAAATCCATCCACAGCAATAAAACCACCAGTATAGATGGACAGAGATATAAGAATTTATGTAGCATTCTTTTTGATAAGAAAATAAAAATGAAGAAGAAAAGTGAATGCTTATCAGTAGGGAATGGTTAAATAAATCAGGCTACAATTGGAGAAAATTACATTATACAGCCATTAAAATAATAATTTAGAGCTATAATTATTGACTTGAAGGGAATTATATCAAATATTGTTGAGTGAGAAAAGGTGTGGAGAGGCATACACAACATATAATATTCTTTTTGTGTAACATTGAAAAATACCTCTATCAATATGTATGTCCATATATTTATGTATGTGTACATGTGTATATCTGGTTAAATGAACTGGAGAAGATAAAATGGATTATATGGAGTAGGTGAAATGCAAAGATGCTAGGGGAGCATGGATTGAAGATATGAAGGAAGATCAAGGAAAAACATCCATTTTAAGTAAAAAACAGATGTCTTTTATGGCTTGTAGAGCTGACCATGATGTCTTACTATGTGAAAAAGCCAGTTGTGAACAAAAGTATAGGCATTACTCTATTTAGGTTACTCCATTTATCAGTCTCTCTCTGTATGTGTCTGTCTGTCAGTCTGTCTATACATGTGGAGTTGGAAAAGTGAAGAAGGCTTAAGCCAGCTTTATGGAAAAGAGAGGAAGGAATGGATATAAAAGTCTAATAAGATGGAAGAGAAAGTGTTAAATGATTAGCTGTAAGTGACAATAGACAAGGAAATTCATGAAGAGGTTTTGAGTCTAGGTGGCCTGGCAAATAGCAAAGTGTGAAAAGAAATGGGAAAGGGGAGATAGCGGTCCCCTGGGAGGAGTTTGGTTCACTTCACCTGTCTATTCCTAGGGTGTTAGAAGACTCTCAGAGGCCTGAGTGGGGTGCAAAAATATCAAAGAAAATCATACAAGGACCTCATAAATTCTTTGTTTACTTACAGCTTGTTTCTCTACTTTATTTGATTATGTTGTGTGGAAAGTTTTTGTTAACTTATAAGCAAAAGGAGAAATAATAAAGAATACAGTAATATACACAATTATATAAGCTTGAAAACACATCTTACATCAGGCGCACACAGCTCTCAAAGAAATTAAAAGGCACAATGCAAATTGAGAAAAATATTTTGGATCATTGAGTCAGGCAAAAAGTTAATATCTTTGATATGGAAAGATAAAAATCCTAAAGAACAGTGTTAAATATTCCACCTGAAAAAAATAGGGAAATGGCAAATTATAACACAAAAGTGTAAATGCTTAGCAAACATAAAAATGTTCAAATTTATTGGAATTACAGGATTACCAATTAAAATAACAATGAAATGTTATTATTTTGTCTACCTAGTAGGCACAACTGAAAAATATGGTGAGAGTCGGTTTTGGCAAGCATGTGGATAATTGAATACTTTCACACATGGCTGGCTGCGGTTTGGATTTTTATAGTTGTTCTTATGAATCCTGTTTGATTTAGTACTTCTGATTGGCTTTCTGATTTGGGGAATTTCTTTGATCTATCCAAGTTTTCATTTCCAAACGTGTCAAATGAAGTAACGATAGCTCTTTTAACAGTTTGTTTTGTGTGTGTGTATGTGTGTGTGTAAACAATGTAATATATATGGGGTTCTTAGAAAACGCTGAACAGCGCACTCTAAATTATTTCATATTTGCTGTGCCACCTAGAAACTTATGCAATTGTAATTCTAAGGCATTAAATATAGTATTTTAAAAATCTCAATGTACATGTTTTCCTACTTCTTTCCTTTCTCCTTTTCCTATCTTGATTTTGACCATACCAACCTCACTATTAATGAATTCTGTTTTAGACTCAAAATAAGACACTTTTTTAACAGCATACATGACCCTCATCTCAATAGACAAGTGTCAGTCTTCTTACAGAGGGGCACCGGACCCATTTGACTTTCCCTGAAGTAGGACTTTTTTAGTTCGGCCAGTGCACTTGGAGCAGAGTCAGAAAATACAACTGAAACCATCACTACTCAAAATGCACGAGCCACACAGAATTCGACTGGGGAGAAGAAGGTAGCTGGGTCATCTTTATGGAGAAAAAGTTATCCAAAGCACGCAGATATGGAGACCATCTCCGAACATTTTACACTAGGAAAATCTCATTTAATAAGTCTGCAAGGGCAATTCCAAGGGCTGGGAATGGCAGCATCTCTGAAGGGACAGAAGAGGATCTGCAGCAAGACTTTGACGGCTGTGGTATATGATACACACATACTTTTTTATTTTTATTTATGTTTATTTTTTATTAAGGTGTCATTGATATACACTCTTATGAAGGTTTTACATGAAAAACATTGTGGTTAATACATCCATCCATATTATCAAGCCCCCCTGTAGTAACTCACTGAAGTCAGTATAGTAAGATGCCATATGGAGTGACTGAAGTCATTACTTATCTTCTCTGTGCCACACTGTCTTCCCCATTAACCCCCCCACACCATGTGTACCAATTATAATACCCCTCAATCCCCATCTCCCTCCCTTTCTCCCCATCCACCCTCCCAACCCCTGCCCTTTGGTAACCGCTGGTCCCTTCTGGAGTCTGTGAGTCTGCTGCTATTTTGTTCCTTCAGTTTTGCTTTGTTATACTCCACAAATAAGTGAAATCATTTGGTACTTGTTTTTCTCTGCCTGACTTATTTCACTGAGCATAATACCCTCTAGCTCCATCGTGTTGTTGTAAATGGTAGAATGTGTTTTCTTCTCATGGCTGAATAGTATTCCATTGTGTATATGTACCACCTCTTCTTTATTCATTCATCTACTGATGGACACTTAGGTTGCTTCCGTATCTTGGCTATTGTAAATAGTGATGCATTAAACATAGGGGTGTATATGTCTTCTTTGAATCTGAGATCTTGTTTTCTTTGGGTAAATTCCTAGAAGTGAAATTCCTGGGACAAATGGTATTTCTATTTTTAGTTTGTTGAGGAACCTCCATACTGCTTCCCACAATGGTTGAACTAATTTACATTCCCCCCAGCAGTGTAGGAGGGTTTCCCTTTCTCTGCATGTTCTCCAGCATTGATACACACATACTTTTCAAGAGAAGATGTTGGGTCAATCGCCTTGTCAAAGCTGTGGCTCTACAGGGGCTTCCAAGCTCTAGCAGCTTCAGGACCAGGATATTTGTCATAAGACCCCAGGCATAGGCCTTAGCATATGGACTCATTGAAGTGAGAGGTCAAGTCAAATGACCTGGGAGTCATACAGCTGTACTAATGTGCATTTTATGTGATATCTCTCTTTGCTTGCTTGTCTATGTATTTATAATTTAGGAAACATTTGTTGAGAAGGTACTTTGTTTCAGGCACAGGAGAAAGAGAGATGAATAATACACATAGTCTGCAAGGAGATTTTGAACTACAGCAGGGTTCTCAACTGCAGATATTTTGCCCCCATGGGAACACTTGGCAGTGTCTGAAGACATTTTTGATGGTAACAACTGGAGAATGGGCGGAGAGGTAGAAGGTGCTCCTAGCATCTAGTGGGTGGATGTCAGGGACACTGTTAAACATCCCAGAAGACACAGGACAGCCCCACAACAAGGGATTATCCCATCTAAAAAATGCCAGTAGTACTGAGGTTGAGAAACACTGATGTAAAACAAATCATGCAAGATATGAAAAATGTAGCTCAGGTGGGAAGCCCTGGAACTCTCTAGTCTCAAGGTTTTATATTGAAATATTGGTATGAAGCGCAGAGGAATTTCTTAGAAAACTTGATCCCACAAACATAGCTGATGATAGACAAATCCACCCAGATGAGGGTAAGAAAGCAATCAGACACAGCAGCTGCTTGTAAATTGCATCCCCGTGGTGTGGCCAGTGGTAGAGTTCTACTTGAAGTTCATATGTCGACTGGATTAAAGCTGGGAGCATAGAACGGCTTAGAGCCTCCTTCTCAGAATCCTTTTTTTACCCCCATGTGTCAGGCCTTATATAAGCTCTTAGATTACAGCAGTGTAAGCTCACATATCATCTGAAGTGAAAATCTGTCATATATTTTTTTCCCATCTTTTGTTTTTAACCCTAGGAAGCATTTCTAATAAAATTGGTCCCTGTGCTATAGACTATGATCACAGTCTCTTAAAAGAAGACCATGAATGACACAATAAGGTAAGATGAAAGCTGTAGAAGTTGGCTTTGGAAAATCCATGAAAACAGCAGACCCTGATTATTAATTATGATTCCTTAAAACATATTTCCAGGTAGAAAGTAATTTGGTCTTCAAAGCAGGTTTTGAAGTAGGGGACATGCTAAAACAGCTGACATTTGTGAAATCAGTAATGCCAAGTAATTTTTATTACATCTGAATCAGACTTCTGTAAGCTGTGGAAGACTAGTTAAATTAATCAGTCTACAAGACTCTTTAAAGCTTGAGCAGGATGATTAGAAAAGGTGCTGATTGTTATGTATTTTATTTGGCATAATCATGTCTGCCATGAAGTCTCTTTAGAAACTATATTGATATATCAATTGACATTATATAAATAACCTAGCCTGAATTCTTAAACATTGGTTAAATTAATTTTACTGGTCTTAGTGGATCTAGTTTTTAGACATTTAACCCCTTCCAAAATATTTATCTACATAGAATAAGTGACTTTGAGTTTTCAGTATTCAGAAAATTAAACCTAGCTAGAAAATTGGAGTTAAAGGATTGTCCTAGAACATTGTCCTCTCCATACAAATTATTTGAATCATTATCTTAATTCTCTGTTTTCCTGACTTAATAAATATAGGCCTATAGAGTCAACTTTCATGTCTTACTCTCTTCATCTCTAAATAGTAAAACACCATCTAATCAAATGATTGAGTTTTTAATGTCCATATGACCACTGCAGCAGTTACAATTGCATATGTGTCTGTGTCACAGTCTGTAAGAAGAAAGCTTAGGCATGACAAGTTCAGTGCAATTTGTAACAATGGAAAACAATATTTACTGAGTGCTAGGAAATTACAAGGTGCCAGGAAATGTTCTCAGTCCTCTACATCAATCAGATGACTTATTTTCACACTAACTAATGGGGAGATACTACTATTATCATCATTACCCCTATTTTATAAGGCAAGGGAGGTGGGGTGAGTTAGTCAAAATAACATTGTTCAGAAGAATACAACTGGGCTTGAATCCAGATTGCCTGTTTCTGGAATCTGTATTTGTATCTATTGTGAAGTAATACCTCAAAAAAAGTCATGTGCTCTTTTCTTCTTTCAGCCAGGTATATGTTTTCTACTTCTTGGGTCTTATAGCCTTAACTTAAGGGCTAGGGTGTGTAAAGAAAGAACAGTTTGCTAGGAAGGAAAAAAAACGTCTTTTAATACATGCTATGTATTAGGCATTTTTGTGTACACTTTTTGTGACAGTAAAGAGAGGATATGCCAGGATATAGTGGATCTACCATTAACCTTTAAATATTTTTGTAAATTCTCATACCAATTGTTGACCTTAAACTTTGGGATTAAAAGAAATGCTAAAGTAGGTAAGGTGGGAAAGAACACGATCATCCAGGAAATTTAAAATTCTTCCCTATGTTTTCTAAGTTTGTATGATCACTTGCATTCATTTTTCATTTTATTTTTAAAATTATAGTCTGAAAACTGAGTAATTGTTTGGGAAAGTAAGCTCTTTCCTGGCAGTCAGACATTTTGGGATGGTGTCTTAACTCTGAATTGCTTCAGGAACCAACTTCTGCCCCTGCTGGGAACATAGCTCAGCAACATCAGTGCTGGGGGAAGACAGAGCCAGGAACACACCGAAGTTACAAATGGCTGAGTGTTGCAGGCAAGGGTGGTGATACCATATACTAAATCTAAATCTGAGATTTCTACTCCCATTTAAGCACTTTCTTTTTTTTTCTCATCTTCTAATGGTTATTAAGAATTAATTTGGATCCTCAATTAATATTAAAGTCTCTAACCTAGGTGCTTCCTAGGGAGGCTGTAGGAAAACGAGGTCAGTGTTGAACTTCACGTGGGAAGCATCGTTTTTCAAGTGACACATGACCAGAGAACAATTGGAATTTGTAGTCCCAGTTGGCTGGAAATGCCAGCCGGCTTCCAATGTGCAGAAACAGAAGCCCAGGGGTTGGTTTTTTGAATCTCTCCAGGTAAATTCCAAGCTAACCAGCAAGGGATTTCTTGCTTCTCCTTGGGCACTACTAATGCAAAGCCAGTCCTGAAAAATTCTCTGGTATGCCTATCAGACATGAATTAAATAACTAGGAAATAGTGATCTTGCTAGATGGTCTCAAGATTTAGACTGGATTTAATTTGGAGCTATGCTTTTTTTTTCTTTTGGATGATAATAACAGCACTGATGGAATCAAACCTGATGTCATATTTATTTGCTTTGATACTTCAGATGCCCCTGGTGCTACTTGTTGTTATCTATGACTTGCAATTCTGTGATCTTATTAACACAAGTCTCCTAGCCGAGTACCTCCACCCCAAACCTTCCTCCATTGCCTTCTTAAAAAAACGGTGCATATCACTTGAGCAGGCATTAAAGCATCCACCGCTGCTCACTTCTGATCTTCCCAGGGCAGTTCAAAAGCATTTGTAATCCTAAGGATTCAGCCTTTTATTCACTGTTTCCTCTTTCTAAGGCCTTCCCTTTTGATAAAACAATCCCCTTGCCCTTCATCTGGCCAGATGGGCAGATGAACAATGCTCCCTAGAGCCTGTACAAAAACCCTGTAAGGAGTTTGGAGAAAGAAGTTCAGCTTGCTAAGTGAAGCTAATTGTGCCAGCACAGAAGTAATGTTTTTCCACTGCACTAGTGCCCCTGGCTTTGAACTGCAAGCTCTCCTTCTTCACACAAAGGCCTTCTCATCCGCACCATCATGGTCACCCTTTTCCATTAGCCAACTGGTCCATGGAAAGAATTATGGCTAAGAGGCAAAACCTCTGAACAACAGGACAGGGACCCTAGGCTCTCCTTCCATTTAACACAGTTAGATGGGTTTATCATGGCATGAGCCAGACACTTTGAGATTTTCTATAGATTGTCTTCCTATAATATTTTCTACATAGCAGGTGCATAATGCTGTATAAATGCAAAAGAAAGGATGTTAAATGTTCCATTGATCACCTATGCTATATATTGCATTGTGCTACATGCTACTTATATCCTTAATATTCTGAAGTATTTTAAGTGCTATCCTCTCTAGCCCCAGAAGAATGGTATAGATATTATCTCAGTTTGTCTTCCAAAAAATCTTGTGATCTTTGTAGGACTAATATTATCTTCATTTTTCAGATTAAAAAACTTAAGTTCATGAATTTAAATAATCTGCTTCCAAAGAAGTGAGAAGAGTCAAATGCGTGTCTTCTGACCATCACTTGTTGACCCTGTTTCCTGTGACATTATATGCACTTCGGTCTTCCATAATTCTGTAAGACACACCTTGACTCTCATTTTATGTTGTGTTTGAAAGAGTGCTCATTCATTGTTACCAAGCCAGTGTAGTATTTGAACGACCATCCTCACAAACCAAACTTTTAGTTCATGAACTTGAAAATCATATTCTGAATTTTAGCAATTTATATTTAAATATTTGATTTCTGTGATGGATCAGAGTATGAGTAGCCATACATATAATAAATAAACTGTGATGTTTCAGAACAAATTTACATCCCCAATTTCTCTTTTAAAGCATAAATATTCGTCTTTCAAAAGACATTGCTGTTCAAATAATCTTTTTTTCATGATGATAGTCTTTGGCTTCAGGATACAGACAGGGCTTATAATTGCAATGGGCCAAAGGATCTATTTTCTTGTGTTTAAATGATGATGATATCCTAGCTAAACATTATTTCTCAGGTATAGATTCAAGATATACATTTGTGTTTGGTGGATTGTTTTGGCTCCTCCATGTGAATAGGCTCACATGCCCTGGTATTCACTTGGGAATTCCCCTGCACATGTTAACCTCCTTTTTGGATTTAGAACTCTATTTTCTTTGCATTTTTGTTCCTCTTTGGGCTCATTTCTTTAGAGGTGAACTAGTTTCCATAGCTTTATGTCTTCGAAAATACACACTTGCATGAAGTTTTAGCACATTAACTTACATATTATTTAAAGGAAATCCAAAGGTTCAGAACATCTTTATTCTTTTTTAGAATTCACAGGTGTTTTCCTTTGTGGCTTAGCATCTAGGGGTAAAGGTCCATTTTTGTTACTGTAGCATAAATACTTAATGAAATGACCTCTACTAGCTATTTCTTGAGTATCAGCTATGTGTTTATTTCCACATTAGGTGCAGTGAAAGATACAGAGAAATATACTACATACCATTTCCACCATGAATTTAGTCGAACAATCAAGGTAAACATTCATAGGTTAACCAAATAGAAAACCATTTAATGTGCTCTATTATGAAACATCTATACTTTAACAAATCAGGGTAAACAAAATCTATGTTGTGATTCTTGGTGGCAATTTGCTTTCTATCTCCTGAGACTGAATATATAAAGTATCTAAGCAAGTCTTAAAGAAATGCCATTAAATTTAACATTTAAATAGCTATAAAACCATATTTTAAACAGTCTAGTAAGGTATGCAAGTCACATATATTTACTTGGTGCAATTCAAAGCTCCATTTTTTTAAGAGAATTTTGAAATTCTTTTATTTACTCAACAATGGAGTCATTTAAAATACAAACACTAAATAATCTGAATAAAGATATTATTGCTAAAGGAGTTCTAGAACCTGAGTAAAATTAAGAGGACTACATGATTCATGAACTATATTTTATTTTGGGGGAGTTTGGTTTCTTTTTTAAAAACATATTGAGGTATAATTTCAGGTACACAACATGGTGATTTGACATTTGTGTATATTGTGAAGTGGTCACCACAGTAAGTCTGGTTACTATCCGTCACCTTACAAAGTTGATAAACTATTATTGCCTATAGTCACCATGCTGTACATTACATCCCATTTTATAACTGAAAGTTTGTACCTTAGGATTCTTTTAACCCATTTCTCCCCTTCCACATCTCTCTCTTCTCTGGTAACTAACAATCTGTTGTCTTTATCTCTGGCCATGGTTTTGTTTTTTAGATTCCACATATAAATGAAATCATGCCATATTTGTCTTCAGTTGCCTGACTTGTTTCACTTAGCTCAATACTCTAAAGGTCTATCTATGTTCTTGCAAATGGCAAGATTTCATGATTTTTTTATGGCTTATAATAATCCTATGTGTGTGTGTGTATAACATCATTTTTATCCATTCATCTACTTTGGGACACTTAAGTTGTTTCCATATCTTGGCTATTGTAAATAATGCTGCAATGAATATAGGGGTACATAATCATTTTGAACTGGTATTTCCATTTTCTTCAGATAGATATCCAGTAGTGGAATTGCTAGATCACATGATAGTTTTATATTTAATATTCTGAGTTACCTCTGTACTTTTCCCATAGTGGCTGCACCAATTTACATCCCCACCAACGGTGCATGAGGGTTCTCTTTTCCTCAAATCCTTGCCAACACTTGCTATTTCTTGTTTTTTTTTTTTTTATCATAGCCATTCTAACTAGTGCAAGGTGATATTTCATTGTAATTTTGAGTGGCATTTCTTGGATGATTAGTGATGTTGAGCATCTTTTCATGTGCCTGCTTGCTATCTGTAGGTCTTCTTTGGAAAAATGTCTGTTCAGAGAATTGTTTGTTTGTTTGTTGTTACTGAGTTGTATAAGTTCTTTATATAATTTGGATATTAACCCCTTATCAGATATATTATTTGCAAATGTTTTCTCCCATTGAGGTTACCTTTTTGTTTTGTTGATGGTTTCCTTCACTATGCAGAAGTTTTTAGTTTGAGGTAGCCATATTTGGTTTTTTTTGCTATTGTTTCCCTTGCCTTTAGAGTAGTTTCCAGAAGGCACCTCTAAGACCAATAACAAAGAGCTTACTGCATATTTTCTTCTAGTTTTATGGTTTCAAGTCTTACATTGAAATTATTAATCCATTTTGAGTTAATTTTTTGTATATGGTGTAAGATATTTCCTTTCAGGGTTTCTGGACCCAATTGCAATGTGTGTGTTTGGGGAAAGGGCTTTCCATGAACAACACCAAGCAATTCTCGAACACCAGCAAGGGGTATAAGAACTCAACTCAATTCAGGCACTGTCTGCCTCAAGACAGCACCAGATTCTCTGAGTTAAGGTCCCCATCCTACAAGACTGCTCTTCACCCTCCGACTCCAGATGCGGGTTACAAACTCCAAGCTGTTGCCTGTGCTTCTGACCAACTGCTTACAGATTTGGAGGTTCCAAGGTACTAAATAAAGGAGCTTCTATCCTTGTAGGGAAGTGTTCTGGGTCCCTAAGTGTGGAGGCTCTCTGACAGAGATGCAGGATGAAGAAGAGAGAGGGAAATGCTCTTCTTGTGGGTTTTTGTGAGGGCCTCACTGCATAATCATAATCGACCAAATCATTGGCCATTGGCTGATTCATCCTCCGGTCTCTCTGCCCTCTTCCCTCCCAGGGGTTGGGGGCTGAGGGCTGAAAGTTCCCACCTTCTACTCACATGTTTTATCCTCATGGCAACCAGCCCCCACCCTTGGGTGAGGTCCAAAAGACTCTCCATTAACATAACAAGGCACCCATTTGAACTTTATGGTTCTGAAACATTTTTAGGAACTGTGAGTGAAGACCACATGTATATGAGAGATATATTTTGATCATCTGAGTGATCAAATATATATTTCTTATAACTTATTATATTGCAGTAGTGGTCCAATTTCATGCTTTTTTTATGTAGTGGTTTAGTTTTTTTCAAACCATTAATTAAAAAGATTATCCCCTCCCCATTGTATATTCTTGACTCCTTTGTCATAAATCAATTGATCATGTATGCATGGGTTTATATCTGGACTCTATACTGTTCCTTTGATCGATGTGTCCACTTTTTGCCAATACCATAGTGTTTTAATTATAATTATAGCTTTGTAGTATAGTTTGAAGTCTAGAAGCATGATAGCTCCAGTTTTGTTCTGTCTCAAGATTGTTTTGACTATTCAAGCTCTTTTGTGGTTGTGGATAAAAGTATAATATTTCCAGAATATCTCATCTGGCTTTAGTACATTTGCATATCAATAGGTATTCAGAGGTGGAAAGAAATATGGCTTTAGTGCTTTTGCATATCCTCGGAGGTGGAGAGAAGTTCTTCTCCATATCAAGGGGTAATTACCTGGACAATAGAGGGCTTATCTGTACCTGAGAGGTGAGGGGAAGGGCCGTTTTTCTTTGCTTCTGCTGGAGCAGGAAAGAGGGAAAGCCCCCAAGTGCAGTTCATAAGCAGTAAATGGTTAAGTTTATTTCTCCCTTTGATTGATTTTGGTTTTAGAAGTATTTTGCCCTGGGATTTCCTTTCCCCAGACTTAGATCTGGCATTAGTTGGCAAGATTCCTCTGAACCTGAAATCTGTCATAATAGGTGTGACCTTCGGGAGGGCCGCCCCTAGAAATGATGGGGAGAAGTGGCACTTGCGCTGAGGGACATCTGTTTACACTCGTGTGGTCGTGGAAGCACCACCACCACTGCTGGCCATGCTGACCCTGGTCCATGGCCCAAGCCTAAGGTTACTGCTTCTGCCACTGCTGCTGCTCCTGCTGCCAGCTGGAGCCTGGTCACAACTCTGGAAAGGAGCAGAGGTCCGGGTCACCTTGACAGAGAAGCAACTGGCTGATGTGTACCACACCTTGCTGGCTACCAAGCCAATCGCTGGAACAGCTCTGATCAAGGTAATAACCAGCTATCCCATCACAGGGTGAGTGAGAGACTGGACCCAAAGGCCATGGAGTGGCCTGGCACAGACACATACCATATATCATGTGACTGGCATTTGCCTTTGGCATCCCCAGGGAATGATGAAGCAGGCACATTGGCCCAGGTGTGTTGGCTAGAAGGAAAGTCTGCTTCTGATGTGGTCTACTGTTCCAATGGCTGCATCAGAGTTTGGTGCGCACGGGGCAAAAGACAATGTGGGCTGCAGCCCAGCGGTGGGGCTTGCATTGACCTTTGAAGAAGTCAGGCAAGCCCAGAAGGAGTGTCCTGAATGTTGTGCAGACCAGCAAACCACCAAGAGGGGCCTAGAGCATCTCTTTGCAGCCTATGGCCGGTTGCCAGTGATTGAGAACAATCAAGCCACCCACTTTATTGGACATGTGTTGCAAGGATGGGTGCAGCAATTAGGAATAAAATGGACATGGCCCTGGACATTTCTACACATGGACCAGCGGTGGCTGGCCATTCTGGCACCTTGGGGTAAATGCCTAGAAGCTGGTCTCCTGTGTATTGCTGGAGTAACAGTAAAGTCTCCCAAAATCACAGTTATTTGCTTCTACAGTCCTTGTGTCCTGGACTATTCAAGCTCTTTTCTGCAGCTGCCATGTGATGGCTGGAATGGTCGAGCCTTTGGACTTAATCTGCATGGGACTTTGAACCTAGCTGAATCCTCTGGCTTGAGAATTATCATGATTGTATTGCTGTTGTCAAGAAAAAAAAATGCTTAAAGAGAGGCTTGACTTTGTCTAACATTTAGTAAAAGTTTTGTGAGCAATCTAGCATGGTTGTTAGGAATGAGTAAAGAAGTGTAGAAACATATTTTGTGCTTAATGAGAGATTGTGCCATAAAGTACATTTACTTAATCTGCATAGGCTGAATCCTCTGGCTTGAGGATTATCATAATTTTATTGCTCTTGCTATTGTATGTCATTAGTTTGGTCTGAAGAGGGGGAATGAGTAAATTGTAAGGTGAGATTTCTGGAGGGGTGGCCTATGGGTAAAATTGTAATATTTTGAGAATATCTCACCTGGCTTTAGTACATCTGCATATCAATAGGTATTCAGAGGTGGGGAGAAGTATGGCTTTAGTCATTTGCATATCCACTAGGGTAGAGAGAAGTTGATCTCCATATCAGTGTGTAATTACCTGGGCAATAGAGGGCTTATCTGTACCTGAGAGGTGAGAGGGAGTGCTGTTTTTGCTTCTGCTGGAGCAGGAAAAAGGGAAGGCCCTGGAGTGCAGTTTGTAAGCAATAAATAGATTTTAAACTTTATTTCTCCTTTTGACTGATTTTGGTTTTAGAGGTATTTTGCCTTGGAATTTCCTTTCCCCAGATATACAGTGGTTCAGTACAAATTTTAGAATGATTTGTTCTAGCTCTGTGAAAAATGTCATTGGTATTTTGATAGGGTAATTGAGTTTGTAGATTGCTTTGGGTAGTATGGATATTTTAACAATATGAAATCCTCCAATTCATGAGCACAGGATATATTTCCACTTATTTGTGTCTTCTTCAACTTCTTTCATCAACATCCTATAGTTTTCAGCGTATAGGCAATATATGGCTGTGTCCTATTTTTGTCATTGTTTGTTTTATCCATTCAGCCACTCTATGTCCTTTGATTGGAGAATCTAGTCCATTTACATTTCTAGTAATTATTAATAGATAGGTACTTATTGCTATTTTGTTAATTGCTTTCCGGCTGTTTTTATAGTTTCTCTCTGTTCCTTTCTTCTCTTCCCTTGTGGTTTGATGACTCTCTTTAGTGTTTTTGCTTTCTAATTTTCTTTTGTGTATTTATTATTAGTTTTTTCTTTGTGGTTACCATGAAGTTCACCAGTATACCCTGTATCATTAAGTTGATAGAAACAATTTCCAAAACTACATTTTTTCTACCCCCCCATGTTTTATGTTTTTGATGTCACTTTTTACATCTTTTTATTTTATGTATCTAATTATTGTAGTTTTAGTTAATTTTCTATTGTTTTTTAGCCCTCTTAGTAGCTTTCCAAGTGATTAATTCACTACCATTACTGTATATTTACCTTTTTCCAGTGAAGTTTTTATTTTGGTATGTTTTCTTGTTATTAGTACCATTTCTTTTTGCTTAAAGAGGTCTCTTTAATATTTCTTATAAGGATGGTTTGGTAGTGATGAACTCCTTTAGCTTTTCTGAAAAACTCTTTATCTCTCCTTCAAACCTAAATGATAACCTTGCTGGATATTCTTGATTTGAAGTTTTTTGCTTTTTCAGTACTTTGATATGTCATGCCACTCCCATCTGCTTTTGAAGTTTCTGATGGGAAATTTGCTGATAAATTATGGTGTTTCCTTTGTACATAACAATTTGTTTTTCTCTTGATGTTCTTAAGATTTTCTCTTCATCTTTAACTTTTTACCTTTTAATTATAAAGTGTCTTGGTGTGTCTGTATTTCGATTCATCTTATTTGGAGTCTATGGGTTTCCTAGACGTGGATATGTGTTCCCTTCCCTAGTTTAGGGAAGTTTTCAGCCATTATTTCTTCAAATAAATTTTCTGCTACTTTCTCTCTTTCTTTTCCTTCTGGGACACAGATAATGGGAATGTTATCCTGCTTGATATTGTCCTAGAGGTCCCTTAAGTTATCCTAATTTTGAAAACTCTTTTTTCCTTTTTTCTGCTCTAAGTTCCATTGTTTTATCTTGTAGCTCACTGATCCATTCTTCTACCTCATCCAGTCTACTATTGAACCCTCCTCCTAATATACTTTTCAGTTCAGTTATTGTATTTTTCATCTCTGTGACTTCTTTTTGGTACTTTCTTATGTTTTATTTCTTTGTCGAACTTCCCACAGTTTTCATCCATTCTTCCCCCAAGTTTGGTGAGCATGTTTATGACCATTATTTTAAATATACAGTTCTGCTTGGTCACGACTATAATCTTTGCTGGCCAACAGACCAGGAGATCTGGAGACGTCCTGTGGGCTACAGCTGCAAATATTAGGGCTTCAGATGAGTATATATAAGCTCCTTTCTGGGAAGTCTCACCCAGCTTTTGTGAGGACATGAGGTTGTGTAAGGATGGTGTCTCCTTGGTTATGTTACCTGGGAGTGCCTCTTTAGTCTCTAGATGTTGGCAGAACTGAAGCTTGTCCCTTAGGTTGAAACTCCAGGCTTTCTCCATAGGAGACAGGAGTTGTTTTTTCAGTCTATTGTCTGTGCAGTGCCCTGGGGGTGGTGGCCTGCTTAGAATGAACAGTACTTTAAATCAATGACTGTCATAACTGGATTCTGTTTTTAAGGCAATCAAATAAATCAATTTCATAATAAAAGAAATGAGCCTTGTTGAGTTCACTAGATTTGATGATACATCTTTTTTTGTTTTTTAATGAAGTATAGTTGATATATATTACATTGGCTTTGACTATACAACATAGTGATTCAACACATCTTCCTTACCTAGTTTCACTCTAAGGTTTTTCTGGTTACTACAACTGAGAATCCAAAGCAACATTTTGCAATTGTGAAATGTTGCAGCTACAGAGTTGTGTTAAAACTTGTAGGAACTGAGATTACAGAATTTCAGGTAACTGGCCTCTTACAAATGATCATTAAAACATTTGATGTTTTTAAGGGAAATAAGAGTTTCTTAACACAACTTATAACTGCAAGTCATGGCTGGTTTCCTTCTTCTGTAGACTAGTGGTTTTCAGATGACTTTATGCCAGCAGCATTTTATAATAAATTCTTACCAAAGATCCCAAACTATAAGCAGGTAAAAACTGAACTGTTTTGGTGGAAGAGGGGGGAAAAGCCCAGGTAGCTTAGCTGCTTCCTCTACCTGCTCCCCACCAGAGCTGGGCTTCTAAGAATGCTTGGTCGAAATGTAAGGCGCACGGTCTTTAATGGGCCAATCTGTCTGATGGATGCAGTGGTTCACTCAAGTTCTAGTAATTTAACTCCACAGACATTGTATGGTCTTGAGTTTGAATTCATGTGTGGAGCTCAGGAGGCATCAGTGACAATGCTAGAATGAAGTAATGTGCTGCAGCAGAGAACAGAGGTGGTGAAAGAGCCCTGGCGGCCCTTGGTTCCTTAGGTCCCATATTCCTGCAACCCCGTTTTTCCATAGGCTGGTTGTTCAAGCCTTCCGTTGAATTCCTTTTTTTGCAGAAAGCCAGTTCAAGCTGTATTTCCTTTACTTGCAACCAATAGTCTTGACTTAATGTAAATATTGTGACTATGATTATGATCTTTTTATTCGAATAACCTGTAGAAGCTGTTCCATGGAGATAATACAAAAATGAATATGACATAGTTTCTGCCATTATAGAGAGGAGAATTTAGTGAGAGAATCTGGATGCAAAACAATAATTTCAGTGTATGAACTATGGCTAACTATACTTCTGTATGATCAATGATAAGTCATTCGGCTATGTGTTAAAATATTTCTTTTTTAAAAAAATTATTCAATTTCACTGATAAGGGAGAAAGCCCATCTGATCATTCTGTGAAGGAAAAACCAACTTTTTGGAGAACTGGAGAAATTGAAGATTATTCAGAGGATATATCTTACTTGGGGGAACTGAAGAAACAGATTTTCAGTTTGGTGAGTAACTGTACCATGTGTTTCTATTTTGAAGCTTGAATTCATTGAATTCAACAAGACTTTGTTCATTTTATTCTTCCCTTAATTCATTTATTCAACAAATATTGACTGCCTGCTTATTATAGGCTTTATGATATGTGCTTTGACTTGAGAAGGCTTATAGTCCAATAAGGTAAACAGATGTTTAAAACATCAGTGTGATATGATAGCACTACTTTTTAAAATGCACAAAGTTCCACATACACACATGGAGAAGATGATAGACAAATTTGCTTGAAAGTGGAGAAGTGTGCTCAGAAGAAGTTTGAGCCAAATCTTAGGGAGAAGAATACAGTGGAGAAATGGTGACGATTTTTTGTGGCAGTGTCTGGAGATAGAATTGGGGGAATAACTGATACACATTATACACCTTAGTTCACTTAGGATGTAAGCAGATCATTTTACTGTTCTACCTGCTGGTGTATGTACAGGTGTATCTGTCTATACAAGCATACGTGCAAGTATGGAAGAGTACATAAAAGAGTGAGCAGTGGTACTTCTCAGAGGTGACGATTACAGGATTTTGCAATGGTGGGATTAAACAAGGGTTGGGAAAGAAACAAGAGTAAGTGATAGTTGGACATGTCAAGTAACCTAGGAAAGAAGAAAAAATTGAGTAGGTAAGTCATCCTTTCCAAGCCACTGCCTCCTGCCCACCTCAAGATCCTCAATAGCTTTCCCAATGGGCATTTATCTGCCTTATGACTTGGTTCCCAAAGAGTTTTCTTTTACTGTTCTATCCTGGAACCAATACCAGAAGGACATAGTACTCACTCAAAATTATCCAGTCACATCTTTTACAAGTTTTACTGGTTTTCACTTAAATTTAAAAGTCTAAATACTTTCATTGATGCTTTTCTGCAGCAGCTGGAATGTGGTCAGTCTCTAGGCTAACCAGTGAGTCATTCTCTGGATTAAGAGATTCAGGTCTGTGCTTAAGAAAAAACAGGCAGGAGGGAAGGCCAAGGCCAGAAGACAAGAAATATGCATTTTCTTCAAAAAATAATGTACAATAAATGAAATTTTTAAGAAAGAAAAAGACAAGCTCCTTATTCTTAAGAAACGGGGAGGGGGACAAGTAGGCGTTACATTTCATTCACTAGAACAACTATCAGAGCAGAGGGACAGTGCTTACTGAGCATGCAGATGAGAGGGCTGGACTGTCTGTTGAGCTGCATGCTAAGCTCTGATCCCTGTTTGAGGTCACCTGGACCAGAGGAGAAGCTTCCAACTCCTCCCTCTGTCCCTATTGCTTCTCCAGACTTTCTCTGATAACTTAGCTCTTGTTGGCCCACCTCTGCTAGGATGATCTTTCAGGGTCCAGTGTATGCAATTTCATAAGGTTATTATTATCTTACACATAGAGTTAAAATGCTTAAGAGTTTCCACAGATTTCAGTTTCTGATTGCTCCTTTAAGACGCAATCTCAGACATCACTCCATTCATAGGCTTCCCCTCATGCTCGAAGTCTAGACTAGGGACTGGTAAGTACAGCTGTGGGACCAAAATTATGTCCTCCACCTATTTTTGTAAAAAACGTTTAATTGGAACTCAGTCACACCCATTCAGTTACATATTGTCTGACTGTTTTTCCCTACAATAATAGAATTGAGTAGTTGAGTCAAGAGTAATATGGCCCACAAAGTCTAGAATATTATCTAGCTCTTTATCAAAAGGTTTTCTCACTCTTACTCTACACTGAGTGGTTCTCTCATGACACTCACATTATTTTAAAGATATTTATATGCTTGTCTCCCTCATACATAAATAAAGACTGGGGCCCCTTAGTTGTTTTGGTTTTCTGTTGCTCTAGGATGAATCACTGAGGGTTCAGTGGCTTGAAACAACAACCCTATTATTTGTTTACAATTTTTGGATGCTGAGAAGCTTGCCTCAGCTCCACTGTGTCTGAAACGTCAGCTGAGGTGGCTCAAATAGCTGGGTTCAGCCCGGATACCTCAGTTGGGACCATACATCTGGGACCTCAGATTCTGCTCCCAGCTGAGATCTTCACTTTTCCAGCTGGGCCTCTCTCCATTACTGCTTGTGTTTCCTCTCACCGTGACACGTGGGTTCAAGTGGCATCTTTCCAAGAAGAGGAGGTGGAAACCGCAGATATCCTGGCCAAGCCTTCAAAGTTCCATGGTGATTCCCACTATATTCTATTGGTCAAAACAAGCCACAGACCAGGCAGAGGAGGAACAAATTCTACCTCTTGATGCGAGAATGGAAAGGTGACATTGCAAAAGAGAATGTTGGGATGAAAGAGCTGAAGAGCCATCTTTGGAAAAACGTAACCTGCCACATTTTACTTCATTCACTTCTGTGTGCAAGCTCCGAGCCCAGGGTCTAACAAATATTTGTCAAATAAAACAAGTTAAACAGAAATGAAAGAGTGTAGGTCACACTAAATAAAGATGCGTATGAATTCCAGTTTGGCCACTGCTGTGTAATCTTAACCACTTTAACTAAACCCTTGGAGGCTGTTTTTTTTTTCCTCATGTCAAACTGAAATAATAATATCTATATTGTGAGATATTATGATTGTTGGGAAAGTTGAGTGATAATATGCATACAGTGACTGGAACTTGCACATTTTTAATAAAGGCAATGAATATTATCAACATTAATAGTCTTTTCCAAAGATTAAAATAGAGGGCATAGATCACACTAGGATGATTTCTCACTTTCCACATCTACCTTACTTTCTGTTCTTCAAACATACCAACTCTTTATTACATCAGGGACTTCATGCTTGATGCTGTCTTTTTCTGGAATGTTCTTTCCATTCTTAGTAGTATGGTTGGTTACACATATTACAGGTCTCAGTGTCAATTTTACCTCCCCAGAGAGGTACTTCCTGATTATCTTACATAAAGTAGTATTCCCTCCTCTTCTGGGTATTTACTTTCTCATCACTTTGTTTACTTTAAAGAACTTATCACAATTTAAATTAATCTCGCATATTTATTTTATATATTTGTTATCTCTGTTTCCCTTCATTAAACAGAAGCTGTGGGCAGGAAGGAACGCCTCCTGCCTGGTCACTCCTGGGTCTAGAACTTTATAATAGATATTCAGTAAGTATTTACTGAGTGAGGGAATAAAAGGATGAATAAGTGATTCATTCATTCAGCTTCTCTAACCCAACTCCCTAGGTTGTCATGCCTATTTATCTATTTCCAATAGTTCCCTTCTCCTGCAATTGCTGCCATTAAAAAAAAAGTAATGTGGGATAATTAACCACTATAACCATTTATTTTTAAACAAGGGTTGAGGATATGGGGGCTGCTGAGACCTCTATAAACTTGTGTTTTAAATGGCTTGAGATATAATCTGAACAATTTCCTTGATGTTTTATTAGAGCTGGTAAATCATTTATTGGGGCAGCCTTTACCTAAATCCTCTCCAAATCCCCATAAAATGCATTTAACACAGAATCCTATACTACTCAGCTTCAAAGATGTATCTGACACTGTATGGGAAGTATTTGCTCCAGTGAAGCAAGTTTAAATGTACGTGTTTTCTTCCTCTCTTTTATGGTCTATCTCATCCCATTCCCCCTCCCCAAGGCCTCATCTGAACACACTGATTTTGGTAAATTTGGTAGCTTGTTAAAGTTTCAGCAAATCACATCTTCCAACTTTTAAAAAACTGTATAAAACCTTTAGCTAGTCAAATATAAGTTTTTAAAAGCCTCTAAAATATGACTTAAACATAGTTACATTTTCTCAACCAGAAAAATATCCAGCTCAGTTGCCTCTGAGTGTGTCAAAGAGAGCACCGTTCTAGCACATCTCACCTCAGTGGGCCTGCTGTCAGCAGTGTCATGTGGTCACAGGTGAGGATCTTCTGGCCTGTTCTTGATGGGGTTTGCCTCTCCGCCATCTTTTCTGGATTGCAAGACCTATACTTGCAGTTGCAGGATATTTACAGTTTTTCTTTGAGATAAATGCTGGTATGATAGGTTGAGTATCTTCTGCTCATATCTGAGAAAACATGAGATATCTGAGGTAACCCTTGATAGTTTGTAGAACATGGTTTCTTTCTGCCATCATTCGTTTGGGTGCACGATGGCTGGCTCTGTTATGTGCTCCCATTACACCTTGAATATCTTCTTTGTGTCACTCAGCACATGGTGATTAGGGATTCAACTACACTATAAATTGTAATAAATTTCACAGGGACAGAGATGACATCTGTCATGTTCTTTCTGGCTCAGCCACAATGACTGGTAACTTGTAAGCACTTAAAGAGTATCAAATTAATATATGAAAAATAAGGGTAAAATAAGAATGTTGGCATTCCCAGAAGAAAGTTCTGCAGAAAAGATCAATGGGTCAAAACTTGACTTCAGAGGTGTTGGGCCAGTTTTTTTGTGGTGGCTGTTGTTTTTACCTGTTGGTATGTTTCTTCTCCTTTACTTACCTCTTTCGTTGACAGCAAACCCCTACCACTACCCCACATGCATACCTACATACCCCAAGGGGCTGGGCTGTAATATGTGTTATGTTCCTACATCACTATAATTGGTTCAGAGGTGGGCACATGATCTGCACTAGATCACCCAAGCCTTTTCTCAGAATTTTCTATTTTGTTATTTGGCAACAGAAATTGCTTCTCCTCTCCAAGAGGAATGACATAAGCTGGAATGATTTAAGTTTGATATTCCCTGTGGTCACGACTACACTTTTACCAGCCCTACTGCCTCTAACACCCCTAGTTAATGTTTGTGATTTATAGCCTTTTGAACCAGTAAATGTATGAGTCTCACTGATGTTTTGTAGGTGACATATTTGTATTTTGTCTTATTCAAAAGAAAACTAATAAAGGTGTGTCCTAGAGACTAATTTTAATTCACATGGATGAGATTATATGGATACAACTATATGCATGCATGAGAACATGCCTTTCAGGTCAAAAAAGATATTATCCTCTGGGAAGCTTTTATTTTATTTATTTTCTGATGAGGGGAAAGACTTCAGGGACAAAATCTACAATGTCCATTCAGTTAAGTACATGAATAACCGCTCATTTGCCTGTGTAAACAGCTACAAAAGCTCATTGCCTGTGGAGTGAATTGGGTTCCCTGCTTCCTAATGCAAACTTTAATCTTTGCAAGTGATTTCTCTAAAGAAATAAGCCAGATTATGTGTTAAATTCTTCTGGAAGTAGTGCTAATGACTGCTTTAAGGCAATAGCTGTCACTTCAGTGGTTTAGAGAAGTTAACAGTTTTCAGAGGAACCAAACTCCCAGCTGGGGAAGAGGGTTCAGGGACAAGACAATCTAAAAATGTTTCCATTACTATTCAAATGCAACCACGTGGGTAGGTAACCAGAGGATCACACACTTTTAGAGCAGGAAGGCATTTTGGGGATTATTTAGTTCAGCCCTGTCAGTTTATGCAAGTATGAAAAAGAAAACTATAGAAGTTAAGTGACTCCCTTAAGTCGTATGGCTAACAAGTAATGAAAATTGGGCTAGAACCCAGTTCCTATCAATCTTAGTCCAGTCCCCGTTATAAAAATTAAATTCTCCCTAGAACTCTGAGAGTTGTTTTAGAGTTTCCTGTTTTTATCAATTGCAAGCTGCTTTGACCTTTATCAATACATTCATGAGAAAATGCTGATTCTTGGAAAAATGTATATAATGGATGAATGTAAGTTTCTTCCTGCCATGGGGGTAGGGAATGCACAGATGACAAAATATTTGCAAAATGCACATGTTGGTGACCACACAGTGTTCTAGCCCGGTAATTTCTGTGGCTGACCTGAATTTGTTGCTTGGAAAGGTATGAGTTAACTATAAATATCACAAGAGGAAAGTTATTCTTTAATAAAAGTGATACACTTTCCTTTTTATAACACACATGTGATTTGACATTGAAATAAAATGCAGATGCTACTTTGACTGGCGTATTCCCTATTGTGCTTTTCCAAAACACCTTCACATATGGTCTGCCTCATTCCTGAGAAATGACTTGTTGTTTATGTCATACAAACAGAACAGATTGATTTTACAGTGAGTAAGGAGGATGATGAATTGTACGTTGGAGAGAAATCCTTGTCTTGGCAATCTAAACACTGGAAAATAAATGTTGCCTTTTGGAAAAGGTTCTTATGATACACTCATGATCCCTTCATTTCATGGCCCCCTTGCTAGGGGTTAAATAGATACATGCATCCAATCTCAGCAAACAGTAAGGCTAGTTGCAATCACCTCAAAACAGAACTTTTCTTTTCACCATTTCAACATACCATGAGACCTGATAGGTCAAAAAATGCAGAGTTGCCCTAAAGACCAACTCCAAATATCTACTTCAATATTGTATTTGTACAAAAGACCAAAATAAAATATTTCTCATCTTGTTAGGAGAGTACTATTGTTTCTTCATTCATTAAGTCAATTTTAAATAAAGATGTCTATATAAGAAAAGCTTTCTTGGGGGTCTCCAGCTTTCTTCCCTTCAGAATTCTTCTGTACAATGCATTGAAAATAATGTTGTGTGGAAAGGCATCCTACAGTATGGGAGAATATATTAGTAAATGACTTTCTGATAATGGATTAACATCCAAAATATATAAAAAGCTCACATGCCTCCACACCCAGAAAACAAATAACCCGATTGAAAAATGGGCAGAGGATCTGAACACACACTTCTCCAAAGAAGAAATTCAGATGGCCAACAGGCACATGAAAAGATGCTCTACATCGCTAATTATCAAGGAAATGCAAATTTAAATCACAATGAGATATCAGCTCACACCAGTTAGGATGGCCAATATCCAAAAGACAAGGAACAACAAATGCTGGCAAGGATGAGGAGAAAGGGGAACCCTCCTACACTGTTGGTGGGAATATAAATTAGTTCAATCATTGTGGAAAGCAATATGGAAGCCCCTCAAAAAACTAAAAATAGAAATACCATTGGACCCAGGAATTCCCCTCCGAGGAATTTCCCAAAGAAAACAAGATCTCAGATTCAAAAAGACTTATGCACCCCTATGCTTATTGCAGCACTATTGACAATAGCCAAAATATAGAAGCAAGCTAAGTGTCCATCAGTAGATGAATGGATAAAGAAGATGTGGTACATATATACAATGGAATATTATTCATCCCTAAGCAATCCTGCCATTTACAACAACATGCATCTAGAGGGTATTATGCTCAGTGAAATAAGTCAGGAAGAGAAATACAAATATCAAATGATTTCACTCATTTGTGGATTATAACAACAATGCAAAACTGAAGGAACAAAACAGCAGCAGACTCACAGACTCCAAGAAGGGACTAGAGGTTACCAAAGGGAAGGGGGTTGAGGGGATGAGTGGGGAGGGAGAAGGGGATTAAGGGGCATTATAATTAGCACACACAATATAGGTAGGTCACGGGGAAGGCAGTATAGCATAGAGAAGACAAGTAATGACTCTATATCACCTTACTATGCTGATGGACAGTGATTGCTATGGGTTGGGGGAAGGACTTGATAATATGGTTGAATGTTGAAACCACAATGTTGCTCATGTGAAACCTTCATAAGATTGTATATCAATGATACCTTAATTTAAAAGAAAAGAATGTGTGCTCACTCCTCTGACAATAGGCTAACCGCACCTAATTTTGCAGATTTTACAGTTTATGTATCTTTTAGTATCATTCCCATGTTTTTTTATTTTTTCGTTTGGTGCTCACAACAGCCTTGCAATGTGATATTAACCCAATTTTACAGAATGTATAATGGAAGTCCAGAGAGATGAGGTGGCTTATTTACCAACAGTCAACTAGTTTACCTGAATCCCTACCCACTTCTCTTTCCACTAGAGCATGTCCTCTCCGACTTTTCTACCAGCACCTTCCTGGCCAGCCTCAGGTTCACAGGCAGACTTTAGTTTATGCATTTTGTAATTTTCAAAATAAAATGTTTTAAAGTATATTCTACTGGCATGTTCCACAGAGTTGGGAGAGTATGGGCTGAAGATAAGACACAGTGGAGAAAGAATATGCTAAGTCAGCTCTAGAATGGCCCAGCAGAGCCAACTCCTTACGGAGGTATTCCTGATAGTAATTTATCAATGGTCCACATACAGTTAGGGATGTACTGACTGAAATCTTTATTTTATTAGGTGTGGCTAAAGCCATGACCCTCTATTCCTATGGAGGAGGAATACATTTAGTGGCTAAGAATACAGACTCTTGGGCCATAATATCTAAACACGAACAAATAAGCTTTGTGAATTACTAGTTGAGTGAATTTGCACAAGTTTCTCAAACTGTTTGTACCTCAGTTTCTGTAAAAAAAAAAACCTTACAGCTTTACCTTGATCTCCAAAAGTAGACTGTTTGTAGGAAACTTTTCATTAACTGAAATGTTATAAAGCAAAGAAGTGACCACTTATTTATATGGAAAAGTTTTTTAGCATTCTTGGGTCCGAAAAATAACCTCTCTCAGGCTTTTCTGATTCTTTAGGAAACATCTTGCTAACGGATGCAAAGGGTAAATCGAGATAAAGCACAGAAAGGGTTCACAGCCATGATGGTTTGATGCTGAGATGCTGAGTGTAGTTTCCCAGGAAGGAGCTTGGAGGGGTCACCTTTTCTGCTCCAGGGTGCATGCACCTCTGTATCAGCTTTCTGCAGAATAAATACTGAATGCTATTTTCCCTTTCTGCCTTTTTTTCATAAAAGCAAAAGTCCTCTTTGGATTTCTTTCAGTTAGCATAAACAGGTACTAATGCAGGTCTTGTAAAAGTGATTGGAGGAACACAAACTCTCCATAAGTGTGTAATACATGCATCTGTAAGTGGAGTGAGTAGTACTTGTTTCATTTTGGTGAGTTCAACACTTATGTAAACAATGGAACAACGTGAACACTCATAGCACGTAGTAAATGCTCAACAAATGTTATCTCTTATTAGTAACTGAGGTTTTCTTCTTTCTATTACACTCCACAACTCTCTGCCTTTCAGGCTATGTTTTAAGTATTAAAATAATCACCTGTTTATTTTGGGGAAACTGGCAAAGCATTTGCTAATAATTAAAAGACCATGGGAAAATAGGATATTAATGGTAGATAGAAAAGAGATAACAAAGGCATAAACTTACTGTGTAGCTTTCTATTGCTGCATAAGAAATCTCACAAACTTAACAGCTTAAAATAACACACATTTTTTAAATCTCACAGGTTTCTTGGGTCAGGAGTCTGGGCACAGCTTGGCTGGTCTCTGCCCAGGATCTTACAAAGCTGTATGTAAGGGGTTGGCGGGCTGCATTTTCATCTGGAGGCTTAGTGGGGGAAGAATCCCCTTCGTACTTATTGGGTTGTTGGCAGAATTTGTCTCCTTGTTGCTGGATGATGGTGAGCCCTGGCTTTTTGCTGCCTTTTGCCTGAAGACCACCCACAATTCCAAGTGGCTGCCTATAGTACCATGCAGTGAGGGGTTCTCTGGCCACTTCATGAAGCCTGCAAGGAGAGTCTCTCAGTTCAGGGAGAGCTCCTTAGGCTTTACCAGCTTAAGTCAGGACCTCCCAAAGATAAACAAGACTTGATTAACTCAAGATCACCTCTTTGAGATCCAACTACTTCTGCACAATCCCTTCACCTTTGTCATTTTCTATTTGCTAGAAACAAGTCATTCATCCCACACACACCCTAGGAGGGGATCGCACAGAGCATGGGCACCATGGGGTAGGAATTCTGGAGTTCTGCTCATGGTGTCCTGGCCTGCCTGGGTATAGAGAAGTTAATAGACAGGCGGCTCTTGCTCTGGGCAGCACTGGGCATCTGTCCCCTACAAGCAATAATGAATCACTGCATATGGAAGATTCCAGTCCAATTTGTCTTTTACTTGACATTTGCATCTGCTTCTTTTCTATGTGTGGGCCTGACACTGAAATGACCCTTGTCCCTGGTTGCTCTCCCGTAGCCCACTGTGTTCTCTGTCCATCACCCCTCCCCACCTTCCTCTCAGAGGCTTTTCAGTGTTATTCTACTTTATGCCATAATGTAACCACGAGCCACCCTTTTCCTCTCTAGTCTGCTCCTGTCTGTACCCACTATCTCCTTTACAGGTTGATTTTGGTTATATTTTTATGAATAGCATTTTCCTCTTTTGGTTTTAAGTTTCATGTGTACTCTTTATAATGCTGTTGGTGTTCAATGAACTCATTTTAAAGGCTATTCTTTTACAGGGTTTCTCCCTAGTCATCTTTTCTTTTTATATGTAAGAAGCTTTTATAGCTCTGATAAATGGTCTTATTTCTTGGGACCCAGAGTCCACTAAATTCCCAAACGGATAAGTAACATCCTATCACCTTTTCTTCATCTATGTCAATGCAGAAATTACTTACCATGGACATCTGCTAGGGTGACTCCAGGCTTTGGACGCCGGGCTCTCCTTACACACTAAGGCAGAGTTGCATGCTGTGGTGGGCACAGTGGGTTGCACGCCAACAGCCGTACCTCTCCCCTGTCTTTCTAAATGGGGATGCTGCCTCCAGTGACTGGAAATGGTAGACACTTACTCAGTCTATCAGGCACTTTGGCTGCTCATGCACTCAGTTCTGGCCAATGAGATTGAAGATGATAATAGCTGACAAAACTTGTTTCCCTTTTCCATTCAAGAGGGAAGCAGGTAAGAAGGAAAGCCCTATTGCAACTCTCTCATTCCTTCCCATTTGGGTCATTGCTATATGGATTTGATGTTGGAATCTTCTGGAGGGAGACCTTTTGCAGGATGAGGAAGAAAATTGGAGAGAAATCAATGCAACACCCTGTTATGTTGAACCATTGCTTAGGAACCATTGCTTTCTACCTATCCCAAGGTTTCCTTTACAGGAGCTAATTAAATGCACTTATTGTTCAGTACTCTTAAATAAACATTCTGTTGCTCATAGCTGAATGCAATCTTACTGGAACAAGGAAGCTGCATGAATGTAGTCCTGATACATTGAAGAGCAAGTGTTCTTTCTCTCAGTATTTATAAGACTTACGTGGTGCCCTAGATTCTGGACACGTAGTATTAGAATCCTTTCATATTGTCTGGGATCCACCAAAGCATAGTGTGTAACTAGTTGCTTTTTAGTTTAGTACAATTTGGAAAACGGGCACAGTATGGTGCAAGAGATTCTTCTCCATGGATACCATGCTGATTCAGTTGGGGAGGTGGAGAATGAGGTGAGTAGAATTAATTTAGCCAACTGTCTGGAAACCTAACATGACATAAGTAATAAGATTTAAATATCCAAGAGCTTCAGATTACGAGTCATTCCAAATTCGAGCTGCATGATTTAAATGATGAAAGACAAAACTTGGCATGAAGCGATGTAGGGATTTATTTGATGCAAAAACTCAAATGACCAGTAAAGTATATAATGTTCTGTTGTAATAGTTTGCATATAGCATCAAGAAAACAATTGAGTGGGTGTATTTTGAGCTTCAGGCATTGTAAATTCTTTCGATCTCATATACTTTATTCTTTCTTCAATAAACTGGAGAGTCTTGAGCCAGCTTCATTGGTGACGGTAGGTGGTCATTCATTTCACAATCCACTAATTTTCATGATTATTCAGTAGTTTATGTTACCTAAACTGCTTTGGATTTTGTCTTACCCAAATCGTAATATGGCAATAGCTTATATGATTTCAGAATCATTAATTCAGTTGGTGTTCTTTACATAGGGGAGTTACACCCTTATCTCTCCAAATACGAACAAGAACTCAAGGGCCATAGATATTCTGATGTATATAAAATGTTTTAAAATATACATCAGTGGTCTGTTAACCTAGTATGTCTTATTGAAAAGTTGCAGAATGCATGAATTCCTAGGAAGGAAAAAATTGGCATCCATTATAGTCTAATCTTGCTTTAAAGAGACTAGTTCTTATTTATCTTTAATTTATTTCTGACTTAACAATGAAACTCTCACATAAAATGGGGAAAAAAATAATAATTTTGCTGGAATAGACTACAGGGGCTCCTAGTACTGTGCTCCATCTGTTTACGCCTCCTTTCTGTTGTCTTCCTCCTCCTACAATTTGATGCTTATTGACAACTTCCTGCTGCATTGTCATAACATCTGTGGTTATACTTTCAGGGATGGCCGGTTTCTATATTTCAAAGCTGTCCAATTCATTTTGAACACTTTTGAGAGTTAAAAAGTTTTCCCTAATATTGACTTAAAATCCATGTCCCATTTTTAATTTTTAAAAAATTGTCAGTACCATTTTGACTGATTAAAATTCTAAGTCAAAAAAAAGCTAATCTCTTTATTGCTCTATTTATTTATCTTCTATGTATCTCTATCATATAACTCTAACTATCAATCATCTATCTGTCTATCTATCTATCATCTATTTATCTATGTACCTACCTATTTATCAATCTGTCTTTGCATTTATCTATATCATGACTTAAAGATTTGTTACATATAATTTAGATGCACTCGTTATCATGTTATCACATCTCAATTTAAATATCCTTCACCATCTTCTTATCTAATGTCCCCCTAGAGTGATGAGGAACTGACCACTAAGTATTAAAAACTGTCTATGTATGTGCTTTGGAAGAACTCAAGAATGGATATAAGTGTTCCTTCCACCTCCTAGGTTCCTAAAGAACAAGCAGTAAATTCTTTTGATTTATGCACTAAGAAAACCATGGTTTAGTCTACTTATGGATTGGGTAGACATTGCTCTGCTCCCTGATGTCTAGTTCTTTCCTTCTAGGTACACAGAAGACTATATTCTCTAACTCCTCTTGCAGTTGAGCAAGTTTAGTCTAATTCTTCTGGCCAGCTGGCTAGGAGCAGAAGGGATGTGTGTCCTCTCTGTGCAAAGCATTTAATGTCTAGTATGAGACCTGCTCTCTACTGCACGGTGGTTGTGGAAGAGGCCTTGTGTAGAGATGGAGGGATGAACAGAACAAAGCAACTTGGATTGCAGAATTCCCACATGGAAGAGAGCCACCCTGAAGCATCTGTCCTATAACAAACTTTGCAGGTTATATTAACTCCTCAAGATGTGGGGTTGCTAAATGATCCTATTTAACCCTCAAAACATCAGTATGAAATTGTTAATATAATACCCACATTACAAACATGGAAGTGATATAATTTTCCTGTGAAAGCATTTTTAAATTGGGAAAGTCCCAAAGGCCTCAGAATGATCATTCAAGGATGTCTAAATGTGTATCACAGGAAGAGGAAATTAATGGATATATATGATATTCACATTCTTTTATTAATCAATTGTTAGTCTTTCTAGTTTTTCACATAATATACATGCTTAAAAGCCATCTCCCTTTAGTAAGTGAAATAAAACAGGCATTGCACTTCTGTACCTGAGTTTTCAGCTATGGTGATACTTTTCAAAACAACCATGCTATTGGACCTACCCAGCTTCCCTTGGAGCCAATTCCCTCTGCTGCTGCAGATCGCCACCTGGATCACCATCCTCCTGGGTTGATCTACTTCTGTGCTGAGCTCCACGGATGAGGCATGTGGTTCAGGCCACAGCCTTCTTCTCCTTACTGGCCTTTCATAAATTCCCATAATACAATTGCAGCAGCTTAAGAACATAAATAAAAGGTTGGGGTAACTGAGGAGAATACAATGTAAGAGCGTCAATTAAAAGCTTAATGATAAATATAACTGCTTTCAGAGTTCAAGGGAAAAGAACCAACCTTTAAATTAAACCATTTCCAGGATATTCCTGCATGGACATTGCTACCTCCTAAATTGACCTTCATCATAGGTCTGTCCCCCCTCCTTTCTGAGAAATTCTCCATCATTAACTGTACAGTGTTCATTTCCACTTCCCTTTATGAAAACTCCACTCTCTACGTCCAAGGGGTTGCCCTTTGATCAGTGTCCTCTCTCCACTCGCTTAATCCATAGGTCCTCATAGATTTCCCCAGGAAATTTCCCAGAGATGGCATTGGTAGGTGTGGGATGAAATGAGAGTCCACTGTGGGTTTGACCTTCCCAAGTGCGTTCCTTTCCTGGGACTCTGTCAGCTTGAGATACAGATTTGCTTTCTTTGTTCCTGGTAGTTGGTGAGTAACTGATATATAAAACACATACAAAACTCATTATATACACAAATATACATTCATCTCAAAGACAATTCGAAAACCTCAGGAACAACCCGGCCTGTGTTCACGCTATGGAAAGAAACATTTTTCTAACCACAATAGCATCTTCACTGATTCCTTGCCCTCAAGGAGGCCAGTAGTTTGTGGTACTGGTCATGACAGTAGCCATTCTCAGAGGCAACTTTTCATTTTATTCTTTTCAATTTAAATCCGGAATCTCCCAGTGCTCAAGAAATGCAACTGAATAGAGGGCAAGCCACCCACTGATGTCCCTTTTTTAGCTGTATCAAAATTCATATGTGGTATTACAGCTCTTGTTTACCTGACATTCTGAAACATTCTTATGTAGGACATCTTTCTTGCTTCCCTGTACAGACTACAGGCTGAAATTTGGAGTAGAGGTGATCTCCTAAACCTATTATAAATCTAGCATTAGTTTTAAAACAATTATTGGCATACTTCTGTGTAGATAAGCATACTTCTATGTGTTCCTTCATATTTTTTCACTTGATGGTAGTCCATAAAAGTCTATAAGTGCATCAATGCACATGAACTTGGGTGAGGCATTAACTCTTCTGTTTGTCTCACCATAATGAGAAGGAGGCAGGGCAGGGACATGGGACAAGGGTCATGTCATTGTAAAATCTACTTAGCCTGCAAAAATGGTCCAGTTTACTCTTTAACTTAATATATATGCTGTTCTTCCTCTTCTTCCAGCCCCTTAATCAATTAAGTAACTTTGTAACCAGGACAGGAGATAGTGTAAATGAACCTATGTGGATAAAGGATACTGAGATCAGACTAACACAGTCACCTAAATAAACCTGTTTGTAAGAAAAAGCTTAAAAGGAATTGTGAATCCCCTATATACATCATGTCTTACACTGACCACTACCCAAAAGGTCCCATAGAACCCCAAACCCTAAATCCTTCAATGTGCCTCTTCTCTGAGGTTGGCCACACTCCCTTCTGAGTGTGCACTGTCCTGTCTTATACCAACTTTCTTGTTGCATAAGCCACTTGCACTTGTCTCTGAACTCTTCTCCATGGTAAAGACAAGAACTGGCTGACTTCCACCTCTGGTGGTAAATGTCTTTGTTACTTTGCTATTTCATTCAGTTTTCTAGTCTTAACAAAATCATTTTCTCTCTCCCTGTTTTATTTCAGACCAATAGGGAAGTGGAAGTTCTTAGAACATAACCTCATTACAACCAGTGCTCCACAGTTACCCCCAAACTCTGAGGTGGTAGGGACTTAGTTCCCATGCTGTGCAGATTCAAGTGGACCCTAGATTCAGGTGACTCTGGCTTCAGAAGCAGACAAGGGATGTGCGTTACTAACTGAGCAGAGTTCAATGAGCTTCCTTTTCTTCCCTCTGTTCTTCCTTGCTCTCTGTTGCCTGCAAGGCAGTTGCCATTCCCTGCTATTCTCGCTTTCATGAATTTCTTCCTTACCTACACTCCTGTGACCTGCTCAAGAATTCTTTCTCGTTCAGAGTCAAGAATGCTACCACCCCCTGGGTTGAGGTTTCACCTAGTGCTCAGGGACAGACCTCCCCAGATGCAGCTGTCCGACAACAAGAGGACATCCTGCCATCAACCCATTTCCCTAAATAAAAATAAAGTTCTTATCCTCTTCCTCCTGATTGCCATACTTCTGTCATTAAATTATCATTCTTCTTCAAACACTGTTTTGAATTTGAGATAGGAACCTGCTCCTATCCTGGTTCCCTGTACGAGACCAGTTCCTAAGCACTTGATATTCCTTCCTGTAACATTTCTACCAAACACCCCCTTTCTTCATCCCTTTCCTTATGACTAAATTACTGTGCTATTCTCTTTTCCAGTGTCCTGCCTTCCAGAAGCTCCATCCGATCCTGCATCCTAAACACTAACTAGAATGAAGGATTTTCTAAAGCATGGATTTCTTCATGCCTTCCCCTTGATGTCAGTAATAAATACCTGACACTCAACATTCCTTCTGTATGGGCACTGTTGTAACTGCTTTGTGTACATCATTTCTCAATCTCTCAATGACCTGTGAAGTAGGTAATAATATTAACCCTATTTTACAGATGAAGAAACTGAGGCACAGAGAGATTAGTTAATATTGTCACAGTCCTGCATCTGGTAAAATGGTTGAGCTGGAACTTACACCCAGTTTGGAGTATTAGCTCCAAACCTGAATCATCAGGCTGTGCTTCCTACAACTACAAATGAAAATAAAAAATGACTGCTTTAAACAAAATTCTTCAATTCAGTAGGTAATATGTTGGGACTAGGTAGCAGGCATGACCCCCAAATGTCCGGTAGGCACAGTTCTTTGACATGCCCAGGGAGTCATGCAGCGTAAACCTGCCTAGGAGAAAAGCCAGGAATTGCACTGAGTTTTATAGAAATGTGGCTCTTCTATAAGAGCACAGGTGAAGAGTTTCACTTTTTTTTTTTCTTTTTTACCACTTTGGGAGAAATATTTGCTGTACCCTGTGGTTCTAAAACAGGAGAATTGGGCTCAGTAATAGTAAATCTCAAAATTTATTCTTATCTAGGGTACCTTTCTGATTCTGGCTGATAGCAGATTGGAATCAAGGGAATAACATAAGAACAGCAGTTCTCGGGATATTTTAAAGTTGTTTGGGGATTTATCAGTCCTCACGAGTCTCCTCTAGAAAATTCAGTTTATGGATTTGGGAATAGAGATTTTTATTCTTATTTTTAATTTGATTTCTGACTTTCTGCCCTCTTCCTCTGCATCCTCTCTCTCCCCAAATATATCAGTTTTCAATTAGCTCCCCAATAGTTAAAGCAAATAATAGGGCAAGTGGTTTGAAACAAATGGCTTGCCTTATTTTGGGGTTTTGCCTGAAACAGATTTAATTTAGCTTATCTTACTTTCTGTCCAACTTTCTTACTACTGTGTGCCTCTCGTACCCTCCCATACCATGCCTCACCCCACAGAGACAATTAAGCAAACTTTCCCTTCCTACTGTCCAGTCTTTACTTTCTTTCAAGCACACTTCATTCTGCCATCTTGAACTGTTTAATGATGTTTCTGCATTACTGGACCTCATTGCTCCTCTACCTGCTACTTTATCTCTCTTCATTTGACCTTAACAACACCACCTATTGGTGGCTGAGACCCAGATCTAAATACCTCCTGAGTTCCAGACCTAGATCTCCTGCTGGCTCATTACTAGCACCTCAAAGTCAAAGGTACTGTGACCTGACTTGACTGACCTTCTCCATCTGCCAGATGGTTCCTCACTGAAAAATAGATAATTTCTGCAAATGGTCTCTATTGTTGTCCCCATTCAAAGGTTTGCAATCTCTTTCAATTTTTCCGGTCTTTGTTTTCTGCATTGAGTCATAGATTTACTCAGAAAACATTTATTGGGCACCAACCGTTGTGCTCAGTTCTGGAGATACAAAGATGACCAAAAGAGTTATTGAGCCTATTTAACCATGACAATGTTTTTGACTGGGTTCTTGGAGTTAATGTGTTATTATAAAGCATGTAATGATGCTTTGTGTGGGTTTACTTAAAAGGTATTGGGCTATAGATATTCTGTTTCTCATGTCTTTTATTCAGTCTTATGATTTTAAGATCTCTCCATGTTGATGTGTATATGTCCTAACAGCAAAGGTAATGAATGTAATATTCTAACAGATTCTAATAGTTGTGCACTGTTTCACAAGGTACATTCATTTTTTATTTTTTATTTTTTTGGTAGACTACTTTCATATTGTAGTAGATGTGTTCCTTTCTGGTTCTATGTGAGAAATTTCTTTGAGAAATATACCTATGTGTAGGATTGCTGGGTCATAATGTCCAATTATGCTTATATCCACATGTCTTATGTTCACCGAGAAAGCATGAAAATACTATTTCCCCTCATGCCTTTCTACATATGGCATTATCTAATTTTCTAATATTTGCCAATATGATTAATTTTAAGTTGTATCTCATTGCTGATTTAATTTGCTTTTTTGTGATTACAAATACATTTGAGTGTTTCTTTCATGTACTTGCTGCCATTTGGGTTTCTCTTCTATAAATACCTTGTCCACATACTTTGTCCATTTTCTATCAAGCTGTCTGCATTATTCATATTAATTTGTGGTATATTCTAGTCAATTCCAGGCACTTGTCTCTTGATAGTGTTGTATTTTTCCAATACCTTTTCTCAATCAGTGTCTGTCATTTTTTTCCCTGTTGGTCCTTGTTAAATTGAAATCCTTAATTGTAATGTTATCCTAATCTATACCTTTCTTTTCTTTTACTTTTGGTTTATGCTTTTTTGGGTTATGCTTTAAGAAACATTCTTCTTTACCTTAGATCATATTCTTTTACATTTTCTTGTTCTAGGACTATAATTTACTCTTTACATTAACATATCAGACCACGTGGAGTTCACTACATCCAGTTTTATTTTTAATCCAAATAGTAAACCAGTTTTCTCCTTTCTGTCCATGAAAGCATATGTCTTCTATTTATTACACAGATGAGGGAAATGAAACTTGGATATTTAAATAGCTTGCCTTTTGACATAAGCAAGTAAGAGTCAGAGCTGCAATTCTCATCTCAGTTGCTTCTCCTCAAAGTTCACAAATCTTCTTTCCTCCATACTTTCTATACACATCCCATTCTATATTGCATTTTTCAGAGGCTGAGTGTTGCCATGATTTTTATGCCCAGTATCACTGAGTACAATGATTAGCACATGTAATTTCTCAGTAAGTATTTGTTGGGGTTGCAGTATTTTGTTTTATCACTCACTATCTTTTTACCTTCTGTAGATTATTATAAAAAGTTGGAGGACTGGCTTTTCATCCATTCTGCTGACAAACTCCACAAAGTGCTGCCTTTTGATTAGATTGGACTTGGCCTCTGAAGGCTGGACGCACTCCAGGGCTTGTTGATGGAGATTTGATGCCACCGTTTGACTTAGAGAGGACACTTTGGTAGCACTAGTGGAATAAGTCCAGGAACTAATGGGAACATCAGTGATGGAGTCAGATCTGGGACGCATTAAGGTAATTGTGCAGACATGACAGCTCTGGACTTGACTATTCATTTTTACTTTGGTGCTCGCTGTTGCCACATCCTAACTGACAAGCTTCCCAATGATGTGCTTGCAAGCTTAATGAGAGCTGCTATCTCCTTATCCAACTGTTCGTTGTTGGAGGGTGTACTGTGGAGGAAGTTCAGTTTCAGTCATTGGTTTTCTGCCATGGATGATAGGATTGGATGCCTCTGTGATTTTTCCAGGTGTTGGCTGTGTCTGACCTAACTTCCTGCCAGCTCATAATGATGTGGCTCTAGTAAGGAAACTATTAACCCAACTCTGAGCCTGTTTGCTCATGTATTTCAGCACAACCATCATCATGTGTCTGGAAGATTGCCTTAGATACTCTAGTGGTGGCTGACTGTCTAATGGGGTAAAAAGCTGTCCATGAGAGCAGAATTTAATTTTCATGATGTTGCTTTCAGTTTTGATTATATTATTACTTGGAGTTAATGCAGGAATAAAAAACAGAAAATGTCAGATCAAGTCTTCAGTGCCCCATACTACCTTGTAAGATGGAAACCAAAACTTAAACTAGTACTGTAGTCTAATAAACCAGAATATAACTGGGAATTAGGATCCAATGGGACTTGGCAGACTGGGGAATCTGGAACTGTGTTTTAGGAAGAACCAAAGAATCAAGAAGAAGATTGTTTCCTTCTCTCGTGTGTGGCTACAGCATGCATTTGCAAACACTGACTTTGGGCTGGGTGCTAGGGGTACAAAACTGCATCAGACCCAGCCTGTACCAAGCAGGCATTCACAGTTTACTCGGGGCCACTAGGTCTACTATTATGGGTACTACTAACCTGCAGATGTAACCAGAATTCAGGGGAGTTGAGTACTCATCAAAGTGTACTCATCTAGTAACTATCAACTCTAGACATTGGATCCAGGCCTTCTAATTCTAAGTTATGTGCTCTTTGCACAATAATACAGGTACCCAGTTATCAGTGGCTTAATCATAAAGATACTGAAGGAATAGGTACGGGACTTTATTCACTGTGGGTGGGACTTGAAGAGAGGACCTGAGTCACCGAGCAACAAAAGTGTAGAGTTTTGCCTAATGGCAAATAGTTACTAGAGAAGTAAGTATCAAGGACTGATGGAGCCCATAGCAACAATCCTACATGCCAAGCCAGAGGACATTTTTCATTAGTCTTTTAATATAACTCTTTCCCTGAAGCTAGGATTGGTTTTGGAGTTGGAAGTGGGGCTGGTGATGAGCCAGACTATGGGATTTAAGGATGCTCATCTACTAAGTTTAGAAGGCATGGAGCAAACTAGATCATTTTACCCTTTATCTACTTTGTTTTGAATAAGTATACTTTTAAATGACTTCCTCAAAGTATGTGGACACAGATTTTTACAGAGTAAGTTCTGCTATTAAATCAACAGGCACTATTTCCCCTTAAGAACTAAAAGCATCATCGAACCTGAGTTGAAAAGGATAGTTTACTAACTAAACATTTACAAGCACAACTTGAACAAACATACAGACCAACTATAATTACATAGCAAAATAAAAGATTTAAGTCACAATTGCCAGTGGTTTGAGGTGGTTTTATTCTTCTGTACTTTTGTGGAATGTCCCGTGAAGACATCTTAATCTAGAAATGTAGGTTAGCTTAGTGTTCACAGCACAAGCTATGCAATTTACTGCTTGGGTTCAAATCTTGAATTTTTCAATTAGTACTGTCTTAGAGTAAGTTTATCCTCCTTGTGCTTTGGCTTTCTGAGACATAATGGCAGTATCTGTCTCACAGGAATCTGTTAAGGATTAAATTAGTTCATGCAAACATGGCAGTTACCGTGGTGCCTGGCACACAATACATCTCTTCTAAATAATAGTAAGTCTTACTGCTGTAGGCTATCCAAATTCTTTGTGATATTTTCTCCAGTTGCAAAAAAATCAGTTATTTCAAGAAATATAAAACTTTTCTACCATTCTGATTCTTAAGTAACATGTTGGTTTATTCCAGAAGACAAGGAATTTTTCCTTTTCCATACCCCAGTGGGCTCAGTAATAGAAAGGAGCATAGTATTGTCTCTTCCCTATGGTCAAGCTTAAGAATCTTGGCATCTATGGCAGAGCTATGTTTCTTATCTTTCCAAATAGCTCTGTATCAACCAAGAATACTCAGCAGCCATGGAATTGATTGGAGCCAAGTGTCTGCTCCTACTCAATATTGCTGTCAAGATTTCTAGTCCCAAACAGGGTTATTAGCAGAGGCAAAAGAGAAAGGACTCTGCAGTTCTGCCCTAAGACCAGTGCTGGGGTCAATTCACCTGGATCTCTATCAAAGATAGCCTAGCCTACTGAAGAGGAGAATTTATTTCCAGGTGCCTGGGAGCTCTCTTTGGTTAGTGTAATGTAGGCAAATACACAAGCTGTTCTTATGGATGTTAGGCTTGTGTTTATGGGATGGGGGTTGTTGTGGGGAGACCAGGTCACTTGCAGCTTTGCTGTGCGTAGTGTAATTAGTCCTCTCCATCCTGAGAGGTAAAGGGATGGATCCTGCATACACATAATATACATTGAGATAAATACAATACTATAAATGGCATCAATTAAACATTTTGTTTCTTTGACCTACACCAAGTTAAATGCATGTTTTGCTATCAATTTTGCTATCTGTAGACACATATAGTTTCTAGCTTCTCAGATTATTTAGGATTTGAGTTGAGCCCAGGAAGATATTAAAAGGGACTATAGATTTCCATTGACTAGTTGGGACCCCTGTGAATACCTGTGAATAGAGTAATGCAGGTATGGGGCACCACAGATAATACTGCGTATTATTTTTTAGATTTTTGGAAGATCTATTTATCCTCTCTCACCTTTATAGGCATCACAGTACTTATTATATGTTTTTTCTCTGCATGACAGCTTTTGTGAGCCTTCTCTGATTATTCAAGATAATACTGTTCTCTGTCTTTCACTTTGTACAATCCCTACATCTTGGGAAATATTGCAGTTCTTTCCTGTACTAATTAATCCATTCAACAAATATTTACTGAGAACATGCTGTGAGTCAGGCACTATTGTTGAAACTGGGGGTACACATAACCTTTATTATTTACAGTGATACAAATAACATTAGGATGGTAATAGACTATAAGTAACCCCTTGTTGGTTGAATTAATCTATGTAAGTGAAAAATTCATCTTTCTTCTCCACATGCTATTTTTTTCAGTAAAATGAAGAGATTAACACTAATTTTAATCTGAGAGTAACAAAAGTAAAAAGTCATAGCTAATTACATCCTCTACCCATCCTTGTTCCCCCTCTTCTCGACCTCACCTCATTTCCAACCAACCAACGTACATTCATGCATATCTGGCTATAAGTTATACTCCCAAGAGTTGGTGAAATCACATTTGTGCTTGTGGACCAGATTACTAGCTAATGTTCTCTGCTTTTGCTCAATAAGAAGGACAAATAAAGGGAATCAGAGTTATGGAATACTATTCTCCTATTGCACCAGGATTTGGTCTCAAGGTACTTGGCATTGTTCAAGCCACCATATAAATTTCTCAAAGTATTCCCATACCACTCAGATTTCTCTCATTCCTTTCCAGTACAATCTTTATGTAAAAAGTAACCAAAGGCAAAATTTACCAAACCCTTTGGCTTGCCTTTCTCATTAAAGACCAAAGATTTAACATCCTTGGATGATTCCTGGATTTAGGAAGATAAAACTATTTAGGAAAGAATTCTTAAGTCAAATGTTGGGAGCTTATTTGTGATATCAAGGTTGTGACCTTCATTTGAATTCATTGAGAGTGTCCTGACATATTTGTAACCTTTCAATCTAAACAAGAAGCTATTTGGAATTATAGGTGAAGAGAAGTTTATTTGGTTCTTTTAAAAAATTTCTTTTGTGAGTCAGCATTTTAATGTCTCATAGGTTCTTGATCAATCCTATTATTTAAAAATACAGGATTAAACATTTTACAGGCCTTTTAACTAGCTACTGACATAATGGTTATGCATCGCTTATGAGTTAGCCCCCAAATTGCTTTGATCTTTGAAGATTCTTTTAATAAAGGAAGACACTTTGTATGCTGCCATTAGGCTATTTTTTAAAAAGAGATGAATGCCAATTGTGAATGACTGTCTTATTTCTCTACTTAGCCTGATAGCTTCAATTTATTACAGTTTTGCAAGAATTGAGAGCAAAATTTATAAGGATTTCTGAAGTAGGTTCTTAGTACCTTATTCATATCTGGAAAGACATTTATATCTATTTATAATACAATTTTCAAAAAAATGAAAGCCCCAGTCCTAGGCTTTATGAATCTTATTCTTAGAATCCTTTCCATTCCTGGAAAAACTTTTTCTTATTTTTGCAAGTGAGTTTAAGATTATTCCTGAAAACCTCAAAGGAATTAATGAATGGGGTTGAGGGTGGTCATGGGTGATGCCACGAAGGAAGAAACTGGTTCCTTTATCTCCACCACCACATGTGAACCACGACTACATCTCCCACTTCGCGTCCAGTGGTTCCACAGTAAGGAGTAAAAGAGACACGCTCTCCCTCTTTTCAAGTCATTACCTGGTGAGCAAGCAGGTTTCCACCCAAGGCAAGGAATGGGCATTTTGAGAATTAGTCATTGTCAAGGAAATTTTCTTTTTGTCACAAAGTTGACATGGTTTGATAACCTCTGAAAGTCATAATTTTGAACACTGATTTTCTTCATTGACTGGTTTATAGACAACTGTGCTTCTCTCTTTGTGTTGCATAAGAATCTCCTTGCTGCACTGTTAAATTTTAGAGGTATAAGAATTCTAAAATAAAAGAAGGTATATGGAAATGTGCTTTAAAGGCTAATGATTAGGTGTCTGCAGGAACACAGTTTAGATTCAGCTCTTGATAACCATAGAAACAGGTGAGTTTAAAATCATTTCTCAAGTAAGATTAAGTGTAGTTGATGATATGTAAACATTGTGCAATAATACACTTAATAAAGATGATAATCACAGTAGTGGTGTTGATGCTCTTATTAATGGTATGTTGTATTTCTGGATCACTTTATAGTTAGGCTAACTAATTTCATATACAGCTGACCCTTGAACAATGTGGGTTTGAACTGTGTAGGTTGACTTATATCCAGGTATTTTCAATAAATATATTGGAAAAATTTTTGAAGATTTGAGATAATTTGAAAAATTGTTTTCATTTCTCTTGCTTACTTTATTTTAAGAATACAGCATATAACACATATTATATACAAATATGTGTTAATCAACTTTTCATGTTATTGGTGAGACTTTTGGTCACCAGTAGGCTATTTGTAAAGATTTTTGTAAGTCTAAAGTTGTGCATGGATGTTCAAGGGGTCAGAGCCCCTGGCCCCATATTGTTCAAGGGTCAACTGTATATTATTCAGTCTTCTAAACAACTCATGGGGGGATGTATTTTAATTGCTATTTAGCAAATAAGAAATTGTAGCTCAGAGATAATTGAATATGTGCCTTATTCATACAGGAATTTTTGTCTCCATATAGCTTCTATGTAGGGCTTATTATCACGGTATGCTAACACTTGATTGTAGAAGATTTCTATAATTTGATTAGATAAGTTCTTCCTCAGAACTTTTTTTTTCTTCTTCCATTAGCATGAAAGATTCTAAGTTACTTTGAAAAACTAGCCTAGTCTAGATTCTGTGACACTAGCTCCTCTTCACAAGCTCCACAAAATAAGAAACCTTTCTATTTTTTCTATCCAACTCTCATGTCATAAATATCCTTTTGAGTGAGTCAAGTCATTCATAAAAGGCCCATGGACAGCCTTTATATCACTGGGCAAAGGATATTCCTTGGAGATGTTATCTTACACATTCACAACCGAGTTTCCAAAATGTTCTCAGGAATTATTAAAATGGTGACACAGCAACACACAATATGATAACTACTTTTGTCAATGGATTTAAAACATCTGGGTCAATTTCCCAATGTCATTTGCCAAGGTTAAGTGCATAAGTTTAACTTCTTGAAATGCTATTGCTAATACTCAATATATTTATACAGGTTTTCTTGTACATTCCAAAAATAATGTAATTTCTTGTTTTTTTGTCATGATCACTTGATTCCAATATGATACACAATATGGAAACATTTCTAGTGGATTCTGAGTGTCTTATTTTGCTAAGGAGGCACTACCTTCTGTAGAATCTGAATCTTCTTTTTTTGAATTTAAGTCCTGCACTTTAATATAAATCTTTGCCTCTGGGGGACATTGATGACCTCACACATGACCTGTGGATATTCTTCTTTTTAATGGGTAAGAATCCTCTTTATTTTTCTAACCAACAGAATGCTAATTGCTGTGACATGTTTCCATTCAGTATCATTGATGAAAAATTTTTGTGGGTCATTGTAAATTTGAATCTCAGCAGCAATCAATGAAGGTCTTACATAGACTGTCAATTTCTACGAGGAAATTTGTTCAAAAAAATTCACAGACCAAAATGTTTAAAAAACTGCAGTTATTCCTTATAAAAACTGTTTGTGAAATTTATATCTTTAATAATAATTATAAGTGATATATCTTGCCAGCTCATAAAGTATCTCCTTTATCTTAGCAAAGAGGTGAATAATTAGTAAGTAGTGGTAAATAATATTTTGGTAAGTGGTTAAACTCAATCTATATTCAGGGGTCCAACATACTTCTGTTTAGGGCACCATATTTTTTTTACTTTAAGATGGAAGAATTCAATTCTTTCAAAATTTGAATTTCCAGGAACTAAGCTAATGGGTGTGTCTACTTTACTTCAGACCAGTAATTTTAAGCATTTGGTATGTTTAAGCTTTAGGATGGAGACTGTCTACAGAAAAACTTTTACTGCCTGAAAGTGTTTAGATTTTTTTCAGAATACCATGGGCTTTTCTATTTCTGTGTCCTCCCTCCAGCAATGCCTTGCCAGGTGATTCTTCTCCTTAGAAACTGCTTCCTCTCCTTGTTGCCTTCTACCTGTTCTTCAGATGAGTGTCTTCTCTAAACCCCTATTTTGATCCTTATAACACAATATATCTCTCCTTTGTAACATCTGCCATGGGTGCCATTTACCTGTATTTGTAATTTATTTTATTAATATTTATCTATCCTCACTAGACTGAAAACTACATGATGGAAGAGACTATATCTATTTTTTTCTTACTATTGTACCCTGATCACTAACATACTGAACTCCAGAATTATTAACATGTAAGTCCTTAGGCTTGGGGGATTTAATGCTCAGTGGAAACAATCTATCTCTGTTGACTCTCTGGCCATAATTATTCACATCCCTTATACATGCAAATACACATACCTTCTTCTCAAAAGTCTTATTCCGTTATGACGTCAGGATCAAATCATCTGGGATTTCATCTAAATCAAGTTTCTTAGCTGCAGCTACTCAGATATGGCTCCTCTTAATCTGGGGAGCAGAGAACTAAAAGGATTAGTTGTCTTCATCCCCCGGCCCCACCACATGTACCTGGGGAGGTAGTCATTGTAGACATTCTCTTCAGAAGGAGAGGAACAAGTGGCTCATACCAACAAGTGATTCATAGCAATTCTGAAATCTAGCTAAGTACATGTTGTTTTCAGGTCCCCTATTGGAAGGGCAAGGGATGTTTCTTGATTTAGAGTTCAGTTATATTACCTGAAAGTAGTTCGCTACACTCTTGTTCTTGCCTACTCTGAGCTCCCTCTCAAGAGGTGCACTGGGCTCCATCCTCTGAAATATCTCTCCTATTTGATAAGAAAATGCCCATGTTTGCAAGTGAATGGCCTTTTCCCCATGCTTCCTGCCTACTGAAATTTGGGGTCCCAGAAACCACTAAAAAAAAGTGTTTTCTTCCATGTGTTTACCATGCTGGTAAAGAGCTCTTAAAAAGTTGAGTACTAGACTAATAAATATGTCCACTCCCTTAGATTCTTATACAAAAGCCCCACCCAAGATTCTTTCTGAAATCATCTTGTTTGGATGGCGGATCAGAATGCTGTAGTACATCTTTAAGATTCTCAAAGACCCTTTGCTCTGCTGAGGGGATCTAATAGGCATTGCCTTACATCCTTTTTAGGACTTAGCAAAGGGTCTAACAGTCATATAACCTTGACTTATTCATTATTCTGGAGTCATTTCCTACTGAGAGAATCTTTTGCTGGCTGAAGAGACAGAAGTTTTTATTTATCAACCCAGAAATCTTGACCCTCTATATTTCCAAACTGAAAAGTCCTTTCTTGAGCTCTTATCTCTCTTGAAATACTTCATTATATACAGCTAGATGCACCAAACTGGTAAGTTCAAAATTCTGCATAAAGCTCTCCTTACCCATACCTGTAAGGTCCTCATTTTCTACTGTAGTTACTAAAGGTGGTGGCTTTGCAAACTGTTCAACTTCCATATGCTAGGAGGGACCAATATCATTTAGCAGTTTTTTCACTGCTTTCCTCCTTTAGTAAGTTTTCTTGCTACTTTTCCAGACTTCTTCACTCATCAGCCTATCTCCTCCCAAAGCCAGTGTCATGGGTTTTGGACTTTTGTTATGTATTACATTTTGGTACCAATTAAAAAAATCAGCTATCTGTTGCTGAATTTAAGAAGAAAAACCACCATTTCATTTGCTCACAATTCTATGGGATAGCAATTTGCACTAGGCTTATTGGCCAGTCCTTCTGCTGGTCTTGCCTGGACTCATTCATTTGGTTGTGTTCATCTGGCAGTCCAGTTGGGAATGATGGTCTACGATGGCTTTACTTGGGTGTCTGCCAGTTGGTACTCATCTCTCTTCATGTGTGCTACCTCACCCTCAAGGAGGTTAACTTAGACTTCTTCATATGGTGGTCTCAGTGTTTCATGAGGGCAAGAGCAAAATATGCAAGGCTCCTTGAGGCCTGCCCTCAGAAGTTGTGTGGTGTCATGTCTGCCATAGTCTGTTGGCCAATGCAAGCCACAGGCCACCCTTGGTTGAAGGGAAGGGAAATAAATTCAACATCTTGATGAGAGGAGCCAAGACATGTGCACAGGGATGGGAGGGACTTTTGCAACCATCTAGGGTTCAGTCATGGAAGCAGAGCACTGAGAATGCTACGGGATATAGGGTTTGTGATAGGAATTGGGTTATAGGGTTTGTGATAGATAGATAGATAGAACTGTGCACATATGTGAAGGAGATGGAGTAATTATGGTAGGAAATAGTGAGCTGGAGTCTCAGAGGAGACTCTAATTGCCTTGAAATAGGGGCTCATTGGACAGGTCAGAGCTAACAGGAGAAATCTGAGAGACCAAGCCCATCCAAGCATTGAAGTGGAAAAGCAAAAAACAGAAGCACTATGAGAACTGTGGCCTCTTGGGCCCACCACCTAATGTCCGGTACTGGGCCTAGAGCTACTGTAGGGCAACACTCTAGAAGAAGAGCAATACTTGGCAGAGAGGAGAGTGAGGACAAACTGGGTACTCACTGTAAGTAACCATGAGAAGATCTCCAGAAGGAAGTGACTGTTGCCCTGGGCCCTGAACTGGCTTCCCAATCCTGACCCTGTCCAGTAACCACTATCCGCAGTGGTGATCTGGACACAGGGATCCAAGTGGCATCTCCAGGTGGGTTGACTCTCCTACTCCCAGCCAGGCTTCAGTGTGTTGGTCCAGCAGCTGGCAGGAGTGAAAATCTGGTAGCTGGTGGCAGTGTGTATACAAGCTGTCATGAGGCGGAGTCCCTGGGAGGCTGGGGGAGGCTGCTCTGGACAGAGAGTGTCTCTACATGCAAGGAAGTGAGATGTTAAATAGCAAAGTAAAAGTTACAACAGGTTGAGATAGAGAGAAAGATGAAGAAAGGAAATATTTTGTATGTTAGTACTTTAACAGCATGTTTTCCAGCTTTTTGAACAAGGGATCTGTTATGGGCTACATTGTGTGCCCCTGAATTCGTATGCTGAAGCCCTATCCCCCTGTACCTCAGACCATGACTGTATTTAGAGATAAGGTTTCTAAAGAGAGGACTATGATAAAATGTATGGTCGTTAGCATGGGCCCTGATCCAATATTACTATTGTTCATGTAAGAAAAGGAAATTGAACACACAGAGAGATACTGGGGATACACACACACAGGAGAAAGGCCACAAGGACACAGAGAGAAGGTGGCCATGTACATGCCAAGGGGAGAGGCCTCAGAAGAAACCAACCCTGCTGACACCTTGATCTTGGGCTTCCAGCCTCTGAGAAAACAACTTCTGTTAAGTCCCCCAGTTCATGGTATTTTGTTGTAGCAGCCCTTGTTAACTAATATAGGACCCCACATTTTCATCTTGCACTGGTCTCTGCAAATTCTGGCCTTTTAATGGATACGTTGACCTGCTTTGGGGTAATTCTAACCCAAATCTATATAAGGAAGGAAATTCTAGGAAATATGGCTCCCAGATCATCCCAGTTGGCAACCTAGCCCAGGAAAGCATGCAGATTCCTAGAAAAGCAAATATATGCTCTTCCATGTCAAAGCAACATGGAATGCTAATTGCACACTTAATAGTTCCCTAGACACAGAGGCATGTACACAAGTAAACCCATGAAAACATACATACATAACAGCTAAAATGAATTTCCATTTACCTGAACCTGTACAAGGTGTCGAATTGGGCAGAGAGCCCAACCATTGTCATAAGTGTCTTTGAAATGGCATTTTAACATTCCCAAGTTGAGACTCACGAAAAAACTAGAAGCAAATTCCCTTGCTCTAAAACCACGCACCTTCTGATCTTACATAGGAGTTGTGTTCCTTGTCACCAGGGTATCTGAGGCAGCCACAGCAGCCAAGCTACAAATGCATATTCATTCCTTCTTTCACTTTATTGTTAACCTTTGCTGTTGTGCACTCACAACAAGATTGTATGTTCTATAGTTGTGTTTTAACAGTTTTTAAATTACAGTTGCTGGAAGCACTGCATTGGAAATTAGACATTTTTAGTACTTCATTTATTGCTGATTTATTCATTCCTCTTGTATATAGATACAGTGTCGCTACAGTAGGTTTCCTAGTTCTGGAAGCAAATGTGAATGTTCAAAGCATGAGCCTTGGTAACTTACTGGTTACAGCATTAGTGCCTGGCATTTGGAATCCTGTTCTTCAGTAAAGGGGAGAAGACAGAAGAGAAGGGTAATATTCTGAGTTCTTGACTGAAATGGTTTCTGAATATTTTAGAAAAAAGTAGCTCATTTAAATAGACCTCAGGCCTCAACTTCCCATGGGCTTTGATATCTGTTTGTGACCCCCTTCTAGTAAATGCTAAAGCTTTATTCTAAGTTGTGCAATTTCTAGAAAAAATAAGCATTGTACTTCTTAAAATATGTAAAGATCCTCAAAAATATTCTAAAACTCAATTTTATCTCAGGGTATCGTGATTCCCCAAATGATTCCATAGGCCTTAGATTTTCATTATATAACAATGTTTAAAAGGAATTGAATCCTAAAGTCTAAATAAATGCATTAGTAATTCTTTCAGTATGAATATTCACAGCAGTTATAATAATACAATTTTGGTTTATGTCCAAATTTCCCTATTTTCTCTCCTTAGTAATTAAAATAGCATATTTGTCCATGGCTCTGGAAGAGAGGTCAAAGGAATGTTTTATACTTACGTCAGATTATTAATATTGTTGCAGCCACATTTAGTGCTTTCCCTTTTTCCTTATTAATTGGATAATTTTCTCATTAAATTCTTTCCATATTAGAACTTAGTTGAAAAACAGTGCAAAAGAGGATGTCAAAGGCGCACAGTGGGTGTTCAGCCACCTACACACTTTTCCCACAGGCAGCTCGCTGCTTCTTTAAGGGCCTTACTTCTCCACTTTCAGAACATCACCTGTAACCATGTACACTGTTACATATTTTCATACGTAGTGGAAGTGGTCAGCCAGTGTTTATTAAATGAGTGACTAAGTAGTGATTGGATTATTTTGCTGTTAGGATAAGGTAGCTTTGAGACAGCATAGTTATTTGTCTTGCAGGTTCTTTCTCACCATAAACTCTCTCAAGTATGTGTGCTTTTCCTGTGTTTATAAAGTGAATCAAACTGCTTTTCGGCAAGTTAAATAATCTGCCCATTACGAGCGACTGGTAAATGGTGAGCTGCTTTGAAACCTAGTCCTGCCTGAAGGTAAAATCCACAACCTGTCCACCGTGGAAGCAGGAAAAGTTGAAAACCCTCTGAAAAGACAACCCCATTCATAGTTTACATTTTCTTCTTAGGTTGAAATTCAGCACAGAGGAATTGTGGATATATTGGGTGATATCATGCCACTTGTGGTGTATCACATATTTACAACTTACCCACAATTTATGAGTCGCTACTTCTGATTAGCCCACTCATCAGCACTGTGGTGTGAAGTGATTCTGTACCTCCTGCTCATTTATGATTAGCCTTGAATGATGATTAAATGTAGATACTGCCCTCTGGGTTCAGCATTTAGTATAACTGACTGCCTGACTTGTTTGTTTATTAAATCAAACTTTTCAAAGAAAGTCCTGTTTTCAAAGGAGGATAGATTTTCCTTCAAGGTTGTCAGTTTGGAAGCTCTTAACAATTCATTCTGCTGGGTATATAAATTCTGAGACAAAAACGATAATAATTTGGCACAACAGAAAGCATGTTTTTTTTTTTTTAAAGCAGAGGGGATAGTTCTTTCCTCTTTATTTTCTTAAGAAACATATCATTCAGAATATTAACAACAAAGAACAAATGGGTCTCCTAAAACATTTACTTAATACTCAGTACCTTTTTAGGGGGAAAATATTTCCTCTCTGTTTAAAAAGGTGGGAGGCAGCTAAGGTTTGCTCAACACCCTGATGCTACCCTCTTCTCAGATGCTGCTTTGATATTGTTATAATTTTCAACCTTTTAACCATTGGCCAAGCCAAATCCTGCCACTCCTTCCAAGTCCAGTTCAAGAAGCATTTTCTCAACAGATTGTACCTAAACCTGCCTAGCTACAGTGGCCTCTTACCATTTCCAAATTTGTGCAACTTCCCAATTAGACAATCAGCAATTGGTATGTGGCATGTCTTCTCTCCACAGGGAAGGTAGGAAGAAACAGAGACCCTGATATTTCTGCTTTGATGTTGCCAGTGCTTAAAAAAGTGTTGGTTGGACCATAGGTGATGAATAAAAGAGTACCCAGCATACCCAAGTAGACTCTAGTTGGCTAAGGCCAGAACTGTCCTTTCCCACAGTTTTGAGGTTAGAAATAACTTCCTGCTTCATTGTACATTTCCAAGGGGCATAGTTGGCAGGATGGAAAAAAACATGCCACAGGTGAATCACTGGGGTCTTTTTGCTTGCTTTGGGGACCTGAGGTTCAAAAGGAAGTAAGAACTTGGATTGGAGAAAAGGGGAGATGTTACCTACAGTATAAATCAATGGCACTTGCTTTTTTTTTAATCCTGTGTAATTAATACATGGGCAAAGTATGGTTTGCAGGACTACAGTATAATCACAACATATCCCAGGAAACCATATAGGATTTAATGGCAGGTGTGAAATTAACTGCTGCTAATTTCACAAATGCTATAATTAACCCAGATTTCTAGGAAGAGGTCTTCAAGGGTCTGTAGAATTCTCTGTAGTTGCCCCTCTTTATGCATTTGCTTCTGAAATGGGGTGTAGGCCTCCAAATAGATTTTCTTCATGAGTTTTTGACCTGTTTCTAATGCTAAGCAAATTGGTAAATAGCAGAACCATGTTTGTTTATCTACAGCTATCCCTCTTTTGTTCCCTGCATTTTTCAAAATGTGTGTTGCAGCTCTTGGTTAATGTTTGATTTTGCTTCCAGTAAAAAACATTCTCTATATTTGGCTTTGTTGTATTTGCCACTTAAGAATGCAGAATTTATTATTATGTGCTTAAAGCAATCATTTAACACTGACATTTTAAGTATGACAATAATCCAAGTAATCGTTACCCAATTCAGTTAACTGAAAATATCTTTACTTCCTGACACATCTAATTATAATGCAGTGTTACTATCTTTTAATTGTAAACATGTTTGTTTTTGTGCTTATTTTGGTTTAGGCTGTCTTCAAGGACATCCCTAGTCTCAAACTTGGCAATCAGCCCTTATTCTCTCTCTGCTGCTTTCTGAAAATAAATGAAGACACTATAGTAACAATGTTGAAGGAAAACAAGAGGATTTTATATTTTTCATGTTTTGCTCATGACTTCTGGATGTTGGGCTGCTGTGTAAGTGGGAACTGATTTCCAAACTTATTCAAAGATTCTAGAAGATGAGTTCAGATAGCTTGGGCACTGTGGTGACCCTTCACCATTGGAGAAAGTGGGTAATGCCCTTCTGGCTCCACAAGTCTTGCGTTCAAATTTTCAGAATGGATGTTACCCAACAGGGAAGTTCAGTTATGATTTGCCTCACACAGGGATTACTGCACTGCTGCCTCAATTTGAAAATTTCCTAAATTCAGGAATTTATAGTTTCCTAATTTAGCATTGGATGTTTCCATTTCAGAGCTAATTTAGAGAGCAGCTAAGTGTTTCATTCACTTTTATCACATCAGGCCACATCTTTCTTTTCATTTAATACACTGTATTCCTAAATGACCTGTTGTGGCTTTTTTGTTTTTGTTTCATTGTAGCAAGTTGGACCTAATAATTAATGTCATAGTTGTGAGGAACAGTACCGGAAATGTAACATTTCATCTGAACATATTTTCACCATGTTTCTAACCTTATTATGTGTGAATGTCTGTGATTGACTTGCCTTCAGGGAGATGCAATCCCAGTGCAGTGAATTTTTTCTGAGAGCGTGCGTGCACGCGCACACACACACACACACACACACACACACACACACACACACAAACACACAGCTTGGCTGGGAAAATGTTTTGTCAAGATATCTCTTGGCAACCTCCCTAAGTGACACTTGCTGCTCATGATATGTGCAGTGTGGGCATTTAATAATCACCATTACCTACAAGATACACACACGCATAGCAGCAACCACAATACCAGCCTCTAAATCAATACATAATCGATTATTTTTCACCTTTGTCATTCAACTGAAGGATTACACTGAGTATTTAAAACAAAACCAACGAAACCTTAGGTTCTTTCTTTCTACCTCTTACAATTTCAAGCTCTAAATATCAAGGTCACATTCAAAGGCAGGAGAAAGGGCCAGTGGCGAGTGAGCTTTCTCCTTGTTTTTTGTCTTCCACTGGGGAGATTATTAGCATCCTCGGAATCCCTTCAGCAACCTTCCCTTTGTATCTCATTGTCCATTCCTGGGTCAGATAGCCACTCAGTTGCAAGGGGAGTTAGAGAAAGGAACATCTAGAGCTTTCTTGCCTCTATAGTTGAAGGTGAGGTAGGGACAGCCTGTTTGGAAGGTGCTTCTGGGTGGCCAGCTAATGATTGCTATGTGACCCATACAAATCTTACAATTATTTTAATTAGCTGTTTTTTGTTGATTCACAGAAAGGAGGTTCCCCTGTGCTTCTCTTCCACCCTCCAGCCCCCAAATATGTGCTGAATTTATATTAGGATTCTTTGGTCAAAGTGACATTTTAATATGAATTTTTTGAATACAGAGAAGAGGAAGCATGGATAGTGATAGAAGATAAAGAATAGAACTGGCCTGTGGGCCTTCGGGATGACTTGACCCAGGGACTCAATTGCTCAGTCTAGAGCCTTCTTTCCCATTGTCATAATCTGATGTGACATAGCTGGTTCCATCTCATTTAGATCTCATCATATGCCACCTCCACATGGTGACCTTCCATATTCACCCAACAGTCTCTCTATCTCATGATCCTGATCTGTCCTTTTCATAACACAAGTTTTTGATGTTATCGTAATTTTTTAAGTAAGCCGTATGAACAGATGGCTTAGTCCTCATGATACCTACAACTGATGTGTTGGAGTCTCTCCCTGAGCAGTGGGTGGGGGTCCCTGATGACCACCTGAAAGCAGAGGAAAAAGACCAAGCCTAGTTCACAGATGGTAAGTGCAAGTAGGAAATGGGTTGCTGCTGAGTACTACTCACCCAGGGGAGCCCCTGCCAAACAGCAGGCAGGGAAAATTCTCCAGTGGGTGCATGCTTCCTGGTGCAACGAGTTACCATCTTTGTGTTGAAAGTTAAGTGACCCAAGGAACCAGACACATGTATATATAAGGGATCACAGTAAAGACAAATGGCCTGTCTAGTTAGACAGGGGCCTGGGAAGGAAAAGATGAAAAAATATGGAATAAAAAACTGGGGTGAAGAGGCATATGAATTTGCCTTTGTGTGGATCGAATATGTGCATATCTTTGTCTTACATGTTAACATCCACCCTGGGAGATGCATGAAACAAACAGACAAAACAGCTGTTTAACATCCACTAGTCCCTATTATCGACCACATCGGGCTGGCATGGTAGAGTGATAACCAAACACACAGGTGGACAAGACAGAAGTTATACATGGGCCTAACAGTATAAGCTGCCATTCACCATGGCTTAAATTAGTCACTGCTGCCAAGTGTCCAACCTGCCACAAATAGCAACAAGCCTGTCCTGATATAGCACCATCCCTCAATCAGACCAACCAGGCACTTGGTGGCAAGTTGACTATATTGGACAACTTTCTCCTTGGAAGAGGCAGCAAGAGGAATCAACACATTTTTCCAGATAGAGGTTTGCATTTACTGTTAACTGGGCCGTGGCCAGCATCACTAGCTGAGGATTTACAGAATGACTGAGTAACCCAGAATGCTGTTCAGCATTGCTTCAGAACAAGGTACTTGATATATTGCAAAGGAGATGCAGCTGTGGGCATATGAGCCACTAATCTGAGCACTTTTCTGCACTATACAGACTTTTCCAGTCTGATAGGCTGATGAACTGTTCTCTCAGAAGTGCAGCTGAGGTGTCAGCTTGAAAATGTCACCTTGTGAGGATAGGGCGCCATCTCTTCCGGATGCAGGGTATACCCTGAATCGATGGCCAGGATATGGGCTGTGCCGGCTCATAGAATAATTGGGAACCAAGAGCCAGATGTGGAAATGACCTCACCTTCAGTTACTTTTAGGGAAACTTGGAGAACTCATATTTCCCTACTCAATAATTTTAGACTTTTCAATCCAAGAGGCCCTGGTTTCCAGAGAGGGAACATTTCCATCTGAGAACAGGTCCTTTGCGCTATGGTTACCACCAGATCACATCAGGTCCTCCTGCCAGGAAACCAGCAGGCAAGGAAAAGAGTCACCACTACTGGCAAGGTTATTTATGCCTTAACCTCAGTAGGAGGTGGAGCTGTTCTATGCAACGGGGGCGGGCAAGAATAGGTTTGCTTTTCAGGTGATCCATTCTGGGCTCTCCTGGTCCTCACATGCAGAGTTTTAATGGCCAGTGGACAAGGAGAACAGCTACCGCCTGAGAGGAGCATGCTATCTACGAGCTCAAACCCTTTAGTAATCTTCATTCGGACCTCTCCATCAGACGAGCCGTCTAGAACAGCAGTGGTACTGGTTAGGGGGAGGGGATCCTGGGATGCATGGTGGAGGAGGGTGATCAAGAGTTTCAGTTGTAACCTTAAGATCAACCGCAGCAGCTCACGCTGTAGCTGTTCCCACTGCTCTTCTGCACCTGGTTTCACAGGAAACAAGACTGACTGGAATCCGTCAAGAGCTGTTCCTAAACAAGAAGTGTTGACTACAGAAGCAAGTGGATCTGAGCCACAGCAGGGGTAAGCGGTGATGGGTAAGCGGTGGGAGGGGGGTTTCACCCAGATCCTCCATCAGGTGACACCTGCATTCTTAGCTGCTGAAGACTCAGATCAGAGTCCCTCTTTGGGAACTCTCCTTGGCCACAGGAAAGCCTTCTCTGGATCACGCCCTCCCATCGGGCAGCTGGGAGTCGCTGACTGACTGATGTGCAAACACAAAGGCCATGTGCCCTTGCCTCATGGTGGGACAACTCCCGAGGGCCACTGCAACTCCTGATCATCAGCTGAGGCCTCAGGACATCCTCCTGGTGGGCCAGGATTTCCTTCTACTCAGGTGTAGCTCCAAGATCTCTTCTCAATGGACCGTCTGCCTGCAACTCTGCCTCCAAGTGGAAGGCAGTAACTAAACATTTCTGTGACTTATATTAACTTGCTATGCTATCTAGTTAGCATTACACTCTCAGATGTCCTCTTTGAACAAGTGTACTTCAGTAAGTGCAAGGATTAAGAAACTATCATTTTTATATGTCAAAGCTCAAAGTGACAAAAATAGTATAATACTTGAAATATAGGAGTATGTATACAGTATTAAATCAGCAAAGTATTTTGCAAATTGCGATCATATTTTTGTTTCAGGATGATATTCTGGAATTATTACACTAGATGTGGCTTTATTGTAGTGTTTTTACAATACATTTAAAAACTCCTTTTAACAAATATGCAGGCAAATCACTTATAAAAATATCATTTAAATATAACCTAAAAGATGCCAAACTATTTCTAGAAATGGGGCCATTATTTAAATGTTTTATAGGAAATTTACTATTTTTTTAACTTAAGATAGTAAAACTTCATTAAGATCCTCTATAAATAGTAAATTCACAACAAATAGGTCAATTTTTTACTACTTCTATTTCCTATCTGAATTGTAATTTCTGACATTCTAGTTCAGTCCTATCAGGTCCATGATCTATGACTGCTTTGGAACTATTGCTTAAAATATAGATTTGTTTGTCCAGGGGAAATGGTTAATTAAAGTACACTTCATGGAAGGTTAATTTCTAGAAACATCCAGCAGTTTTTGGTGTTTGTAGATGTTTAAATATGTGCACACATACATACATACATATAGAGATACGAAGACTCAAAAACTACTCAAAAAGAATTTAATTAGCTCTTTAATTTCTAGATTTCCTCAGAGCTATCAACACAAATTAGTTTTTATAATTGGTGCCTAAATAAAACAACTCAGGAGTAAATTGGAAAGAAAAAGAGTTAATATATCATATTATGTATTTTGTTTTACTAAATTTTGAGGACATATGTCTATTTTAGGTCTTCATTTAGAAGTTTTAGAAGAAGGTATAGATTAATAATGACTAAAACTTTTCTTGATGTAATTGCAAGGATTTAAATTTTATTTCTACAGCAAGGACACTTCTCTATAAACAACTAGGGAGAGTGAAATTCAGACTATTTTCATTATTATTTATTTAGAAAATACTATATTATTATTGATGGTGATAAATTAAATAATTCTATTAGCTAATATTAACTGGGCACTTATTATGAGACAAATATTATTTACACTCTACTTTTTGATTTCTCTGTGAACCTTTGGAATAAGTATTGTGAGTATAGGTGTCTCATAGATCCTTTTTTGGAGAGACTACACACTTCCAATGTATTTACCATGTGCTCACATTTTGCTAAAAGAAGGCAAAATCAAACTCAGTCCCAGAACAGAATCTGAGCACGTTACAGTGCTCTTACACTTGATATTTTATCAATCTCCTGTTTAAACTCTGCTGTATACTGTGAGTACATTTTCTTTCTCTCTCCTAGTTTCAATATCCAGGTGTTGTCAAAACTTGTGTTCCATTTCCAGTTATGGACTCCTGCTGCAAAACCTATTTATCTAGGATATCTAGTATTCACTACCCCAACTAGGATTTTAGGAAAGAAGCATAGAAGAGATCCCACAGCCATGTCTTTTGTCTTTTGACTTAACGTCAGAGCTATCTATACCTACAGATGCCGTCAGAAGAATCACAATGCTATCCTTTCTTTAGGGAATGTTTTTCCATTGCCTGAAATAGTGGAATCAAAATTAGAAGCAGTTTTGAGATTTGAAATCACTCCCTTCATCTTTAGTGACTTCCCCTTAAAAGTGACAAACGTTTTCCCTAGGTATCTGATGTGTTTTCTGGTTTAGTCCTCATAATTGACTTGAAGAGTTAGACATTGCAATTCCCTAGTTTTAGAGAAAGCCTCTGAGGCTCAGAGATGAGATAATTCACAAAATATCACAAAACTAGTCAATAGAAGACAGAGGATCCAACTGGGCTCTCTGCTCTCAGACTGTGTAGTCCTGACTCTCCTCACCTTGCAGTTGGAGCGAGCGTGGCAAGTCCTGAAGGCTCCTGACAATATTCTTATGTCTGAGCTGTGAAGTGTTATGTTCTGCTCTACTTATGCATTATCACGCAGCTCATCAATATCATTGTTTTCAAAGCTACCTGATTTTACATTATTATTCCAATAATTAATAAAAGTTCCAGTATGTATAAAGTATTTGGCTATTTCCCTCATGGAGTGCTTTGTAAACATTTTAACTAATGAGGCCGGGTCAATACCAGCAAGGTCAATGCTCTCCTTACCAACAGATTAGCTGCAAAGGTAACTGGATTCCTGAAGCCAGAAGGCAAGTCGCAATAATTGTGACAATGCTTCTCTACTTCCCACTCTGGTGTCATTGTTCAGCCAAGGAGCATTCCTTGTCCTTAGCTCTCATGCATATCAATTATCATAAAACACCAGCTCTGTATTTACTCATTCTTGACTTTAAGAGAATTTCTTTTGGGGAAAGTAGATACATTCTAACATCACAACCAATATTTATTACCACAGAGTATTCAAGAAAATATTATTTGTAAATGACAAAAATTGACAGTCTAACACAGAAACACACATATTGAATAAAAGATAATATTTTCAAAAAGACAGACTTGGGTCACCTTTGCTCTGTATTGTGACTTTGCTTTTGAAGTTTACTCTTATTGGCTTTTTCTGTGCTGGGTAAGTTTTGTCTGCCCCTGCCCCTCCCACCACTCCCATTAGGAGACTGTCACCAGATAGACAGCAGAAAGAGTTGGGGAGTCTCTTTGGACTACTTCAACACACTTCAATCCCTGTTTTCTCATTAGAACATTCAAGCTTTGGTGCCTCAGTGGGAATGATCAATTATTTCAATGTCAGTGGTGGTAATATTACCCCTAAGATTTAGCAATTTTCAAAGATCTTTTAACTTAATTAGAGGCATTTGTTATAAATTGAATTAAACCTGTTAAAAGACAATGTGCTATATTAAAAGTGTAATACCCAGATTGGCCAAGGAGACACAAGTTTAGGGGGAAAAAAATCTAGTTTAAAAATGTTAACATCATCATGAAGAAATTGTGAAGTTTTCCTTTTCATGAAGTTTTCTAAAAGTTGAAAGAATGGATAATAATTTTATCTGAAACATTTTGGTAAATGTGTATATACCTATGTACATATACTTTTGTAAAAGTGTTTCTTCAAATACTTGAAACAATGAAAAAGCAATAGCAGATTTGAGTGTTTTAATAACTTTGTTAAAAAAATTAAGCTGATGCCATTTATAATCTCTATGTATGGATCAAATAATCTGCTCATAATTATGGCATTTTAATAATTCATTTTTAATAAAAGTATAGTCAGCATATAACATTATATTAGTTTCATGTATACAGCATAATTATTTGATATTTGTATACACTGCAAAGTGATCACTCCAATATGTCTGGCAACCATCTGTCACCATAAAAAGTTGTATAGTTTTTTCTTGTGATGAGAACTTTTAAGATTTAAAATGTTGTCAACCTTCAAATATGCAGTACAGTATTGACTATATTCTCCATGCTGTACATTACATGCCCATGACTTACTTATTTTATAAATAGAAGTTTGTACTTCTTGATCCTGTTCACCTATTTGCTCACCCCAACCCTTTCCCCCAAGTAATTCATTTTTGATTAATGCTCTGTCTTTCCACTGTAAGTCCTTCCTTATGGTGATTTACTGTTACCTCATTTTCTTTTAAACATTGTATCACAGTGAACTTGCCCAGAATGCCTACCAGTCAAATCATTTCATGCTTGCTGTGCACTAAGGGGTCTGTCTTTCTCAGCTGCCATTTAGAAAATCCTAATGGTGTTTTTCTAATTTCTTAGGTAGCAAATTCATGGGCATGAGGTGTATGAATATTGAAATGGGTAAATTAAAGGTATAGGCCAACTGGCTGAAGCAGATCATAGCTGTAACCTAAGCCATTTAGAAAACCAGCCATTTAAAAGGTATTCATTAAAAAAAAGTTTTCCAGAATGGAGATTAACAGAGGAAAATTGGCGGGGGGGGGGTTATAAATTAACAAATATGTGTTTTTAAGTACCTACTATGCATCAGGCACAATGCTAAGGCTTGGAAATGTGGCCATGAGCACAGCAGCAGCAGCGCCTGCCTTTATGCAGCAAATAGCGTCCTTAACTCCTAACGTCCCTGTCAGTCGGCCTTTCAGCTGAGCTCCAGTACGTCTGGAGGGTGTATGTGAGGGAGTTGTAAACCTTCCTGCCAACCCCATCTGCCCCGGCTGTTCAGAACTGCATGGATTGCAGAAATACGTAGGTTTTGTGATCAGACTAAAGTTAGGTTCAAATCTAGATTCTGGTCCTGGTTCTCTCTTAATAGCTGCCTGACCTAAAGCAAGTACCTGAAACTTTATTAGTTCTCATTTCCTCATCTGTAAAATGCGTATAGAAGCACGTGTCCTCCAAAGAGACCCTGTAAATTAGAGGCCATATGCATACATTATATGACAGTGTGTTCAATACATAGTGGCTGCTGCTATTACATCCGTTATTGTTGTGGATGCCAAAAATTCCATACCTTCCAAGTTCTTATCCAGAAACCGTTTTTCAGTAAGTGAATAGAGGAAAAGAGCTTTGTTCAGAGGAAGTGGGTTTGCAGTTACATGCCACCTCTCTAATTCCTTTTTTTCTCAAAAGAGTTGCTATTGGCATTTGGGAGTGTTATGGTCTGAACTGTTTCCCCTCAAACAGTATGTTTGAACCCCAGTCCCTCAGGATGCGACCTCATCTGGAAAGAGTCACTGTAGATGTAACTTCAGATGAGCTCGCACTGGAGTAGAATGGGCCCCTAATCTCATAAGGCTGGTGTCCTTACGTGTGAAGACACAGATGCACAAAGGGAAGACAGCCATGTGGAGATGGAGGAGAGACTGGATTTATGCTGCCACTAGCCAAGGAATGCCTGGGAGGGCCAGGCCTGGAAGGGGCAAGCAAGGCCTTCCCCCTGCTCCCCACCAGAACCTTCAGAGAGAGCATGGCCCTACCAGCACCTTGATTTTAGACTTAGAGCCTCCAGAACTGTCAGAACATATGTTTTTGTTGTTCAAAATCACCCAGGTTGTGGTGATGGCAGCCCTCGAGGATTAACACCAGGAGCAAGAGAATTCTTCACAGTTTTAGACTCCCAAGCATAACTCAGGAAACTTGGTGTTTGCCACCCCTCATGCTGTCGTCACCACAAAGATGGCCCATGCTGTATTTCCGGAAGCTTCTATGTGGCTCTGTTCCTATTTGAGCAGTTCTGGTCGGTCACAGTCTAAGTCAGGACCCTCCCCACATTTTTTTTCATCTTGCACCAGAGCAATGTTCCTAAAATACAAGCATGGCATACGTCTCCTTCCCTTTAAAAAACTTCAAGGGCTTTTGAGGGTGGCAGCATAGAGTCCACACTCCTTCATATGGCATATGCCAACCTGACTTCTTCACCAGCAGACCCCATCTTCCCCTCCAACTTCAGCCTCTGTCACTGTCTTTACCTACCTGGACTTTCTCCACCCAGTTCCACTTGTGTTCACTTTTAGAAATAGAACTTTATTTTTCTGAGAATTGCATGTGTGATGGAATGCCCTCTATCCCAGCTTCCCTGCCTAACTTCTTACTCCCATTTGTCCAATTCCTCTTTACCTCACAGATCCCAGGAGAGAAGTATTCTCTGGCCTGGTTTGAAACAGGTGTCTGTCTAATGTTTTGTCATAACATTTTGTGTGTCACCATAATACTTATCACCAGGATTTCATTTGTCTTTTTGCTCACCAGTCTCTGCCAATAGAATGAAGTTTCTGTAGGTGAGTAACAGTGTTAATCATCTGGGAAAACGCAGAGCCCATCTGTACTACTCTTCTTCTGCTGCTGTAACATTTTACCATGAGCTTATGACTTAAATCAATACTAGTTTATTATTTTAGAGTTCTGGAGGTCAGAAGTCTGAAATTGTCTCACTGGGCTAAATGCAGGGTGTCAGCAGGCCTTCTTTCTGGATTCTAGGGGAGAACATGTTTCTCACCTTTTCCAGCTTCTAGAAGCTTCTCTCATTCCTTGGCTCATGGTCCCCTTTCTCATCTTTAAAGCCTAAAAATTTGGCCCACGTCTTTTTCTCACCACCATCCTCTGACTCTCTTTCTGGTTGCCTGTCACTCCTGCTCCCCTCTTCCGCTTTTTAAGGACCCTATGAATTTGCTGGACCCATGCAAATAATCATAATAATCTCCCTATGTTAAACTTAATTATTTAGCAAGCTTAATTCCATTTGCTACTCTAATTCTCTTTGCCATATAATTTAACACAGCCTTGACGATTAGGGTGTGGCCATATTTGGGGCAGGACATTATTCTGCCTACTATGTCACTGTAGGGCTTGACAAACTATGTTTATTTAATGATGATCTGTTGAATGAGCCAGTTGTATCCAGTTAAAACCAGCTTCTAGAAAGGAGGAAACATGTGTTCCTCTTGGGTTTCAAAATAAAGCAGCTTGTTTTCAAGCAGCCTAGAGCTTCTTGGTCTTGGGGTTCCTGCCAAAGTGACCGAGTGGATGAGTGGAGGGTTTTCTAGAGCACAGTCCGGAGACAGTGGTCAGAACTCTTAGCAGTTGTGTTAACTTAGGCAAATCACTTAATTTGTTTAGCTTTAGTTCAGCTTCTGAAAAAGTATGAAGGATTATGGTGAGGCCTCCTCATCACAGATGTGTTGTGACCTCTGCATGTTTCTTTGACACTTTCATTACAATGACTCCCTCATTTCATTTCATGATGAATATCAAATCCTAGAAAAAGCCTCTGAATCCCTGAGGATATCCATAGTGCAAAGCTTGTTGATAAATAAAACATGGTAGAAAAAATGGGTGAGAAGTACCCAAATGAAAGAATTACACAAAAACAAAAACGTGATTACAAAATGCTCCGTCTGTAATATAGTTAGTTATACCAGAAGAAGGGAATATGGAAATTTTAATGCCATTGATTGATAGTGACTTTTTTAAAGAGATTATTATGCACAGCTGATGGACGGTGGGTTGGGATTGTATACAAATTCCTAAGGACTCCTGTTCCATGCATAAGAGAGTTTAAGAATGCATTCCATGTTTTTGCTGTTTTTTTCAAAGCAATTTTAGTCTCTTTTTTTTTTTATTATTACACTGATGGATCATAGAAATCTTGTTTGATTTCAGGTCTCTATAAGGATTGGGCTTGGAAGGGGGATATATGCGTGTCATATGAAATGTGGCTGAAGTTCAGAGAAATAGGTTTCATTTAATAGCTGAATACTGGATGACCTCACCATTCTTCTCCCCGTCTGGCAGCTCACCCCGTGAGCAATAGAGGAGCTGCTGCACGAACTGAGGAGTAGCTACTGGCCTCAATGTGATTTCGAGGTGATCTGTGTGCTCCACGGTTTCCTTCATAACCAACAAATCAATTCTCACTATACGTATTACACACCCCAGTGGCAGAGGCCATTTATTATCCTTTTGATGGTCATACTCTTTGTATATAACCAAGAAAGATTACAGGAGAAGGAAAGAACAGTTGCAATGTGGATGAAGATGTTGTATCATGTCACTGCATTTTATAATGTGCCTTGCATGTATACAAGAATAAAAAAGATGCTTTCTTTCAAGGCAATTTTGAAACACGGATACAGAATTTGTTTAGAATGAAATATATTTCAAGCACAATATATGGAGAGAGAGCTGTGGATGTAATTCTATATCAGTGCACACTTAGATTTCAGGTGCAAATTCAAAATGATTAAGAGGAAAAGACTGTCACTGTCATATTTTCTTGTCATATGGGAATTGTTATGAGGCTATACTAGTCTAGCTTTGTTCAGCTAATGAGCTTTTCTATACATCCTTCTATTTCACATCATCGAGCCTCAACTGATTCTTTTATTAATTTCTAATTTTGCAGTATATAATTTTTTAAACTCTAAATGATTGATTCCAGGTAATTCCTAGTTCTTTGAATCCAGATACTAGAGTCATCATGGTTAAACAAAACAAATATTGAATTGTGTTGATTAGGCATATAAGATAATTAAATATTTTGTGTTAGATATTAGTGGTACACAGTAAAATTATAGTATTATTTGCCCTAAATTAAATGTCCCATTAAACAAATGTGTGTATTTGAATGTGGGTGGGAAACATTTTACCAGTGAAACTAATGGCAAAAGTATGAATTTATAGTGTCTTCTGTGCATACGCATTTAAACTGCTTAGTCATTTATATCAATGACTATGAAAAGAACAGTGGAAATTTCCAAAGGTCAAAAAAGCTACTGTCTTTTCTGTTTTGCATTATTTGAGATTTTCCAGTTTTTTGCAAACAACATAATGCCAAATCTGTATCTGATTTGCTCTTCTCTTTGAAGAAGCAAAACAGTGACAGAATCATTAACTGAAGAGGAGCATACACAGAATATTTTGCTTCAGCCATGTAGAAAGTTCTGGGTTTCATTTCATATAATGGTAAATGTAGTAAGGTATTCTGGGATTCTCTAAGAGAGTCTGTTCCCTGACTGTATTAATGTTGGTAAACCAAAGCCTCTTGGAAGCCTGTTTCCTGTTTAACTGTTTCTCATTTGTGTAATTGAAAAGCATGCTCAGTTCAAAGACTGCACCTAGTTTTCAGTTTGATGATGCTCTACACCTTCGTGGCAAAATACATACAATAGCAACATAAAGGAATTATCAGTGTCACATTCAGTGTCTGTGCAGACCTAAAGGCTAAAGTCATGGGTTGGAATTCTAAGGGGAATAGTGGATTTTATTTTAATTTCTCGTTAGTACTTTTTTTCTCTCCCCTGCCAAAACCCTCCTGTTTCTATTATTCATCTTCTCATGGTACAATTGTCATTATGCTTTATAGTCTTCAGGAAGAGATGGGCTTCTGTATATGCAATCTTTTGAATCTGTCTATGAGTTCCATTTCTGTGTTCTCACACTGCCTTAACCTGCTGTGATTAGTTACTTAGTCACTGAACTATTTATTATAGTCCTAGCTTCTCCTTTGGTAACATGTTTATAATCAGGATGATTTTTGGTTGAGGAGTTTACTGAATTATTATAGAATAGAATTAGACAACCTAATCCAGGAACATGGAGCCTAGTTATTATAAAGATTTATTACTAGTTTAAGAAAACTTACATTTTGTTTGCATTTCCCTAATGATTAGTTATACTGCAAATCAAAATTACAGTGAGCTATCACCTCCTTACCAATCAGGATGGTTAACATCGATAAGACAATGTAACAAGTGTCAGGGAGGATGTGGAAAAAAGGGAGCCCTCATACACTACTGGAGGGGTTGCAAATTGGTATAGCCACTATGCAAAGCTGTATGGAGGTTTCTCAAAAAACTAAAAACAGAAATACCATATGGCCCAGAAATTCCATTTCTGGGAATTCACCCAAAGAAAACAGAATCACTAATCTGAAAAGATATATGCAGTCTTATGTTTGTTATGCATAATGCATAATAATGCAACATTATTTATAATAGCCCAAATAGCCATTTTCCAACAACCAAAACATCCATCAAGAGATGAATGGTATATATACACAATGGAATATTACTCATCCATAAAAAAGAACAAAATTTTGTCATTTGCAACAACATGGATGGACCTCGGGGTATTATGCTAAGTGAAACAAGCCAGGCTGAGAAAGACAAATACCATATGATTTCACTTATATGTGGAATCTAAAAGACAAAACAAAGGAACGAATAAACAAAACTGAAATAGACTCATAAACACAGAGAACAGATTGGTGGTTACCATAGGGGAGGGAGATGGGAGGATGAGTGAAATAGGTGAAGGAGAGAAAATTAGTGAAAATGTTTGGTGTCTTGCCCAAGGTGATGGTCACATCCTTGTACACACACATCAGAATTCATCAAGCTGTACACTAAGATCTGTGCATTTTACTGTATGTACCTCAATAAAAAAAATCTATTTTATTAAACTGATGATGGTTTATAACAACAGTTAATTCAATAACAAATATATGCATATACAGGTTTATATCTCTTGTAAAATAAAAAGGAACCCCATCACCATTTAGAGAGGTTTCCTACATTTCTCGGGCTTGATGGAAGACCAGCTCATTTCAAAGCAGTTCAGGTAAGTTTTGGAAGAAGAAAAGGAGGGAGAAATGGGAGATAGCATTTATTATTTTGCGATAGTAGTAGAGCAATAGCACTGTTTAAGTTTTTTTTATGTATCTGTCAACTTCATTACCATCCTGACCCTAGAGTATGGGTCCTCCAGGCTCCCTTTTCCAACTGAGGAAACCAATGTGCAAGGAGGGATCACACCCAGGCAGGCAGATCCCAAGCTGTGCCTTCAGTCACTAAGCTGTGGCGACTCTCCTGGATATGTCTCCGCACAGTGTCTGGGGATTGGGAGGGAGAGGAGTTCTGCCTTCACAGTTATTTTCAGGTAGACTCTTCATGTTCTCTCCTGAGGAAACTGTAATTTTAGAAACCTTGAAAACTTCTCTTGTGCTCTCAATACCAGAGAGAGGAAACCAGAGCTAAATCAGAATACCTTGCATGTGATTATTTTATGCTTACTTTCAACAAAATATGCCTGTATGGTGTTAAGGAATAGAGTTCTTAAGTTTTGAATTCTCATTTATATATATTTCACTGGTATATTGATAACTTATTTCAATTTTTCAAACGAAATAGTTAACTTTATGATTAAAGCTAATCTTCATAAAGAGGGATCGTTGTGGGTAGATGAGATAAACAGGAATGTATTATAGATTGTAAAGATTTAAAATGTTTATTGCTTGTAATAATTCATTTTCATATTCCTTTAAACATTTTTAGTGTTGTAAAATGCTCATAACATAAAATTGATCATTGTAACCATTTTTAAATGTACAGTACAGTACAGTTGTATTAAGTGTACTTACGTTGTTGTGCAACCAGTCTCCACCTTTTTCATCTTGCAAAACTGAAACCCTAGACCATTAAGCAACTCTCTATTTCCCCTCCAAGATTCCGGCAACCCCCATTCTGCCTTCTAGCTCCATGAATGTGACTACTCTAGGGACTTTATATAAGTGGAATTATACACTTTTTGTCTTTTTATTATTGGTTTAGTCCCTTAACATAATGATCTCAAGTTTCACCCATGTTGTACTGAACAAGACTCCATCTGATGGGCAGTTGGGTTACCTCCAACCTTTGACTGTTGTGAATAATGCTGCTACAAACACAGGTGTACAAACATCTGACTGGATCCTATTTTGAGTTCTTTTGGATGAATACTCAGAAGGTATATTGCTGGATCATTTGGTGATTCTATTTTTAGTTTTTGAGGATCTGTCATATGTTTTCCCTAATGATCATACCATTTCACTTCCCACCAATAATGCAGAAGAGTTCCAATGTTTCCACATCTGTATCAATTTATTTTCTGATTTTTTTTTTAGTAGCCATTCTAATAGATGTGAGGAGATATCCCATTGTGGTTTTGATTTGCATTTCCATTTCTCTGTTTCTTTATAGTCTCCTTTAATTATCCTTTATAGCAAAAAGGAACATAAATAATTTGAGTCTCAAGTATTTAAGAAATAATTTCATTCAAATTTACTTTCACAATGTCTTTACTATCATTCTGAAAATATTTTGCTTTTGGTTGCAATTATAGCTCAGGATTCATTATTTCTTTCTTTGTAGCTGTCCTTCAGCTGCTGATAATACAAGATCGGGAGAATTCTCCAAGCATCTCCATTTTGCGCTGGAATTAGTGTTTTTGGAACTTCAATTAGCGCAATGGCAAAGCCAGGGCTCCTGGTGCACTATCCTGCTGATGGCCTCTCACTGGTTCCTGAGGCTCTCCCTGCATTACCTCAGCCAGCGGCTTTTGCTCCAGGCCATTTCAACTCCTGTTACAAAGGGAGTGCTTTCCCCTGAAAGTCAAAGGAATGTATTTTCATCTTGACAGGCCAAATGAAAGTACAAAACTCCTCTCCTTTCCATTTACCGTAAGACCTAAAATGCAGGTATGATTTGAAAAGACAAAAATGTCTTTATCGAAGGACAGGGATGTCTATTACAGTTATACTCTCATCTTATGGGCCTGTATATACAAAGCATAACCGGTACATCAATATTTACTTAACATTTAGCAGATTCAAATATGTTCTAATATCCAAACAGAATCCAAAAAGGAATTTAGCAACAATATTTTATTCTATTTTGATTTTATAAGAATGACTTAGGCTGAAGGTACTTTAGAAGTAATGTATGATTTATCACCTATACTAGGAGAAGCAAAGATTGCTTCTTCTGGAAAATGATTGAATTCAAACAATTACCAAACTCAAGCCCAGGCTGCTTTCTGGGCCATTATCCTCTGGAAAAAGATGACACTTTAAAGGTTATCTCTCCATAAACATGATTCCGTCGACACTGTAGATAGACATACAGATAGATATCAATACAAATAAAATTCATTTTCTCAAATGTAGATGGTGCAGATAAAAATAAAGATGTGTGTATCTTTTCAATTAAGAAGATAGCAAATAACTTTAAGACACCATGGAAATGACTATATGTGTATATTATATATATCTTGAAATTAAATTGCAAATATCCAAACATTATAGAAGATGAGAATTTATATATACTGAATAACTGTATCTTCAAGGGAGAATTTTTACATAGATATTATATTCCTTTCCTTCCTTTTTCTTTCTTTTTTTCTTCCTTCTGTGTGAGAGTATTCAAAGCAGAAAGGACAAATGTTCTATGCTTGAGCTAGTTGCTTTTTGGCTATCAGCATTCTTACTTCTTCCATAGAAATGGAAACTCTCTCTTTATTAGTTGTTAATAAAATAAGAATGCAAAAAATGACTTGACAACCCAGTTTATCCAAACTCTTAAGAAACAGAGGACTTAAGATATGGTAGGAAGTCTGCTGGCTATTGTCTAGGCCCACAGGCTCAAATCAGACATTAGCTCCATGTCATATCATAGTTATGAGACATGACAATAACTACACAATGAGCATATCTTCTGTTCTTCTCTGTGTTGAGTCCTCTGCTAAGAAATGTATACACATGATTTTATATTCACAACAGCATAAGAACAAAGCATAGAATTTCCTTCAAAATGAAAATCAGGGAGTGGTTAAAATGAAGAACTCTTTTTGGTAGCGACCTGGTAAGTAGGATACACAAGCAGGATTAATTACAAAACAGCTTTTCAAAGGCTGAAATGCAGGGGAGGGAAACTTAAAGCATAGTGAAGTCTCACTTTGCATGGAAAGAGGGTGCCCAAGCCTGGGTCAGGGCTGCTTGAATGACTGGGCTCACCTTCCATTCAACCCTTAGGTCCTTAGTTTATGTCCCATTGTCCCTTTTAACACAACTAAGTGTGGCATTTTTGTTGTTATTGTATCTGGGGGGTCTAACTAGAGGAATCACAAGCAAATTAATTAGCTATGCAAAAACTCTGAAGAATTACTTGATTTATTTGTATTTCTGATTTCTGTTAGAGATTGACCTGTTACAAGCCCACTGGTGTATTTCACATTTCAAATAGCCTACCCGTGAGTATGTGTGACCTGCAGGGCAGTTCTTAGTCTTCAGAATGCACTTCTCAGTGGATACAATTGACATCCTCTCCATGGTTACATATGTCACTTACAAGAACAATGAACAAGGTAGAATTTGCCTTTTTCTGGAAAGAGAGCTGTTGATGTGGTACAAAGAGGTTGGGAAAAGATGAAGACTCTTAACCCTTAATTTTGGGGTACTATGGTTAAGTTTATATTAAAAAATAAAGTACATAGTTTCTTAAATTATTTTGTATACCAGTCATCCTGTATAATTCCTTTCATTTGGACATATGTGATTGCTTTGCTTGCCCACAGATTGCATTTTTCCCTTCTCACCATGGAGCTTTGCTACCCAACTTCTTCACTTCACACCGGAGAAGAGTTGTTTGTGGCTGTGGTGGGACCTTTCATGCTGCATGTGGCGATACTTCCTTTGCTTCTGATCAGATGGGTCTGTCAGCTACTGTTTGCCTCCTGCCCTGATGTCTTGTCAAAATTAATCATTACCATGGGGCTCTGGACAGTTCTAGACCCACTGGCAATGTTCATAGTGGATGTTGTCCTGAGGGTAAGTCAAGTAAAATAATGGGGATATGACTTCTGGTCATAGAATTCAGCTTTAGGGCTTAAATCTGTGGACATGGGGAGTTTCAACAGTAATGAACAATTCAATATTCATTTTAAATTGAAGTTACGTTTCTCCTCATAATGCAATATGTCTAATATAATCAACTTAACTATAATTTTAACAACCTTAAGTAAACACACAAAATAAGCAGGAAATAATGGAGGTCAAATCCAAAATAACTGATATATTTTCAAAATTGTTACAAAGAAGCTTTATTTTGTAACTGTTTGTTGGTAACTCTTTTTAATATTAAGGATTTTCACAGCCAGACTTTATGAAAAACTAATCAGACAGTAGTTCCTTTAATTGGTGAGGTTATTGATTGCTTTATGATGTAATACTCTTCTGCAATGAATGTACTCAAGAAGAGGAGCTTTTTAAACACTTCTAAGTAATAACTTAAAAATAATTACTCCATTGTCATTTATTTTGATTTTTGTGATACTTAAAAAATGACACAATAGTGTATTTCACCCTAAAATATATAGTTTTAGGATTTTTATGGTACTAATGTGTGGGATGATGTATTAACACTGCTAATAATGATTCTACTATTTGAAAAGCAATCTGTGCTTTTCAAACACCTTCCCACAACTTACTTGGTTATGTATTTACAAGAACACTGTAAGTTGATGGTAGAAACATTCTTCTAATTTTAAAACTGGGAAAAACCAGACGCAGAATTACATGACTTGTCCAGGGCTACATAGCCAGCATACACTACAACTAAGACTGGAACCCAGATTTGTGAATTTTGAGATATACATAAAATATATGCATATAATATATATGATCTATAAACAATATATATAATATTATATATATAATGTACAATATATTACATATAGTAATAATATGTAGTATAATACTATATATTATATATATATTATAATGTTTTCTTTCATTATACTAAAATCTCTACTTCAAAGTTTGAATCAATATATTGTTTTGTGAAATGGAATATATGCCATTTGTGATGACAATTATTTGATTATATCAAATACTTAGCTTACTAGTGAATGTTGGGGCTATAATTTGAGGCAAGATTGATGTGAATATTAATATGAATTTATTACCATAGCCAAAGCTCTAGTTGCTTTGAATTTGCAAGAACTAAGATTTCCTGGTGAGTATTACCAGAATGTTTTAATCCTTAAGCTGTATCAGAATCTATTGTAAGTCTTGTTAAAACACATTGCTGGGTTTTGCCCACAGAGTTTCTGTTTTGGTAGGTCTGGCATAGGACCCAAATATTTGCATTTCTAAGAAGATCTCAGATGACACTGACATTTTTGAGTCACAGTTTGAGAAACACTGAGATCAAAGCTGCACAGGAAAGATCTAGCGAGCATGCTGGGAAGATCTAGGAATGCCAACCAACATCAGATGGACAGCTAAGTTCCAGCAGAGCAAGGCTCCATGGGAAAACTTTGCTACAACCTTCCATTTAGTTACTTTATATAAGGTTCATTGAAGTTACAAAAACTTTAGATCAGATTATCAAAGCAAAATTAAAGTTATTAACAAATAATGGAATAATTCAAGCCAAAAAACCTCTTTAATTTGGAGTCAGCAAATTAAATTTCAATTGGTAAAGGAAAAGGAAATCTGAATTTTGACTAAGAGTTTGTACTGTAGACCTGGCTATGGAATATAGCCCCAAGCAAGAGAGCAGATGGATACTATAAATAAATCAATATGATCAAGTATTCACTTATAAAATTATCTTAATTCATGTAATAATACTCCATAACTGGTATATTTCTCTATTTCAGAAGAAAAAAAAGTTTTACAATTGGTATATATGTGTTTAAACTATATTCACTGTACCAAGCAGATCACAGAGATGGGGTGTTGTCATTGACTCTACTTGTTAACTGTATTTGAAATGGACTCTACCATTAATAATGTGCTTTCAACATGAAAGACCAGATTGTTGTTCAAACTGCATCCAGAAAGATATCATCCTTGGTGCTCTGATAAGCAGCTAAGATCAGAAAAGTCTGTTGATGTTTTTATTTTTCTTAGGCCACACTGTGTTGCAGAGTGCATCTCCAACTTTAATGTGCTTGCATGTCACCTATGGAGCTTTGCAAATTATGATTCAGCAGGTGGGGACCTGATTTTCTGCATTTTAACAGACTTACTAGGTGATGCCAAAGGTTCCGTGGACTAGACCGTATCATGACAAAGTGCTTAGGTGCCCTTGGCTGTCTGCTAGACTGAGCTTTCACTTGCTTTGTGTAGCTGGACTGCTCTCAACAAATCTGGGGTCCTTGATGCCCTGGGTCCACTAATGGCTTTTTTATCTTAGTGACAGAATTCTGACTGCTTATTTCTGAGTGGAATGACCTCTGCTAGAAATGCTTGGAACCTGAAGACAACTGCATTAGTTAACCCTGGAGCCATGCTGATCACTTAACAGTATTAAAATGAATTATATGCGGTGCATCTGGAGCCTACCAGTGTCTTTAGTTTCTAGTTCTGCTGCTAAGGACTGGAGGTAGAGCCATGCACCAAGGAAAGCTCATTAGTACTTGGAAGCTGACTTACTCTCATACTCTAGCTTGAGATCACCTTCCCAAGCCTCAGTGGCACTGAACACCTTGACGACAAGACAGAAGAGGGAGCCTGGTCAGTCAGTAGTGGTTGTGTTTTCTGCCCCATCTCTAAGTTTTTTTCACTTGGCAGATTAGCCTTAGCCACAGGTAGAGCATGCTGTCAAGGTTTGTTGAGCAGAAGAGATAGAGAGGAATGCTGCCTGCATTCCAGTAGGATCCCATCCCCTGGCATCTCACAATTCCTCCCAGAGACCTAATGTGCATATAGAGCAGGCAGGGTGCTAGTCTGATCCTATTGGAACACTGCTTGTAAAGCCATTTGGGGAGGATAAGCCAGCTCTTCCTTACAGTCTTCTGAGATTTCCTCATATGGCATGTCTGCAGCCCTCCTGGAAAGGCTTCTTATCTTAATCAGGCCCTCTAGAGAGATTAATGGCTGACTGGTCCACTGTATCAAAGGAAACTGACCGAATGAGCAGTCTTAATTTACTCTGGGGCCTCTGATGCAATCTACAGGAAAGTAGCCTCCAGCATGGCCGTCTCAGAGCCAGTTCAGGGGTCTGTAACCTGATGGAAGCTGACTTGGATTCTAATAGATGAGTATAGCACCCATATCTTTCTCCACTTGGAAAGAAAAACTGAAGGCTCATTTCTAGTCTGCACAATTATTGACTCTCCCATTAGAATCCATCATGTTTTATTGCGATGACATCAACTCTTGCCATCTTAAAAGAGACTAAGGCTGCATGTAATCCAGGTCAGCAGCATTAGAGCGCACACTTGAAGAAGCCCCCTAATTGAATCTAAATATGCTTTTTTAATGTGCTTTCCAGTGATGTAACTGCACCCAGAAGATTGAGGAGTACTGATCTAAAGCAGTGGTCCTCAAAGTGAGGACACTGGACCAATAACACTAGTTTCTGTGGGAACTTAATAGACATGCAGAGTCTCAGGCCCTGCACCAAAGCTACTGGGTCCAAAACTTTGGGAAGGGGCTGTGTGTTTCAACAAGCCTTCCAGATGACCTCATTGTCATTAAAGTTGGAGAGCTATTGCTCCACTGGGATCATGGTTATCATACAGTGTATGTCACTCACGAGATGTGTGTTATTTCAGCACTTCCTTTTAGCAGGTGAACTGAGGTTCACCTGTGTGTGATCCTGTTCAGCCAGCCAAGAGATGCTGATGGTTTACTGATGGTTCTGGATTTATTTTCTCATGGCAATCTAAAAGGAGATGTGGCAGATGGAATGGTTTGAGGCTGAAGCATTGAGTGGCTGTTGATGTGGCTAATAACACTCTGCCAGTCTCTCAGTTTGCTGGCTCAGAAGTTGGCAATGCATTCCTGGACCTGCTCTGATGGTTCTATGTCCAACAATTCCATTGAGTTTATGAGTTCTTTCTCTGCCTGAATTCTAATTTAGATAAAAAATAGAGGAAAGATTTGCTGTTGAATGTTTTAACTCATCAGCATGTATTTACTGACTTTATACTCTGCATAGGATTTCAAAAGATCCAGAAGACATAGGGCATTGTTCCTGCTCTCAATATGCAAAGCGAGATAGGAATAACACACAAGAGCAAAGATCCAACAAAGATGGAATGCAAGCTTTTCCATTCAGCAAATAATTCTTGAGACTCCATTAAAGGTGATTGTGTAGCAGTAGAGAAAACAGCCTTGGGATCATGGGATCTGGTTCTGGTCCAGACTCTGCCATTTGTAAGCTGTGTGATGTTGGATAAATCCATTTGCCCAAAGTCTTCAATTTCCTCATGCCTCATCAACAGATGGTAACACCTACCTTACTCATTTCACAGTATTGTTGGGAGAATAAAATGATGGGCCAGCTGGAAATAAACTTTGAAGAATTTAAGGTACCGTACATGTAAAATGAAAGGAACCGGGATGAGGGCTATAATGAAGTGATGATACTAATGCTCTGTGGATAATACAAGATGTAACAACCATTGCCCCAGTGGTCCAGACAGGAATTTACAATCTAGTTGGGGAACAAAATATACACCCACAAAGATGTAGTATTCTCAGGGTGTGATGTGTGCCATGTGGGAGGTATAAGGGTCATTTCCTTATGTTTTCTGGTCTTTGTTCTAATGACATCTTTTCAGATTGCAATATTTAATAACACACCCCATCTCTCCTATCCTTTTTCTCTGCTTTATATTTTTCTTTGAAATATAATCTTCTGATATACCATATATATTAGTCTTACTTTTATGCTATCATTCCCCTACCCCTCACTTAAATGTAAGCTCCAGAAAAGTAGGGGGCTTTTGTCTCATGTTATTCACTCTTTTATCTTCAGAGATTAATGACACATAGTAGGCATTCAATAAAATATATGTGTGTCTCCAATGAATGATTAGCACCCATTGATTAGATTATGTTATATAAACATATATCATTTTTTTTGTTTGTTTCATCTGTGACTCCCATGTCTTTTCTTTACCTTTAAAAAACCACTGAGTTAAGATCTAGAGAGGAAGGAATTCATGATAGCCCAAAGAGATCTTCTGCTTAAAGTCTGAGTCACAGACTCACATTTTGGAAGGTGGACTGATTAACAAGTACAGAATATTAAAATTAAAGTTTTGGTGTGGTGGTGAAAGAAGTGGTTGAGAGCTGGAACATCTGAATTCTAGGCACTGCCTATTTACTAAATGATATTTTGGTGGAGAGAAAAATACAGATTAACCTCTCCAGGCTTCTCTTTTTACTGTACATGTGTAATATGGATTAGTTAGTTTTAAGCATGCCCTTTTGAGCTATATTTATATAATTGTCAGCTTAAAAAATAAATTCTTCTTTCTCCCTTACATTGGAGAAAAAAATACCTTACAACATTTATATTGAATATTACTCCCACTTGATGTCATGAGAGTCATAATTAAAGAACATTTCTGTTTATAAAACTCAAAGGTCAAAGAGGTCATATGACAAATCTTTAGGTCCATAGCATTTGATGTTTGTTTTTAAAGACACTGACTTGTAGTTATTTCTAATCTTCTATAGAATATGTTTTTTATTGTCTAAAATAAGGGCTTATTGTTAAATTGACCTAATGTAAATTTTGGTTTTCAAGTTCACATTAAATAGCCTGATAACTTTTTTATAAGTTTCTAAAACAAGCCATCTATGTTATGTATAGCACAAATCAAATTCCTTTCAAATCTGCTTCAGAAAAAAAGGAATATTTCCACCATCATATTTAATATCTTCATATCTTGTGTTCATTAAATTCAGAAGTTAAATAGTACATAAATAATACATGGCTTTTATTTTATGAATTGCATGTAGGGTGTACACATTCAAAAGTTTATATGGAAAATGAGAAAAACTGGTAAATTCACTATGCAAACCCAGTCTTTCCCTTTTCCCTTATGTAGCTGATGATCTGGTGATCTTATAATATCCTACGGTCTTTGTGTACTTAAATTCATCTAACCTGATAATCAGGATTTCCATCCTTATTTTTTAAATTTGTATTTTCTCTTCTCAGTGGCTTACACATAAATGGGAGATTTCCGTAGCTGATGCAGCAAAGCTGTACTGGTTGTTTGAAAGAACCAAGCAATCAGGAATTCTCGGTGTAAAGCTCACAGTGCTTCTTTACACCCTCCTGTTCATTATTTCTTCTTTGATTTTACATTTGTATTGTCTCAGGTAAGGCACTTCAATCCTTTCGTTATTCAGTTCTTTGGCCTCCAGTCTTAGAGTTACCCAGTGAGGCTGTGAGAACACGGTTAAAGAAGAGAACTTAGAACCATGTCCGCATGTCTAAGGTAGAAATGTCCTTAGTTGTGTGTAACTATTGTCATGAAGACCAGCCAAGAAATTAATTGATTTTTGGGCAAATGTGCTTTCCATAATAGAGGGAGCAAATTTTGCTGTAAATCATTATACTTGTTTATCCAAGCCGGGGACTGACAGAAAACAAGGAGTAATCCTTTGATAGCCAATGATGACATTCTGGGAAATTTCCTGGGAAGCTTTTCTGAAATTCCCTTTTTCTTCTCTTTCCAACCCATCTTGTTTCCACTGCTCCTTCCCCTTCCAAAATCACCAACAGAAGAAAATCATCTTTTAGCTTTGATCCTGAGTATCATAGGGTTTGGCTTTCCAGGGCATTAATTCAGCAAGCAATGCAAGTGTGTGAAGACAAGAAAAGAAGTACATACAAGGAAGAATCAAAAGGGTTAGGAAAACTTTTCACTCTGTTGCTAGTTTCCTTTGCTGTGCAGAAGCTTTTTAGTTTGAAATAGTCCCACTTGCCCAATTTTGCTTTTGTTGCCTATACTTTTTAAAGGCCACTTTTATATCCATGAAATTACTGCCAAAACCAGTGTTAGGAAACTCTTTCCCTATGTTTTCTAACAGAAGTTTTACATTTTCAGGTCTTATATTTAAGTCTTTAATTCATTTTCAGTTGTTTTCTTATGTATGGTATAAGATAAGCATCCAGTTTCATTCTTTTGCAAGTGGGCATCCAATTTTCCCAACACCATTTTTTGAAGGGACCATCCATTCTTTTCCCAATGTGTAGTCTTAGCACTCTTGTTGAAGATCAGTTGACTGTATTTTCTTGGATTGATTTATAGGCTCTCTAGTCTGTTATGTTAGTCTGTATGTCAGTATTTATGCCAATACCATACTGTGTTCATTACTGTAGCTTTATAATATAATCCAACAATTCTATTTCTGAGGATTTACCCAAAAGAATTAAAATCAGGATCTCAAAGAGATGTTAGCACTCCCATGTTCATTACAGCACAATTCACAACAGCTAAGATGCAGATGCAATCTAAATGTCCATCAACAGATGAATGGATAAAGAAAATGTGGTATATAAGTACAGTGGAATATTATTCAGCCTTAAAAAGGAAGGAAGTCCTGCAATATATGTGACATTGTGGATGAACCTTAAGGGCATTGGGCTAAGTGGAAGAAGCCAGTCACAGCAGGACAAATACTGCATGATTCCACTACTTACATAAGGTATCTAAAATAGTCAAAGTCATAGAAGCACACAGGAGAATGGGGGCTGGGGGGAGGGGAAATAGGGAGTTCCTGTTCGAAAGACATAAAGCTTCAGTTTTGCATGATGATTAGTTTCTAGAGATCTGTTGTACAACATTGTGCCTGTAATTAACAATACTGCATTGTACATCTAATATGAGTGTTAAGTGTTCCAACCATCACTTAAAATAGTACTAGGAAGAGGTCCATACAGGAGTCTCTGGAGCATAAAGAAAAGGAACCAACATAGGCCTGGAGGAGGATGGGGCAGTAGCTAAACTCTTCAGCTGAAATAAAACACTTGAGCAATTTTAGAAGGTTTATTTTAATTTAACTAGAAGAAAAGCAGAGGCAAAGGGAAGATGAATAAAATCATATTATCATGACAAAGTATGATATATTTGACAAATCAAAGTATTTTAATATGTTTGGTGTATAGGGTACAGGGTGTTGGCAGCTGGCTGGGATGAGGTTAGAAATGTAGTGTATTAGAAGTTGAAGATGAAGGAAAGATGTATACTATACATTTAGTATAACTTTAAGTTTTGGAGTTGGGTAGATGGTTGGATGGTTGGCATATTCTAAGACAGAGATTATATAGAGAGTAAACATTTAGAGGAGACAGATAATGAGTTAAATTTTCATTCATATTGACCTTGAGATATCTCTGATATTGTCAAGGGAAAATATTCCACAAGACACTGAATAAATCAATGTAGAGCTCAGGGAAAATAATTTCAGCCATGAATTTGTGTGAAGGAATCCTTGAATTTCTTTGCTTTGTAGGGTAGAGGCTAAATTCATAGCGGGCTATCCGAGTGAAGGATGAGGACATAGAGTTAGGACTTGCTGTCATTTTTTTTTCACAAGCTATGCTGTAAATGGAAAGTAGTTGGAAGAAAAATTTTTTTAAAAAGAGTGATTTTTAATATGAATGTAGCTTGAATGTTTTTGTATGCAAACATGAAAATTCTGAAAGAAAGAGAAATATTGAATATGCCTAAGTAAGGGAGGGTAGTTGATTGAGAAAGGTCTCTGAAGACATGAAGTAGAGCATATGTGGAGACAAACCTTGGGTGTAGGAAAAAGATCTTGTTTCCTGATAAGATAGGGAGAGACATATAGGTAGTTGCTAATGTTTAGGGCGGGGTGCTGAGGGAATTTACATATGATAGCCATTATTATTTTCTATGAAATGGGAGGTGAACTCCTCAATTCTTCTTTCAGTAGGCTGATCATTCTCTGATAGGGCCCTTAGATCACTAACAGCTGTAGTAAAGTTGCCTAATTCTCCAGAGCACATATGTTATTTAGGACAGTCTTACTTCATATTTTGATACGTCATAAGCACAGCATGTCATCTTCCTACAATGTTTACTTTCCTGAGGAAGGAGGGGAAGAGAGTCTTCCCTGATCACCAATTTTCATTTAACCATTAATTTGTCATGTGGCCCTAGGCAAAGATGTTCATTTGCTAGATTTTAGGCCTTTTCTTGTAAACCAAAGTAAAGATAACTCATGTGTAGATCTTACAAAGGCTCTATATGAAGCATTACTCTAGCGTTTAAAATGAGTAGCGTTTCTTAGAGAAGTTGAAGAAATACCAGGTTTACTACGCAGTCAAGACTTTTGGAGAATTAAACAATCACCAGGTTTTCTTTGTCCAAGGTTAGTTGCTAAGTACGAAAAAGTAACCCTAGAATTTATGCACCACATCACTAGAATTTAAACCTTTACTGTCTAAAACAAATAGTCGTTTGTTTTAAAATAAAGCAGAAAGATTACTCCAGGGGGAAGTGTGGGTAGGAGAACTGGGAAGCTCTGTAATGGATGGAGAAATGCTAAGGGAAAAACAAAGATGAAGTGTCTGGATGTCATAGGGAATAAACCTGAAAAAATCCAGGAGGAATAAACAAGTTTTGTTCCTTCTCTCAACCTAGCCCCTCAGCCTTCCATGCTTAATCTGTCCTGTCAGAACTGGACATACCTAGTAACTCTAAGTAGGTGTATGTACTTGTATTTTAGAAGCATACTTTTTAAGATTCCTTTGGATAATAATAGAGTTACAAAAATCTTCCACAGGGAAAATATCTGTATTTTTCATATGAGTAAGTGAAGTCACTCTAACATGTCAGTGAAGTGTCTCCCTTTACTGGTGTTTGTAAAATGTCTTTTTCTGAAATGGGGAGAGTTGGACAGCCTAATTTTGTGAATCAAGCATGATCACCATCGGAGGCTCTGGTTAGGACAGTGGGGTTTTGCTCTGACATTAAAAGCAGGCAAAGAGACGAAGAAATCATAAGAGCTCATCTTAGTGAAAAATGCCCGTATGGATTTACCCATGTGACTGATTTAGGTTAAAATTCTTAATCCAAATGTTAAAGCAACAATCCAAAGTCTCTGTGGGCTTTTGAATCAGTGCTGCCAAAACGTGTGATGATATGCCTAGCATGAGGAGAGTACGAAGGAGATAAAGTCTGTAGTGCAGGTGGTTAATACAGAATTTTGTCCAGCTCTGTACACTGGAAGCTCTACCTTATGGGGATTGCCGGTGCAAGCTCCAGACTGGACCCTATTGAGTTTGGCTGATTAGATCTTATTCCTCCAAGAACTTGAGTAATTTCTTGCTGGAGGGTTTCTACTAGGAAATGTCTCACTTCCCATAGCTCTAGTGTAGAGTTTACTGAGACACCAAGCAAGGAGGCTCAGGAGCTGGGTATAATTCTTTGAACTGGATTTTATGTAATGGTTTAAAACAAGTATTATTTTTTCTAATGATTTTTCCTTACTATAGGAAAAGTACATGCTGTTTAGAAAGAAATCAAAATTACAGAAAGAATAAATATTTTTTAAAAACAATCATCTTACTATCTAAACAAAGCATTGTTATACTTTTGGTAAATTTATTTGAATCTTTTTTCCAGGTATATTTATTTTCATGAAGTTGAAATTTTTCTGTAAGTATAGCTTCATATGTTGATTTAAAATGTAATATTATATGATAAATATGTTCATATTCTTTACTTACTTCATGAATAGTTAATACCTATACAATATTTTGTACTATGTAAGCAGTATGAAATATTTAAATATTTCTTTATTCATGGACAATTGATTGTTTCTCATTTTTGTACATCTTATAAATAATTCTGATGAACATTTTAAGACTCAGGGTCTTGCTCACATTTTAAATTATTCTTTTGTAGTGTCCTAGAGACCCAGAAATACTGGCTTAGGGAGTATGATTACAAGAGAGTAAGTATTCTTCAATAACAATCGCAAAATTATATTCGAGAGAATTTGTATGGATTTATACTTACACAGCAGTGTTTGAGTATCAGACCTTGTTCACATTATATGTCAACTTTCTATAATCTAATAGAAGAAATGGCATCTCATTCTGTTCTAAATGTGTATTCCTTTGCCTACTAACACTAAACATTCTTACTATGCTTACCACTCATTTGTATTTCCCCTTTGTGAATTCCCTTTTTGGTGTCTCCTTTGCCTTCCTTTCTATGGAGTATTCAAATTTTTTTCTTACTGAGTTATATGAGTTTTATATATATGTAAATATAAACAATATTAATCCTTCAGTCATATTTTCCCCACTTCATAATTACCTTTTAAATGTATTTTTTATTTATTTAAAAAATAGATTCTTTTAATTCATGTACAGTGTGTTTGGATCATTTTTATGACTTACTAAATCTCTTAAATTAAAAAATTCTTCCTTAGTCAGAAGTTTTACAACTATTTACTTCTTTTCTTGTAACTTGAATTGTTTTTTTCATTAAATCCCTTATCACATGCCCTGTAGAATTAATTTGATGTGCACAGTGTTAAGATCTAAACAAAATTTCCTTTTATTTTACTGGTCTGCTCTCTTTAGTTGGTATTATCTTTAGATATTAACTGTTTTGCTATTTTGTTTTACTGGGCTTTATTTTAAGTAAGTTAATTTATCAGCTTGTATTTCCAGAGTTATGGACAAAGCTTCTCTTTTCTGGAACTTCTTTTAAAAACTTAACTTTTTACCAAAATTTTATACATGGTTATATAGATAGGCATTGGTATAAAGAAAAACTGTGAGGAATGTTTATACCTCTCAGTGTGTTTGCTTCATATTATTTTCCTTATAATCCTTCAGAGTAAAGCTTCTGTTATTATATAGATCCTTTAATTCTAAATCCTTTATTTGAGTAGTCTAAAAGATCTATGGACTGCTTACACATTTTCTTTATAATATGCAGAGAATGAGAAATCACAATTTAAATGTCAGATTTGTTTAAACTTTTATATTCCTGGAAACTGTACACACATCTGAAAGACTGGTGCTACAGTTAATTAGTTTTTAGGGTGCTGATGTCTTCCTAATCATTGACTTAATAGTTCCAAATAGCCTTAAAAGTTTTAGCTGTGGCCATTTATTACTTAGGAAAATTAATTTAAATTAAAATAATTTGAAGGAAGACTTTGATGAGAGTATTGTGAACATATTCATTGTCTAGGGAATATGTATAAGATAATCAATGATTTTCCACTTTCTGAATCAATCTTTTCTATAAAGTTCCTTACCAAAGGCAAACTATTATTTACCATGTAGAGAAAAAATGTTTAAAAAATTATCTAGTTTATATATAACTAAGCAATTTTCACCCTCCCTGAAATCGTCACTTAGCCATGGTCACTCCACACCCTGAGAGACAGAAGTGGGCGATGCACATTAGGACATGCTTATATAAAAATAGACCTATTTTAAAATATTTAGTGGCTACATTGTATCAGCTCCAGAAAATGGAATGATTCTAACCAAAATAGCTCATTCCTGTGGGTCCAGATAAATTCACTGATCACTTCCACCTACTGGCCTGAGGGTTTCAGGCCCAGGTAAGTTCACTAGGAATTCAGTGAGACCAAGAAGTGACAATGGAACTTTTTTCAGGTGAAAGGGTTTATAACTGGCTTTATTCTCATGGCGAGAGGTTGTCAAGCATTGGAATCACATCTGCATCCAGCAGCCTGCAGGTCCATAATCCATCTCCATCTCGGCCTCCACCCAGAGCACTGGGCAGAGCTCTTCATGTAGTGACTCAGTCAATAATAGCTTACTGCCCACAAGTGTGGAAGCATTAGCCTAGCAGCAGCCCAGTTACATCATCAGGTAGTTCAGGGTCAAGTGAGGATCCTGGCCACAGGAACTTTCATTTTCCCTATGGACACCATGATTCCTGCTCTCTTCCTCTGGCCTATGCTCCCTGGTGTGTCAGTTTAGTTCATTCTATATATGTTGACTCCCTACCCATGTTTGCTTCAGCAAATAAAGGGATTTATTTCTATTCCAACTATCCTCATCCGTAGCTGAAGGAAACTTGATCAGAGGTAAACTGAACATTCCTTTGTGTGGTGCTCCCTTAAAAAGATTTAAAAGAGAGCTGCTCAGTTAAGTCTGAATTTTATCTGGTCATTTGATGAATTGGATTTTGGTAAGTTAGCCTGATACCTCTAGGATAAAAGAAATAAAATAATCTGCTGGAACTTAGTTTTCATCCCTAGTTTGTGGGAAATTGGCCATATGAGTTTTGGCCAAAGGCAAGCATTTGTCAAGAAGCATGTGTATCTAGATGAATCCAGAATGTGCAGACTGTCTTACTGGCTTAGTCCAAACCCCTGGCTTAGGCTTGTTTTATGCCATTAGGAATAGAAATTTCCTTTTCTACTTGCATAAAAGTATTTCATCTGGTAGTGTACTTAATGTGCATGAGCCAGTGTCACTCCCCACTTCTCTGTCAGCACTTTGTATAATCTATAGAATTCTTCCCAAAGGATTTCATCATACTCACCACCAAAACAATTGAATACACAAATAATCAAACAAAAAGTACAACTATTTTAGTTTACTGCCACAAACCACTGAGAATTAAATGTGCATAATAAAATGGTATGTCAAACTCTCAAGTTAGATATTTTAAGTGTTACATAATAGTCAAGTCAGGATAATAAATAAATATAGTGGCAAAATAACGTGAAACTCTGGACTGGGGAAGAGGGTGAGGTTGTGACTCTAGAATTCACCATTATCTTCCTTAAAACCAGAAAAGTGCCTGGGACACAGTAGAAACACAATGAATACTTGTTGAATTAAAAACATGTACATTAAAGAATATGTTTTCTTAATGATAAATACACATCTTCTCTCTCAAGTAAAATGTGGCTCACAGGTTGATGTTCAAATGACGCTCGTCCCCAAATTTGGAACATTCAGCTGGAATATAGCGAGGAAGTGTGAAAAGATGCGTGTACAGCTTTCATGTGTGTTATTTTGATCTATTAGCTTGCTAAGAATAGGTTTTCAGTTTGAATTTTTTGGCAACAGCAAACTTCAAAAAGTACATTGCAGTGCAATGTAGAAGGAGAAATTTAAGGGGCCACAATGGTGTGCATAGCAGGGGAAAGGCAAAGCATTTAGACACCATTTGTAAAAAGTCCAAAAGACTCAGTGCAATATTAAACACATGACAGGTGCATAATGCTAACTCCCTTCTCCCCAATTCTCTGCTTGAACTTGGTATTTCCAAATATCAATTCCATTATCCCCAATCCCCTTCCTCTACATCCCTCCCTGAGTAGTTTTTTCTCTTTAATGATCTGGTAAACAGGTTAATATGAGGCTTAAATGCTCAAAACTGCAGACGGGTTCCTGGTGATCTTGGTCACGGGTCAAAGAGCTGTCATTCTGCAACAGCCAAGTGATAGAAGATGCCTCAGCCTGTAGTCTGGGTTAAGTGCTTACACAGCACCTTTTTTGTCATTGACTGCGCATGAGACCAGGACCTCCTATCAGCCCTGCACTTTCCCAGTGGCTAAGACCTCAGAAGTGACCTTGATTTAAGAAAATACTGCCATTATTCTTCTGGTCCACCTTCATCTTTACAGTTTGAGTTTTCCTAGAAAAATTGGTCCACCTACAAAATCCCAGTCCGTACCTTCATGGGAATATAAGGCAATATGAACTGATCTTTGTGGCCATTGGGAACAGAATCCTAGCCCTAATTAAATTATTGCTGGCTCTCACAATCATCTCATTATGTCCATGTATAAGATCAAAAAACTTTCCATTATATGTCATATACATTGGCATATTGGAGATTCCACACAGGCTTTTCGTGTTTTCCTTTCTGTTACTGAACAGTGATTTCTGCCATTTCCTGAGCACTTACTATGTGTCAAGCCCTGGTTTGAATACAGTATATAGATTTCTTCACTTAATCCTTACAATTCTGCGATTCAGGACCTGTTAATATCACCTCCTCTTCAAGCTCCAATAACCTTAATTAATTTGCCTGTGCTGCACAGTCACCTTGGCTGATATTTTTATGCAGTGTTTGCAATTCCAAAAACTACAGTATTATTTGTACATCATATTTCTTAAAATTTTTTAAAACAAGGTTACTTAAAATTCACATTTGTGGTTAATTTTTACCTAACGAATGAGAATCATGTAGTGGCTGAGTCCTGGCTCTGCCCCTCACAAGCTGTGTAATCATCACCAACAGTTTTACCTCTATGACTGTTTCCCTATCTTTAAATGTGGATAGCAAAATCAAGCATAAAATTCTGGCCTCCTTGGGAATGAACTAATTGATTTAAATGATATGTTTCTAACAGACTTGTACTTGAGACAGCTAAGTTTAGTTCCAAAATTTAGTTCTTTCAAGGTAAACAACTTAGAACTTTCAAACAACTTTGACAATTCCACATATATATGTCAATGGGACTTTCCAACTGACATTTTGAAAAGAAACTCATTGTCTTCTCCTTCAAATCATGTTTTCCTCTAGGATTCCTTATCTCAGTGAATGACAAGATCACCCATCCAGTTGTAAAGAAAGCAAGAAAGCAAAGGAAGGAAGGAAGGAAGGAAGGGAAAGAGGGAATGAGGAGAGAAAGAGACCTAGAAGCAGTCCTTGAATCTTTTCTCTCCCTTCCCCCCTTTATCTACTTTCTGTGGGTTCTGATAGTTCTTAGCTCTTGAATTTGTCCATCTCATTCCATAGAGTTCCATAGGCTCCTTTCCCTGTTCAATATGCCCTAATCTCTTCCCAGACTCAGTGTAACATTAGCCTTCCAACTTGTCTCCTTTTATTCCCTCTTGGCCCTTTAAACAGACTCTCCTCACCATAACCAGATAATCTTTAATTAAAAAAATTAGTGTCTTGCCTTATCCATATAATGGCCTCCTATGGCTTTTACTGTAAGAGCTCTCTTGCACTGCACCTGGCCTCTCCAGCTCATACTATCCTCACCTCTGTGCTCTTCTCATCACTGTCATCTTCCTGCCAGCCTCAGGTCCCTGGCCAGGCTTCTCTACCCTCTACCTGGAATCCTCACCTATCTATTCACCTCCCAGTTGCACTTACCAATTATTTGGCATTTGGTAGACCTAGGCGAGTATCTGTTGACTGACTGAAAAAATGCATGAGGAGTGAATGAAGAGGATGATTGTACCCTTACAAACATGGGGCCCCACATATTGGGAAGGGGTATGTACTTCATAACGACAACCCTATGATAGGACTGTCTCTGGAAAAGGGGAAAGGGTTGTTCTTGATTACTTCCCATTGTGTACACATTTTTATTTTCTGAATCTTTTTCTTCAAAAAATTATTTTCCTTTCTCTCTTTTCTTTCTCTTATTTAGTCCTTCTTTGTATTTTTCTTTTCCTGTATTTAGCAGTTTCAAAACAAAGCTATTTGAATTTCAATCACTATTAAACAGAATGGTGAATACTCAAGGTTTCTAAAAAGCCAACAAAACCTATCACCATACATATAAAAACTTCAGTGTCAAACTTCAGTGTTATACACCTCTTCAAAAGCACTCAACAATTTTGCTAAAGAATATGTGGATTTTTTTTAAGTTGAAGTACAGTTTATATACAATATTATATTGGTTTCAGGTGTACAACATAGTGATTCAACAGTTATCCATTAGTATTAAATTTTCACCCATGTAAGTGTAGTTACCATTTATCAATATACACAGATATCACAATATTAGTGACTACAAGAATATGTGTATTTTATTAAAAAATAAGAATGGATTTTGGCAAGAATATGCTGATCATGCTAAATAAAGTTTATTTATATGCTCTGTGTTCAGAGCTATACCTGCAGCATGCTAGTATAATTATGCCAGTATATAAGGAGTTTTCCAACTTGCATCATAAGCACATTGACTGCAATATATATAAAGCCATATTGCTAAACTCATTTGTAACTTTTAGAATTAGAAATAATCAATCTAAGATTGATTCAACTTTATTGAATCAATAGATTGAATCAATCTAAGATTCTTCAATTTTTCACTTTTTTTGCATTTAGAGCTATTTTAAGTTACAGATTCCAGCCTTTTCATGAGTCTTAAAATACTGTATTAGCTAAATGTTCACACTTGTCCTTTTAGCTTTAAAAGAAATGTCACATGTTAGGTTTCTGTAAATGACCCACATTCAGATGTGAACCAAACATAATAACTTCTGACACTCACCAAGCAGTGAATTGCTTCAAATGTAGGACAGAGGGCAGACGACTTCGTAAATTACTTTGTTTCACTGGCCATCATCAGAACCTGTGGAATAATATGTGACCTATTTCTATAAACAATAATGCCTAAGGCTTTATGGACAGGTGAGATGTAGTTTCCCTTTTAATTACATTTTGAAGAAATAATTTAAAAATGTAAAATTTTCAGACATATTGAATAGTTGTATTGTTAAAAGAAATCCAAATTTGCGACCATCACTGTATAATTATTTTTATTTCAATACAATATCACAAAATTTCAGCTTTTTATCAAAAACAACTCAAACCTGCAAAAATTACAAAAAAATATGATGAATTTCTATATCCTTCTTCTAGAGATGCTAATTATTCATTTTTTAAATATTTGCTTTATTTTTTCTCTTTCATCCAGTACGACACAATATCTTCAATTCTATGTAATTCAATCTGATATTTATACACAGACACACAGTGGTAGAAAATGCATGAAAATGCATGTGCATCTGTATCTGTGTATATTTTTGACCCATTTGAGAATAACCAACTTTCATAATTAATATAATTGTGGGAAGTTTAAGCATAATGTTTTATTGATCAGCTCTAGTGTTGCATATACAGAGAGAATAGTCTCTTGCTCTCTCATCAGTATCTACCAATATCCTATTTACTTATGAAATTAGAGCTCTTTTTACATTGTTTAGCTTTATATAAATTTTCCTAATATTTACAGGGACTCTTTAAATTTCTGGCGATAACCAGAAAAGTGAAAATTCAATAGATACACCAAGTTTGATCAGAATGGATTGCATAAATACAAAAGGATAAAATGATTCACTTTTGGTGAATACAGGTTATATTGCTTGACTGATTCTATTAACAAATGAATTATTATCAACATTTTTTTTAAAATTTTACATTTACCTCTGTAGATTATTTTCTCCTTGTTTTGTAAGCTGGCTCTGTAGAGCTGAAAAATATGCCAAAAACTAATAAATGTTGGTAAGCTGATCCATTAACAACCCATCATGAAGCTTTTCACTGGAAAATGCCACTCAAAATACCCAGGAAAAATTAAGAATAAAACAAAAACGTGATTAATCTTTGTACAGCTTTACATATTCCAACATGTCATTTTGTTCTCTGTTAAAACATTTGTTTACCATCTTGTAGATCCTGCCTCGGATGTTTACATAATTGTTCTTTTACACAGAATGAAGGAGATATAAAGAAGAGACAGACATTTTCTGGGCAAAAGGAACAGAAGCTAGCAGAAACAGGACTGTGATTCCTAATTAATTCAAAGTTAATTGCACTGTTGATAATACTGCACTTAAAATCTTCATATAGAAAATGTTTATGGCAGCAAACTGACAGTAATTTAACTACATTAAATCTTACCACCATTAAAAGAAAAAGATGAATGTTACATTAAACAAGCTTAAGAGAATGGTAAAGACTAGTTCTTGTTTAACAAAACAACTAGCAAATCATGTAAATGACCAACCTAGAATCTCAAAGCACATTAAGAACAGTAGTTGCATTTCAAGACGGCACCAAGCCATATGGCCTCTCTTGGGCCACCAGTGCTACTGGCTGGCAGTTTTGCCTTTACTTCTGCTCTATGATGAATTCATGGGGTGGGGGGAAGACACATAGATTTTATTTGGCACATAGATCTTATTTAAAATTCAATTTTAAAACTTTGGACAGACTCTACATAGAGGTCGTTAAATGAAGATATATGTTGTACTAGTTATTCTCACTGAGAAATCAGGTGATGGGATGAAATTAACTTTGTAGTTGTCTCTGACTTTAAGTTCTGTCTCTGTTAAGAAGTAAGATGAACTTCTTTGATTTATTGTAACATGTAAAAGATGAAATTAAAGTAAGGATAGATAACACAATGGATATGAAATTGACAGCCACCTTAATTGGGAATTAATAAATTTTAATTTTAATTATCTAGCCTGTTTAAAGCAAAATATAATTATCTTGGTCATTGAAATAAAATACAATCCTCTTCTTAAGTAGAAAAGCACTTGCATGTAATGCTTAACTATCTTGGTAGTCCAATTTATATTTCAGGAATTTATAAAAACTTACTTCTGAAGCCAATTTATTGACACTGGGATGCATTAGGGTTCTCAATTTGGTTTACAGACTGTCAGTGGCACAATTTTGTGCTTCTGAAGCAAGTTCCAGTTACACATGGTGAGCCAAGAGTACACTAAGTCATAGGATAAAACAATATTTCCCCAATTTCAATTTTACTCAAGAATTTTAAAAGCACAACATATTATATTAAAACAAATATATTGGTATATTGGGGTAGAAAAGACATTTTTCTCTTCTCTGAACTTAAGCGTATTTAACAATATCTAGTATTTTATAAGCATTAGCTTAATTAATGTTTAGAATACTCATTGGAATGTCACTAATGAAGTATTAGTGTTTTTCAGTAAGATACTTTGTTGCCACTTGACCATATCACACAAAAAGCAGTGGTTTTCTAAATTAATATTTGGAGTGGTTTTGAAAGGTACAAAAATATTAAATGAGTAGTTCATCAAGTTAGGTGTGTCCTCAAATTGGTGCATTTATCATTCACCCTGGGTAAAAACCAACCAAGAAAAACCTTTTTCCTGACTGAGCTGGTCCAATGGGTTTTCTACCACAGAGGCACTAAAACTAACTCATTTAGGAAGAAAAAAGCCACATTTAAATTCCCTTTGACAAATCCCTCACATTTGATCTGATTTGGATAGTATTAATGCAAACTAATTGCAAATATTTCTCACTTTTCAGTAGTCTATTACTCAGGCATCAAAAATCTTATTTGTTCTTAGATTGCACAATGAATCTTGGATATTAGATGCATATCAGCGCATCCACAGTGAAGAAAACAAGTTTTTTATGCTGTATGATTTGGAGATTTCCAATTAGGAGCTAAGTTATATAGTGAAAAGGTCTGCACAATGGAGAGGAATCAATGGTGAAAGAAGGCAGGAGAGTTGGTTTGAAGGAGATTTATTTTTGAGTTCACAAAAGAAACTTATTCTGTTAGGCTATCAGCAAGTTGTTGAATTTTCTGATGCTGTTATTGAAGCCACTAAACAAATCTTGTAACTCTACTATATATTGACGTTTTTTATGAATTGACGTGAGTTTAGCACTGTTATTTCTTACAGAAATATTTATTGGTATCTGTTGTATATATATTGGGCAAAATGACACAAGGGTTGTGGAGAATATAAAAGAAGCTAGTGAAAGAATTTCCACGTGGGACAAGATTGGTGGCTTACTGTCACCTTGAGTGAACAGAGCTAAGGGAATGTTATTTCTGCCTTTCTCCGTTGATGCCTTTGTTAGTCAGCCCCCTTGATTGCTTCCTGTCAGTAACCTCTTTTAGGGGCTTCTTCCTTGGCTCCATCAGTCTCTTGTCCATGTGTTTTCCAGGGTTTAGTACTTGGATTATTCCTCTTCCTACTCTACGCACTGTCCTTTCTTTAATCTCCTTTCAAACTGTGTCTGCCATCTCGCTGAAGATGGTCAAATATGTATCTCAAGGCTACCCCTCTTTTCTGAGTCCTAAACTAATATAATCCAGCAGTATCCTTGGTATCTCCAGGTGGATGTCTCAAAGATATCTAAAACCCAGTAATGTTCCAGACAAAATCAACTTAACACATATTGTTAATTCGTTAGTTAATTAACATATGCATCTTACCCTGGGTCATGAAACTACAGCGTTTATGCTTCCAGAATCTCTGAACATGGCATTTTCATCTACTCTGAATCACAAAGATTTGAAAGTCAGAATTTTTTAGTCTTTGTTTCCTAGACTTTTCTTTAATGTGATCATCCAGTCCTATTGATTTACTTTCTTAATACTTACTCTTCTCTATTCCATTTTCTATTCCATGCATCTGGGATCTCCATCCCTGACTCCTGAACAGCAGCACTTGGCTCGGTGCTTTCCCTACCTTCAATCTCATTTTGCAGTTGCCACATTGTCACTCTGTCCTGGATCCACTCTTCACTTATCAGAATGATTTCTAAAATGTAAATCTGACCCTGCATTCCCTTAATACTGCATAAACTCTTCAATAACTTCCCATTGTCTGAAGAATAAATGCAAAAATTCATACTATTGTATATTTGCCATTTGATCTCATTCTTTTCTATTGCATATGTGATATCTCCTGTGTCCTCATCTTTCATACCCCTTCTCAGTATTCCTCTTACCAAATGCTTCTCACCAAATATGATTAAGCTATATAAAAATATGGTACACTGCTAATTATGTCATAGTATTTCACATTACCATTCATTTCTCTCTGTTTGGAGTGGCATCCTCTCATCTCCTCGTGAACCACCCGGCAAACTAATCATTCTTTCAGATGAGCTTGAGTGTTTTCTCTATGGAGCCTTCCCAGAGAGGACCCTCTCCTTTTTTTTGTCAACCTGCCTATTTTACATGACCTTTCCAGCATCTAACAGGCAGTTTGAGAATTACCTTCTTCCATGTGTCTCTCTTCCTCTTTAGACTAAGATCTTCATTTGGAATAAATGAGTGGCTTCTCCATCTTTGTGTCCTTAATATCTACAGGGTCTGCAGAATAAAGTACATTTTAATGGTCTATTTCTTCAGTATATAAAAGAATGAGTGCATGAGTGGCTGAATAATTGACATACCTAGTCTGACCATATAATAAATGTATAATCCCTTTATCTTTTTCTCTACTAGAAACCTAAACTTCAGCTTTTTAAAAATTCCTTATGGGGGAGTGACTGGAAGATGGCGGCGTGAGTAGAGCAGCGGAAATCTCCTCCCAAAACAACATATATCTATGAAAATATAACAAAGACAACCCTTCCTAGAATGAAGACCAGAGGACACAGGACAATATCCAGACCACATCCGCACCTGAGAGAACCCAGCGCCTCGCGAAGGGGGTAAGATACAAGCCCCGGCCCCGCGGGAGCCGAGCGCCCCTCCCCCCAGCTCCCGGTGGGAGAAGAGCAGGCAGAGCGGGAGGGAGACGGAGCCCAGGACTGCCGAACACCCAGCCCCTGCCATCCAGGCCAGAGTGCAGACACAGTATGTGCCCAGGGGGCCCTGGATGCTAGGGAAACAAGGCAGCAAGAACGGTGAGCGGGCACTGGAGGCCGGGCGCTGGAGGACATAAGAAAAGCACGTGACCATTTTTTTTTTTTTTTTGCTTTTTTGCTGTTTTGTTTTGGTGAGCGCTTTTTGGAAGTCTTAAAGGGATAGGGACCCCAATACTAGGGAAATAGGGCAGAAAGACCGGTGAGCAGAGGCCTGAGGCTGGCACCGGAGAATAAAGAAAAATGAACGAACACCTTTTTTTTTTTTCTAATTAAAAACTTTTTTTCTTTTTTTAATTAAAAAAATTTTTTTTTTTTTTGGTGGTCGTTGTTTTGTTTTGGCGGGTGCTTTTTGGAAGTCTTAAAGGGACAGGGCGGGTCACTTAATCCAGAGATAGGGAATCCGGGATCTCTGGGCACCCTAACCCCAGGGCTGCAGGGAGCAGGGAGGCCCCTTACGGAGATAAATAGCCTCCCAGCAGCTCCTGCTCCAACGCGACTCCACCATTTTGGAGTAGCTGCCCGAGCCAGGCCACGCCCACAGCAACAGCGGAGATTAACTCCATAGCAGCCGGGCAGGAAGCAGAAGCCCTGTCTGTGCGCAGCTGCGCAGCACAAGCCACTAGAGGCCGCTGTTCTCCCAGGAGAGGAGGGCCACAAACCAACAAGAAAGGAAGTCCTTCCAGCCGTCACTCGTCCCAGTTCTGCAGACTATTCCTATCACCATGAAAAGGCAAAGCTACAGGCAGACAAAGATCACAGAGACAACACCAGAGAAGGAGACAGACCTAACCAGTCTTCCTGACAAAGAATTCAAAATAAGAATCATAAACATGCTGACAGAGATGCAGAGAAATACGCAAGAGAAATGGGATGAAGTCCGGAAGGAGATCACAGATGCCAGAAAGGAGATCGCAGAAATGAAACAAACTCTGGAAGGGTTTATAAGCAGAATGGATAGAATGCAAGAGGCCATTGATGGAATTGAAACCAGAGAACAGGAACGCATAGAAGCTGACATAGAGAGAGACAAAAGGATCTCCAGGAATGAAACAATATTAAGAGAACTGTGTGACCTATCCAAAAGGAACAATATCCGTATTATAGGGGTCCCAGAAGAAGAAGAGAGAGGAAAAGAGATGGAAAGTATCTTAGAAGAAATAATTGCTGAAAACTTCCCCACACTGGGGGAGGAAGAAATCAAACAGACCACGGAAATACACAGAACCCCCAACAGAAAGGATCCAAGAAGGACAACACCAAGACACATAATAATTAAAATGGCAAAGATCAAGGACAAGGAAAGAGTGTTAAAGGCAGCTAGAGAGAAAAAGGTCACCTATAAAGGGAAACCCATCAGGCTAACGTCAGATTTCTCAACAGAAACCCTACAGGCCAGAAGAGAATGGCATGATATATTTAATACAATGAAACAGAAGGGCCTTGAACCAAGGATACTGTATCTAGCACGACTATCATTCAAATATGACGGTGGGATTAAACAATTCCCAGACAAACAAAAGCTGAGGGAATTTGCTTTCCACAAACCACCTCTACAGAACATCTTACAGGGACTGCTCTAGATGGGAGCACTCCTAGAAAGAGCACAGCACAAAACACCCAACATATGAAGAATCGAGGAGGAGGAACAAGAAGGGAGAGAAGAAAAGAATCCCCAGACAGTGTATATAACAGCTCAATAAGCGAGCTAAGTTAGGCAGTAAGATACTAAAGAAGCTAACCTTGAACCTTTGGTAACCACGAATTTAAAGCCTGCAATGGCAATAAGTACATATCTTTCAATAGTCACCCTAAATGTTAATGGACTGAATGCACCAATCAAAAGACACAGAGTAACAGAATGGATAAAAAAGCAAGACCCATCTATATGCTGCTTACAAGAAACTCACCTCAAACCCAAAGACATGCACAGACTAAAAGTCAAGGGACGGAAAAACATATTTCAAGCAAACAACAGTGAGAAGAAAGCAGGGGTTGCAGTACTAATATCAGACAAAATAGACTTCAAAACAAAGAAAGTAACAAGAGATAAAGAAGGACACTACATAATGATAAAGGGCTCAGTCCAACAAGAGGATATAACCATTCTAAATATATATGCTCCCAACACAGGAGCACCAGCATATGTGAAACAAATACTAACAGAACTAAAGGGGGATATAGACTGCAATGCATTCATTCTAGGAGACTTCAACACACCACTCACCCCAAAGGATAGAACCACTGGGCAGAAAATAAGTAAGGACACGGAAGCACTGAACAACACAGTAGAGCAGATGGACCTAATAGACATCTATAGAACTCTACATCCAAAAGCAGCGGGTTATACATTCTTCTCAAGTGCACATGGAACATTCTCCAGAATAGACCACATACTAGGCCACAAAAAGAGCCTCAGAAAATTCCAAAAGATTGAAATCCTACCAACCAACTTTTCAGACCACAAAGGCATAAAACTAGAAATAAACTGTACAAAGAAAGCAAAGAGGCTCACAAACACATGGAGGCTTAACAACACGCTCCTAAATAATCAATGGATCAGTGACCAAATCAAAATGGAGATCCAGCAGTATATGGAAACAAATGACAACAACAACACTAAGCCCCAACTTCTGTGGGACACAGCAAAAGCAGTCTTAAGAGGAAAGTATATAGCAATCCAAGCATATTTAAAAAAGGAAGAGCAATCCCAAATGAATGGTCTAATGTCACAATTATCGAAATTGGAAAAAGAAGAACAGATGAGGCCTAAGGTCAGCAGAAGGAGGGACATAATAAAGATCAGAGAAGAAATAAATAAAATTGAGAAGAATAAAACAATAGCAAAAATCAATGAAACCAAGAGCTGGTTCTTCGAGAAAATAAACAAAATAGATAAGCCTCTAGCCAGACTTATTAAGAAGAAAAGAGAGTCAACAGAAATCAACAGTATCAGAAACGAGAAAGGAAAAATCATGACGGACCCCACGGAAATGCAAAGAATTATTGGAGAATACTATGAAAACCTATATGCTAACAAGCTGGGAAACCTAGGAGAAATGGACAACTTCCTAGAAAAATACAACCTTCCAAGACTGACCCAGGAAGAAACAGAAAATCTAAACAGACCAATTACCAGCAACGAAATTGAAGCGGTAATCAAAAAACTACCAAAGAACAAAACCCCCGGGCCAGATGGATTTACCTCGGAATTTTATCAGACATACAGGGAAGACATAATACCCATTCTCCTTAAAGTTTTCCAAGAAATAGAGGAGGAGGGGATACTCCCAAACTCATTCTATGAAGCTAACATCACCCTAATACCAAAACCAGGCAAAGACCCCACCAAAAAAGAAAACTACAGACCAATATCCCTGATGAACGTAGATGCAAAAATACTCAACAAAATATTAGCAAACCGAATTCAAAAATACATCAAAAGGATCATACACCATGACCAAGTGGGATTCATCCCAGGGATGCAAGGATGGTACAACATTCGAAAGTCCATCAACATCATCCACCACATCAACAAAAAGAAGGACAAAAACCACATGATCATCTCCATAGATGCTGAAAAAGCATTTGACAAAGTTCAACATCCATTCATGTTAAAAACTCTCAGCAAAATGAGAATAGAGGGCAAGTACCTCAACATAATAAAGGCCATCTATGATAAACCCACAGCCAACATTATATTGAACAGCGAGAAGCTGAAAGCATTTCCTCTGAGATCGGGAACTAGACAGGGATGCCCACTCTCTCCACTGTTATTTAACATAGTACTGGAGGTCCTAGCCATGGCAATCAGACAAAACAAAGAAATACAAGGAATCCAGATTGGTAAAGAAGAAGTTAAACTGTCACTATTTGCAGATCACATGATACTGTACATAAAAAACCCTAAAGACTCCACCCCAGAACTACTAGAACTGATATCGGAATACAGCAAAGTTGCAGGATACAAAATCAACACACAGAAATCTGTGGCTTTCCTATATACTAACAATGAACCAACAGAAAGAGAAATCAGGAAAACAACTCCATTCACAATTGCATCAAAAAAAATAAAATACCTAGGAATAAACCTAACCAAAGAAGTGAAAGACTTATACTCTGAAAACTACAAGTCACTCTTAAGAGAAATTAAAGGGGACACTAACAGATGGAAACTCATCCCATGCTCGTGGCTAGGAAGAATTAATATCGTTAAAATGGCCATCCTGCCCAAAGCAATATACAGATTTGATGCAATCCCTATCAAACTACCAGCAACATTCTTCAATGAACTGGAACAAATAATTCAAAAATTCATATGGAAACACCAAAGACCCCGAATAGCCAAAGCAATCCTGAGAAAGAAGAATAAAGTAGGGGGGATCTCACTCCCCAACTTCAAGCTCTACTATAAAGCCATAGTAATCAAGACAATTTGGTACTGGCACAAGAGCAGAGCCACAGACCAATGGAACAGACAAGAGAATCCAGACATTAACCCAGACATATATGGTCAATTAATATTTGATAAAGGAGCCATGGACATACAATGGCGAAATGACAGTCTCTTCAACAGGTGTTGCTGGCAAAACTGGAGAGCTACATGTAGGAGAATGAAACTGGACCATTGTCTAACCCCATATACAAAAGTAAACTCAAAATGGATCAAAGACCTGAATGTAAGCCATGAAACCATTAAACTCTTGGAAGAAAACATAGGCGAAAACCTCTTAGACATAAACATGAGTGACCTCTTCTTGAACATATCTCCCCGGGCAAGGAAAACAACAGCAAAAATGAGTAAGTGGGACTATATTAAGCTGAAAAGCTTCTGTACAGCAAAAGACACCATCAATAGAACAAGAAGGATCCCTACAGTATGGGAGAATATATTTGAAAATGACACATCCGATAAAGGCTTGACGTCCAGAATATATAAAGAGCTCACATGCCTCAACAAACAAAAAACAAATAACCCAATTAAAAAATGGGCAGAGGAACTGAACAGACAGTTCTCCAAAAAAGAAATACAGATGGCCAACAGACACATGAAAAGATGCTCCACATTGCTAATTATCAGAGAAATGCAAATTAAAACTACAATGAAGTATCACCTCACACCAGTAAGGATGGCTGCCATCCAAAAGACAAACAAAAACAAATGTTGGCGAGGCTGTGGAGAAAGGGGAACCCTCCTACACTGCTGGTGGGAATGTAAGTTAGTTCAACCATTGTGGAAAGCAGTATGGAGGTACATCAAAATGCTCAAAACAGACTTACCATTTGACCCAGGAATTCCACTCCTAGGAATTTACCCTAAGAACGCAGCAATCAAGTTTGAGAAAGACAGATGCACCCCTATGTTTATCGCAGCACTATTTACAATAGCCAAGAATTGGAAGCAACCTAAATGTCCATCGATAGATGAATGGATAAAGAAGATGTGGTACATATACACAATGGAATACTACTCAGCCATAAGAAAAGGGCAAATCCAATCATTTGCAGCAACATGGATGGAGCTGGAGGGTATTATGCTCAGTGAAACAAGCCAAGCGGAGAAAGAGAAATACCAAATGATTTCACTCATCTGTGGAATATAAGAACAAAGGAAAAACTGAAGGAACAAAACAGCAGCAGAATCACAGAACTCAAGAATGGACTAACAGGTACCAAAGGGAAAGGGACTGGGGAGGATGGGTGGGTAGGGAGGGATAAGGTGGGGGGAGAAGTATGGGGTATTAAGATTAACATGCATGGGGGGGTAGGAGAAAAGGGAGGGCTGTACAACACAGAGAAGGCAAGTAGTGATTCTACAACATTTTGCTATGCTGATGGACAGTGACTATAAAGGGGTTTATAGGGGAGACCTGGTATAGGGGAGAGCCTAGTAAACATAATATTCGTCATGTAAGTGTAGATTAGTGATACCAAAAACAAAGAAAAAAAAAAGGGCAGTTCCTGTGTGGTAACCTCCAGTGAGTTCTACACAAGGGTATAAAGGGCATATAAAAGTGTAGGCAAAGGGTCTGTTTGGGTTTATACAGAAGATCAAAGCCTAATTGGGCTACCCTGAAAATGAACTAATATATGATATGAAAGAGAACTTCCAACATCAGCACTCTCTGGAAGACTCATGCCAGAAGATGATCATCAAAAAACACCAACAAAGATCCACGCACTGCTACAGCTGTAGATGCACTCATCCCACCAGTTCCTGGACTTGCCATGGGAATGAGGAAGGAGATATCCAAGCTGGCCTGTGCATACAGTAAAACAACAAATTTGACTGGATCTATACTGTTGGAACTCAACCAAGAATTTGGAGAAGTGCAAATTGTAGCGCTCCAAAATCTTACAACTACAGACTATTTACTGTTAAAAGAACATAAGGGATGTGAACATTCCCCAGGAATGGGTTGTTTTAATTTGTCTGATTTCTCTCAGACTGTTCAAGTTCAGTTGGACAATATCCACCATATCATAGATAAGTTTTCACAAATGCCTAAGGTGCCTAACTGGTTTTCTTGGTTTCACTGGAGATGGCTGGTAATTACACATATGCTTTGGTTATGTAACTATACTCCTATTATGTTAATGTGTGTGCGCAATTTAAGTAGTAGCTTAAAACCTATACATGCTGAAGTTACTCTACAAGAAGATATGTCAAAGAAATAATCAATCTTCCCATGTTTTCTTCCGCCTGCTACTTCTATAGCTTTTCTTCTTCCTTCCTAATTACAACCCTTAAATAGAATTCGTGCCTCATATCAAATTTACCGAGTATCATAATTCTTCCAAGTGGTAAAGATACCTCAAGACAAATGCTGGGCATAGAAGCCACAGGGCATAAATATGCAAAGAAGTAAAAAGCTAACCTTTTTAAACAATAAGGCTTCCCTCTCACTTACCAACTTAACATTTCCCTGTATGGCCCCGGAAGATGACTGGTTAGCCAGAGACGGGTAAGATTCCTCAAGGGAGGAACAACCTAAGACAGGCACAGTCGCAGGGGGGCCATCAGGTGAGAAATTGGGGATCAACAGAGGTGAGGCTTAGAACCTCACCCCCCCATTCTCAGAGAAATCTTCTGCATACGTGTATGTTTTATTGCCCTGGTCTGGCTTGGATTAACACATAGTCTACAGGCACACACCTGATCATCTACATTTGCTCTCTTACAACACTAAACTATGTTTTCTACCTTTATCTTGTATCTACCTACCACTTCAGCATTTTATTAAAAATAATAATAATAAAGAGAGAAATGTGGTATCCACATATAAATCAAGTATAAAAACCAAATGAGTATTCATATTTGAACTGACTGTTTAGAGTTCATAATGCATGAGCAAAACCCAAAGTTTCTGTGATGACTGCCCTTGTACTGTTCACTATGTAACTTATTCATTATGTAAGAATTTGTTCTCCATGTAAGAACTTGTTTGTTATGCCTCAGAAGACTGGAGACTGATGAAAATTAGGCTTGGGGTGGATTAATGATTGTGCATTGAGCATTGACTCCCCTATACAGAATTTTATTGTTGTTAACAACCATTTGATCAATAAATATGAGAGATGCCCTCACAAAAAAAAAAAAAGGACAGACTTACAATGGTAAAATAAATAAGTAACCGGGATGTAATGTATAGCATAGGGAATATAGTCAAGATATTGTAACAGCTTGGTAGGGTGATAGCTGGAACCTAGAATTATGTATATAAATGTTTTATCACTGTGTTGTGCACTTGAAACTAATGTAATGTAATACTGTGCGTCAACTACCCTTCAATAAAAATTAATTATTAAAAAAAAAATTCCTTATGGGTTTGCCATTAATGAACTCAATATGTCTTGAATTCCATTAATTTAAAAGCTAATAATGTACATTACAGCAGACATTTCCAAGACACCTACTGGAATTGAAGTAAAAAAAAAAATTGCTTTACCATACATTCATTCTGGTTTTTTCTTCTACAAAAATCTTTGACTAACAGCATGATCTTTAAAAGGCTAAAATTGTTGAAATTATCCTAAATATTAAAAAGCAAAGAGCATTTTCTCTGTAGGATAATTTCAAACTGTCTGGGAAGGCATACTACATTTTATTTCATTATTAAGTTTCATAATGTGGAAGCTTAAGATTTTGGGAGCAATCCAAACCTGAGCACCAAAATGATAGCTCCCACCTAGAGAACACAGAAGAAAATAGAGAACTATTTTATTATGCATTATTTTTATTTTAGCTGGAGAAGACAGGCGAGGCCCGAAAGGGGAGCAGGAGGGGAAAAGAAAGGAAAAGGAGGAGAAAGGGGGGGAAACTAATGATTACGTGTTAGAAGGAAAATAAATGAGATTGTGAAATTCCTTAATTCTTTAAAATAAGTTTTCAATCCCTTCTTTGTAAAATGGTTTAGCTGACCCATGATGGACAGGAGTGGAGTTCAGGAAGAGAACTCAAGCCTTGAGTGTCCATAACTTTAACTTTGCCTACACATCTAAATGGATTAAACAAATACCCTTTGACTCAATGTTATTAAACAGTTAAGTCAAAGGCATTTGTATCTTAAGTAAAATGTTTTGGCTTAGGTTCTTTTGAGCCATTAACAGAAATTAATACAGGGGAAAAGATAAATTGCTGCTGTCCCTTTTCTGAAATGTATAGACTCAGCATCCATCAGTGATGAGACTCATAGAGATGTTTATGCAAATCATTTGAAAATCTGTAGAGCACCTGTTTGTTAAGCATACAGGAATGTCCCCAAAGTTAAATGGATGGACAGGCAGATTTTGTTTGTTTGTTATGTCTCTTCATGACCTGGCATGTGTTCTCTGAAGTCTTCCTCTTCCTTATGATTAATTTTGTATCCTATTCTTCTTAGCCTACATTATGTTTGCTTGTTTAGTTTATTTCAATAAGGAAGAAAGATAGTCTGGTTGAATAATTGATACATTAATTTCAAGATATAATGCCAGTTTAAATGAGAACAACCACCTATAATCTAAAATGCCAAATTAAGACTGGAATGGACATTTCAGTATAAAAGTATTTCATGTAAGTAGTCTAGAATTCTTGTGCCTGAAAAATTTGATCTAGATCTTTGCCGTAGTCCTGGCTGTTAAGCATGTGCTTTTCATTTTTATGCTCTGGATTAAAAATTGCCACATAAACAGACACTTTATAATATGCTTAATTTCCTTTTATTAACTTGATAAATGCAAAAGCACAGAACACATTTACAGTATGATGAGAATTTAGGATTATTACATTTTTTAATTTTTATATTGTTTATACATATAATTTGTCATTTGTGCAAAGACAGCCAGATGATAATTTTAAAGTATTTTAGCCATTTTCTTTGAAAAGGTAAAGGTCACTTTCAGTAGTCCGAAAGGGCATCATTCTATTAAACTAATTTGCCTACATGCAAATTTTGTCATTTTTACTTCATTAACTATTTATTATGGAGTAAAAAAATATATATTCATGAAGGGGCAGCTCATAGCCTGATGGAACTGGAACTAATATTTTGCAACTCTAATGATTTTTTGCATCCTTAATTAGATAGCATAAGGTTGATATGATTAGGTCAGGATGTAGTGTTTTTCATTAAAATACATTTTAGAAGCTGTATTCATAATCTGCCCTTGCAATTAAATAATGAGCCTATGAATTTAATATTATCAACCCAATTATTATCCCATGCAAATGTATACCTTTAATAAATTTGTGCCGTAGGACCTTCATTAGCAACAGTAGAAATGATATTTCTAGGTACATAGATTGAGTAGCTATGGTTAAACTTATATAATGGTTTTAAACATATCAAGAGGCAAAGCTTCAATACTTAGGAATTTAATTCCAAAATGTGCCTTCCTATTTGTTGAAGACCAATTTACATTATAATTGTTTTCTGAAAGAAACTACCACTTAAAAATGGGCTATTGAAACTGGTAAAAATAGCTGGATGTTAGGCAGAGACAGAGGGCTACAGAAAGTTTTGCATGTGGGACAATGGAGTGTAAATTTAGAGATCAACTCAAAGAACATAATCAGGCAGCATCAAAACGAAAATGTCTGTTTCTTGAGTGTCCATATAATCTGAGAACTACCATATGCAATTAGTGAAGATTCTTATTTTTGTTATATGTTAGAGTAGTTTTTGCTAATGAATGGCTGTACAGTGGAGCATGTAAGGTACTTAGAGGAGCTTCCTGTCATTTAATATGACTGTGTACAGGGAAACATACACACATAAAAACATATCATTTCCTCATCTTGGCCTAAGAGTTGCTATTAATCTACTACTTTTGTGCATGTGGATAGTGACCACAATTGTTTGAGTTCTTCAGTTCATTGTTGATGAAATTCTATTATGAAGGTTATATACAATTTATAATCTTTAATAAAAGGTGGTAATTAAGAAAACCTGAACCTATATTTAGTAATTAATTCTACTGAGAAGTAAAACTGAACATTATTATTGACACAGCAAACTGTGCACAGTGTGTCAGGGTATGACTGCATTGTTTTCCTAGAAACATGACTCATTTCTACTTGGGACTGCAGTCATGGAGGGAAGAAGGCTTTGATGGGGGTCATGAATGGCCAGGTGGTAGCAAACAGATAAAATTCTTTTTGATGGGGATGGGCATGTTGACGGGGATTTGGAGTGGAGACACTTAATAGACTTTTCCATGCAACAAGAGACAGTGAGTAGAGGAACAGTACCAGGAAATACCAAGGCAAGTTTGAAAGCTAACAGCAATTTCTTTTGGCTGAAACAAAAGACAGAAGAGTGGAAGAAAGTAATAGATTAGCCTGGAAAGGTAGACAGGAAACTAGAAATACCCATAAGAGTGGGGGTTATATTTTCATCATAGGCAATAAAAATAAGTAATTCATTCAGTGAGGAATTTGGTTTGCCTCTGCACTGAACTCTGTTTTTGTGCTTATTTTAATGCTCTAATACTTTTGCTTCTTGGGAAGTAAATAGTTTAATGTACTCTTTCTACTACATAGTTCAATTTTCCATCATTATAAACTTTATTCATGGAAGGTCTGAATTATCCATGGTATTTTCTAACTATCCAATTCAATCTGTACAATCCATAAGGGATTGTGTTGTGTGTGTCATCAAGGGTTCATCATTCTGAATTGCAGTGGAGGGGTAGGCATAAGGCTTTGAGCATTTTACAAGCTTGATGGGCATGTGAAAGTAGGTAAGGATAAATGACAAGCTAAACTGGACCTGGCCACATTTGGAGTTAGGCATGGAATGTGGAAGCAAGTGGAGATGGAGATATGGAGTCAAACTGAATCCAAATGGTAGGTGAGAGAGTGGGAACTCAAAACAAAGAACCCTCGAATCTTGTAGATTCTGTGTATTACAGGATGTTTTACATACAGAGGGTAGGAAGTAGGAACCTACTCATTTAGAACTAAGCAGCATTTTAACTCTTTATACCAAGAGAACGGAAGGTGAGTTCTGAAACCGTCTACTTGTGACAGTTCTGCTCCCCTGATTGATTCTGGTGGCCTTCCATAGTCACTGACTTTACTGGTGGAAGTTCCCACTTGTAAATTGACTAGAAGACTTTTTACACAAGTGTCAGTCACTGGATTAAGTGCCCACAAATAAGAAATAAGCATCTTGGACGCCAGAACAGACTCCTTCATGAAAGAGACGTTAATGGCAATGTAGGAAGGTAAGTAAACTCTTCTTTGGTGGGAAGTCAGTAGACAAGGTGCTAAAATCGTAGTTTGTTGCATTGAAGAGTACTAATTTTTTTCAGCAAAGAACATATTTTAGGGACAAAGTTTAGGTGAATACACCCTAAAGGCAAGTCTAAATTATTTTAAACAAAGAGGTTACTTCCCAATAATCCAATATATATTCCAAACTCCATATCCAGTGTTATTTTATTCTTGCATTGAATAAATTCCTAATTACAGAAGCAGGAAGATGGTTTTCTTTTAAAGGTTTTTATATAAATGTGGACAGCAATTAGAACTACTAACATTATGTAAATTCCTATTATTGCACAATGGAAAGATTGATATTATCCAGTTAATTTGAAAATCTTAGCTCCAATTAAAATATGTACATATAAAAGGATAATTTAAAAAAGAGAATGATTAAAGACATTTCTCTTCTGCTTTCTCTTTAAAATGATGATAAGCAAGGAGCAGAAGAAAATGTTCTGTGTTGTTATGGTGGCTTTGGTTAATTGATACATATTTTTTCCTTGATTTTTTTTTACCTTTGAACTTGTGGGATATTTGTTTATAACCTACCCAATATATTGTTAAACTTTTGAAAGGTCATTTGGCCATGGAGATGTTGATCTATTCTATAAAATGAAAATGATAGATAACAATGAAAAAAGGGAATAACTAGAAGCTTTCTGAAGATACACTGTAAATGTTAGGGTTTTGAGGTTGGCAAAGACTTATTTACTTAGAAAGGCTAAGTACTTTCTCCCTTGATTCTATAATCATTTCTGTTTGAAGTGAAGTGTAATCCATATGTTTTTCATTCATTAACACTTAATTTGTTAGCATCCCTTTACTGGAGTGTTATATAGCAGCCTTTCATCTTTTTTATAAGCTTATTTTCTTCAGACACAGGAAATCAAGATGTTCTAAGAGTAAACAAACTTATACTCAAAGAGACATGATAGAGTTTTGCTTGTAACAAAGCACCTATTAGCTCTGAACTCCTTCTGCCCTCACTATGCAAATTTCTTCTTTAGACTTCCCTAAGTATCAAATTTATTTGTAATTAACTGAGACACCGCATAGCTTTCTCTTTTATTATTTATTGAATTTTCCTACTATCTTACTCTAATTTTTCTTCATGATAAAATAGCCAACTACTAACACATTAATGAACAAGTCATTAATAATAGTTATTTAATTGCTATCTTATTATTTATTCATATTAATAATGCAGGAGCTACTTATCTTTTTAATAATTATGTGGTGGGAAATGGAATTTCATGTAAAGCATTAAACAATGTCCTTTCCTTTTTTCTTTGGAAGTACAATGTTCTTTTCCAGGAAGAATGAAAATCAGATTTTTTTCCATATCTTTCTTCTGCTTGAGAAACACAAATTCTTCAACATTCCTTGCATTTGTATAGACTTTAATGAGATTAAAATTCAACTCTATTGAAATACTTTCTAAGTCCATTACTCTTTTTCCTTTTAGCTTATCTAATTCCTATAGGGTGCTATTTGGACTTTTAACAGTCACAAAGCTTGGATAAATTAGTATTGCAAAAATGTCACCCTACTAAATAAATAGCTGTTACTGTGGGTCCGTCACTCTGTCAGGCAATTTATATGTTGGTTCACTTAATTCTCAAAGCAAATTTATGTGGTTGGTATTATTTTCGTTTTACAGATGAGAAAATGAGGGCTCATAGAGAGGAAGTCACTTCATGCATTTTTCTAGCTACTCATTTATTCACTGCTTTTTAATTGATCATAAATGAAGTAGGCACTTTCCTTAGGTGCAAAGTGAAAAATAAGATGAAACAGTGTTTCTTCCCTTACAGTTCAGTAAAGAAGACAAACAGGTGAGAAGATCACACCAGTACAGTAAAATAGTGGAATAATAGAGCTCTGTTCTGTGGGGTAGGGTGCTAGCAACCCTTTTGGAATGGCCATTGAAGATCTCACAAAGGAGAAGATGACAGAGATAGGAATTTAAGATGAAGCACAAAATTGGACACCAAAAGGAAAAACACCCCAAGCAGAGGATGAAATATCATGGTATTTTTGGGAAACAGAAAAGAGTTTAGTATGACTGGAACCTGACTGATGTAGGCATTAGGGAGTACTAAGATGGGATAAATAGACAAGAAATGGATATATATTAGTATCTCACTTTCTGTATCCATTCCAAAACCATAACTCCCAGTAATTTATTATGAACTTGTACAAAAATGACTCATGAAAGATTGCATACTGAAGTAAAAAATGGCACAGAAATACATAAAATTGTGCTAGTGGTTATGTCTTCTTTTGATGTTTGTGCTTTTCTAAATGCTATGCTAATTTTTATGATGAATACATATTGGTTTCATAATTTAGTTTTAAAAGACCTATTAAAGTGTTCTTTGAAAGGAAAAAAAGTATCAGGCAAAATTGAAAATCCTTTGCATACCACCATCTCATACCATTCAGAAGCATTCATTCTACGGGAAGAATTTGAGACAGACAAAAGTAGCAATTCATGTTATGTAACAAATAGGTATTTGGGCCATGACAATCTGCTTCAATATGGCCTCATGGACCATCTTTAGACAGGGAGGAAGGAAAATCATAGCCAGCATCAATGTTTTAAAAACATATTGGTCAACAGACTCTCAGTGTTTCTCCATATCCATTCTGATTGCTCTCTTCCAAGATTTGGGGAAACGTGCACCTTGCTTAACATGGTGACAGAACCTGGTCACATGTTGTTTCTCCTGATGAGACTGGTTGGCTGTTCCTTTTTGTTTGCATTTCCTCCCTTTCGATTAGATATGCAGTTTGGTTTCTACTGGCACCACCAACAGCAGCAATTGTAGTTTATGCCTCGATTAAGTCCTAAAGCACAGCTAAGCTGCTGTGACAATTCCTGCTGTACACTTGGCAGGAGCAGAGTCACCATGCAGCGCTCCAAGTGACACACACCATCCTGCACATTCAGTTCCTGGCTTCCAGGCTGGTCACTGGCTTCTTCTCGGGAAAGCCGTGGGACAAGCTCTCCTTGTGACTACAGGCTGTTGCCAGGTCAGTCTGTGACTCATTTGTCCACTTGCTTATTTTTAAATTTCTTGATAAGAAAAGTGTATTTCTGGTTTTGTGGTGAGTTTTTTTTTTGTAAATATGTCATGATTTATCAAATAAGTCCTGCCCTATCCAAATGTTTAGTCTTTCTGGATTGCCTTCAAACCTTTGGTTTTTCACATTTGGCTGATAATTCTTCTCCTGGGTTTGTCATAAGTGTCTTGGTCACTACAAAACTAAAAAATTGTTAGCAACAAGCTTGTTTTTGTTATTAGGAGAGAAAGAGCTATGTCAATAAAGTTTTTTAAACAAATAATACAATTCTTTAACTAAACCTTCGGTTTTCTTTTAAAATTCGTATGATGCTTTTAGGTATTGGAAAATCTAAAGCTAAGGTCAAGACAATATAAGGAGAGAAAATCAACTCCCCTTGATCAAATGGTAGTGACTTCAAACTCCAGGCTCTCTACCTGGGAAAATAGTCTGAGTCCCTCCTGCTCATCAGGGAAGAGTTACTCATATATACCATGTATACGTTGTATCAAATCATACCATTTCCTTTTATCATGTATGACCAAAGGAATCATTGATTTGTAATCCATATTTTTCCTATTACCAATATCTTTTCTTGTCTATATCCTACTTTTAAAATCTGTGGTTTTATTTCCATTTCTTTGCCTGTGTATCCTAAGGTTAAGTTAAATTCCTTTTAAAGGAGTCCCTGGGCATCCCTTAAAATATAGCTAAGAACCTTGCAGCAGTCAGCACACCCTACTAAGACAAACATTGTGTTAAGTGATGAAGGTCTTTTTTCATTATTTTATAATATATGGCCTTTTAAAAAATGGTAAAAATAAACTTTAACAACTTTATGAAGAAATAATGTACATACTATAACATTCACCCACTTGAAGTGCCCAATTCAGTAGTCTTTCCCATGTTTACGGTGCTCTGCCATTATCATCATAGTTTAATTTTAGGATATTTTCATTACCCCAAATATTACCTTGGAAATGGAAATGTAATCTAAAAGCAAACAAACACACAAAACAAACTCAGAGAACTTGAAATTGCTGAGAACACATTTCTGGATCCCAGTTTAAGGAACAATGTTCTAGCTACTTAGGGGTACAAGACAGACCAGGGCTGATTTTCTAAAGAGTTCAACACAATACAGCCCTCTTCCACGTTTGCTTTTCCTTGAATATACACTGGCTATTCTTATTTCTAGGCCTTTGAAGTCATATTTCTTTTAAGGCGTTTCCTTCCCCACTATGTTGTCCCGTCAGTCTTCCACAATCAAGGGCAGGCTGGATGTAGATCAGTTCTACTACCAAGCTTTCCGGCATCTGCCCGACCAGTCCAACAGAAACCAACTTCTCCATCTCCATGTGGTCAGAGCAACTACGAACTTTATATTGACCATTTTGTGATCATATTATGTTTTTCATGAATGTAATTTTCATTACTTAGAAAGGTCCTTAAATACCCCTGTTGCTCCTGTTTCTTAGAATTTATTTCCCACCCATTGCTAGACTAGGAATTCTCATACACTGAACATTCAAGCGATGTTGACTTGAATTGAATATGCTCAGTGAGAGGCCTGCTTCTCATGAGGAAGCAATCTCTGGCTCTTCTCTTTTTGGCCTGGGGTGCCAAGACCTAATAGGCAGAAAAGAATCACCTCTCCTGCAAATTCCCATAAGGCCTCAGATGGATTCCATAGAGACAAAAATATGCACTCTTGTTGCTTCACATCTTTCTAGAAATCAGACTACTACCTAGGATATTTGGGTATTGAGCATTCATCAGTAATACACATAATGTATATTCTTCCTCTTTTTATTTTTTGCTGATGAAGCCAAGCAGTCTTTTTGTTTTCCTAAGATATTTTTAAAGGCATTTTAGAGGAACATAGCCTAGAGGACTTTGCCCCCAAAGTTCAATAATAAATGCCAAGAAAAAAAGTTATTAATAGTGTGAATTTTTTTTTCTCTTGAGCCTCTTGAGAGATCTTATGATGCTCTTCTGTCACATACCATACAGTCATGTGAGAGGAAATGACACTAAAGACCATCGAGATCAAAGGAGAACTGGTTCTGTTATGATAATAGTGCTTTTCCGAGGCTTTCATTTTATTTGCCATAACTTCAGGGTTATCAGAAATACCTACTAGGGTTTTTGCTTAAAATACCAAAATGTTATCTTAGTACTCTTTTCTCTTCCTAAGAGAATATAGAACAATTTCCATCTTGTAACAGACAAGTTAATTACATGTAAGCAAAGTGGAAATGGACTCACTTAACAGTTTACTCTTCTCTTCTTTGTTACCATACCTGGAAGAGAGTTTTTTTTAATGCAATACTTCAACAGATAGACATACTGTTTCTCTGGAGTCTAGAGATGGTCGTGCAGGAACAGTGCACTTTTCTGAAATTTGCCATGGTTCATGAAGAGTTTCATTGTCACAAACTAATGTGCTTGATTGCCCTCAAGATGATTTTGCAAAAGAGCTCAGCAAACACTACGTCTCTTTTGTCTTCCATTGTTCACAACTTCTCCGAGATCATTTACGTACAGCAGGCAAACTGCTGAAAATTCATTTGAGGGATGTCTCTCCCCAAGGTACTGGTATGAACAGGTGAGAATACTCAGGGATTCTGTCCTATTATCTGCAGTGGCAAATATCTTCAAATCTTCCTGACAGGACAAGCTGTGTATGGTATCTCATGTAACTTGAAACCTTATTTACATCACTATTTAATGCATTTGCCTACTATTCACCCAGACAATCAATACAAATCTAAGCTCTACATTTAAAATGTGTCATCGGTTGTCCCAAAGAGTTAAGTATCAACACCATGCATTTCTCGAGTTTATTTTATTTTGTTTTGGTGTAGAGGTAGATTCCACATCCAGGGTGATGTATATTTGATGTATTAGATTCATTTAGAAGGCAAATCACCTCCCCTCTACATGAATACATATTAGAGAAAGGTTTAGTCTTTAACAGTAAATGGGAAGATCATGGCTGAATCAAGTCATCTTGTAGCTTAGGTAATGGTAATCCTTCCTTCTCTCCTTTTCTCTTCCCTCTCTCCCTCCTTCCCTGCCTTCTTTCTTCCCTTCCTCCCTCCCTTCCTCTAATTCCTCCCTCCTTTCTTCATTCTTTGAGTAATTCTATGCATAACAACTTTCTTGATTTTGGGCAGAAATCAAAGATATGATACATGGTCTTTATGCACAAGGACTGTGTAAGTCATTCTAATGTTTGGAATGGCTGCACATTCTTTGTAATGATCCTGATAGCCACAGTGGGTATTTCCCATGTTCAGTATTTGAGGAAATTGCTACTGGTAAAAAATTTTAAGAGGCATACAGTGAGCAAACAAGATGGGTTAGCTAAACAATTAAATTGAACAATTTTTATTAATTGTGTGTTCCAACCTCCTAATTTAGCTAATCCTGCTTCAGAAGTCAGAGTGCTAAAAAGTTATCTTAAGATCATGGAATATCTTTAGGAGAAGGATTTATCTTTCCCTTGGCTCTTTTATAATTTTAAATCTAAAAGATTTTTTTTTTTACTATCATCTAGTTATTTGCATATCCCATGCAAATATAATCAATTTGTAGATTTTTAACTTAAAACATTGAAAGGAATAATGGTATCCTGCTGTAGTATCACACATTAGTGTCTTTGACACATTGTCAACATAATTTCATTGTTCTTTAGAGAAACTTTAGAGAAAGGAAATTTCACAGGTGAGGGAAATTAGTGATACTCAAGAGAGATGACTTGCCCATCATAATAAATGTCACAGCCAGGACTAAAATCAAGTACATTTTTCTAGGCATGATTTTTGCACATGTCAGGATGTTTCAGGAAAGAAATGAAAACTTCCTGAAGAAAAACCCTTTTGCTCTTAATTTTATGGCTTTTAGTAAATAATATGTTAGTAGGTTATATGGCATTTGGCCCTCAACTTGAAATCTAGAAATGATGAATGGAAAAACGGCCTCTGCTAAATTGTTCAACCCAGGAATCTTGGCTTATTTGCCAAAACATCAAAAGTCAAGCATTAGGGAGTGGGTTTTCTCAGTTTTTAAAAGTTTTACATTTCTGTGGAATTGCAATATTGCTCCCAAACACTGATCAGGAGCAGGCCAGTAAAGACCCAGTGGCAAAATCCAGTAAAAAAATATTTAGAGATTTTGATGAGGTCCTTCCTATGAAGCTATTCCAGATGATAGAAGAGCACATAAAAGATCAGAACAACATATTTTAACTGAATCCTGTAACCTTAATAGAGGAAGATTTCAAAGTCATAGTAATACTTCATGTGTCTCAACATATTTTGGTAAATAATAAGGAAAAAAAGTTATCTTCCTGAAAAAAGTGCACAGAAAGGAGACTAAAAACAGGTCATTTTATTCATAAAAATACTAAATTATAAGACTGATGATCAATATTAAAAGAATGGCCAGTTCTGTGCAAAGGAAGAATATCAATCAAAGCAGCAGTTTGGCTTTCCTCTTGTCATTCTGACAGTTTCTGTTCAATTGGAAGTTACTATATCTCACAAGCGAGTAGAACTTTGTATACTTTTTGTTCTGATTTCTACTTTTGGCACACTCTTGTTTCCTTGTGTCCACAAAGAAAATATGCAGCATAGAAAGCAGGTGTGTTGGCTTCAAGGCCCAAGAAAGAAATAGCTATCAAAATGTACAAAATCACCCAGTACATCTGTCTTAGTACCTTTACTTTCTGACATAGATCCTTTAATGCATTGGTAATGCCTTTCTCTTCCCAATAATATCTCCATTAGCTTCTCACCCCGAAAAACACCAAAACACAAGTCACCTAACTCAAAACTGCTTGCAGTTTCAAAACATGCACCTTAGCCTACATCTAAGTAGGAGACACCTCTACTTCCCTGCGGTACCTATAGAAACTCTGCCACTCCCAAGTGCTTTCTCTCACCCTATAATGCTTTAGGGTTGTTCGCATATTTACAGACACCACATGATTATTTTTTTTCCTACAGACAAGTGATTTCCTGATCAAAGGCATATGAACTTCTTTGCCTGGAGTCTTCTGATTCCTCCCGCTATTTCCTTTCCATGACAACACATAAGTAACACACACACACACACACACACACACACACACACACACACACACACAAAGCCCCCCTTAAGTGTTCCCTCCTTTTCTTTCCCTTTTAATACTGTTTCCTTAATTCCACTTTATATCAGTCACTGCATAAACTACAGGTCTGAAGACCTGAGAGCCTGAACCCCCTGCCGTTAAGCACAGGTTTATAGACTTGTTATTTTCATTATTGCTTTATAAACGACAGCGTTTGAAGGAAGGTGTAGGTTAAGTAAAAGAACACTGAGGATTTCAATTGCTTGGATGTCTGGAAGCTATGGTCTTGAAAAGTACACTTGTACTTCTGTATGTCAAACAGCCAGACTTGAAACACATTAGCACTGCTTTCAAGATTCAGTTCTACTGTAAGAAAGGAGCTTCATGGCAAGCAGAGATGACTCCTTTTGAGAGCTGCACATTACTGAATTTTGAACAATATGTTGAACATCTGGCATTGTGGGTTAAACAGAATTGACCCACTGGAGAAGCAAGCACATTTTTAGTCTTAGTTGAGAGGTTTTTATCCCCCTCTTCACTTTCTCCTTAGCTTTCTTGCTTATTTATCACTAAATAAATCACTATTATATTTTCTTTCACTGAATGGCTAAGCCCTCCTAAAGGAAGAAGGAAAATTACTTGATTTATAATTTGTAATTGGGGATCTTTATTTGGTTATTTTCTTTAAGCCATTTGATATAATTGAATGTGACTATGAATATTACAGTTTATATGATAAGGTACATCTAGGATACATTATGTAATTTCATTTCATAAACTTTAGTATTTAACTTGGAATGCTTTATATCCTCCTATCAGAGGATATCTTCTCCCACTAAACTTATAAAAGTACTTTTCTAGATCCTGATGGAATTATTAATACAGCACTGCTACTACTATTGTAAATAATTTAATGGAACACTTTTACATATAGAATTTCAATGAAAAGGTATAACCTTAAGAGAAAGATTTTATTTTCCTATTTAATAATTGAAGACTACAGAGAGGCTACACTTCGACACAGTTTCTAGTAAGATGCAAAGCCTAGACTAAATTTTTTTATTTTTTATTCTGACAAATGTATTCTCTTTCCTCCATGGATGGCTTTTTGAATTTGATAATAATGCATAATATAACATTAAGGTATATTACACAGAAGAACTGAGGGTGAAGATCACTAGTTTGTTGGATATGATACAATTTAAACTAATTTTAAAATAATTTTTAAAGATCTAGGTTATGATCTACATTTTAAACATGTTGAATATCTATGTATTGCACCACAGTATGAGAAAATAGCAAATTTTAAATCACAATCATAACTTTAAAACATATTGTTTTATTAGAACACATAAAAACTGTAGGCATTTTTTAAAACCAAAACGATTTGATGCAGTTTTTCATGTGATAATGAGTCAGTTCTAACGGAGTTAAAGTGTCAGAGACCACGTCAGAGGCAGGGGTGGTACAAAAGGAATTGTTTCCTTCTTAAAAGTCACATAAAAAAACCTAACAGCTTTACCATTGAAACAGTAATCTCCAGATATGGGCAGTGGTTGAATCATGTGATGCCAGGAATATCCTCCTTGATGTCATGTTTCTTTGGGATTCTCACCCAAATTACTGCTTCTGTTGCTGGCTGGCATGCAGAAAAGAATTATTTAAATACTCAGAACAACAGGGAAATAAGACTAACATGGAAAAAGTTTTGAGCTTTCAAACCAGTTTATGATCCTACCATGGCTAATTTGCTCAGTGGGAAGACCCTGCCCCTATTAAATCACTTTGGAGACATAGCCACCGCACCTTTACTCTGAAGAACACGTATAAATTTTTAGGAACTTCCTACTTCCTTGCTTTTCAACTCCCATTTTGCTGCTAACAAAGGAAACTCTTTACGACCAATAAGATTGGAAATGATCTCCTAGGGTTCTTGATGGTGGCAAACTAAGATCTTTATTGAATTCCTTTCCTGGCCTGAGAGACAAGTTTTTTTCCCCCCGGGTGATTTGCAAAGCCATTGTGACTGTCAGTATGAGTAACCTTAATTCAAGGAGAAATACAGGTCTTTTCTTTCTGGAAACAGAATTTAGCCATGGAAAGCTCAGTGATATACCAATACTATCCAAGTAATTTATATGACATTCCTGCAATAGAAATCATATATTCTATATTACCAGGAAACAGATGAGGCGGAATTACCATACTATTGGGCCATCGTAAGGTAACAACTTGAAGAAATAAGAAGGTTCTAATATGTTACCTGAAAGATGAAACATAAGAGAGAAACATGACATCTTGAGTCTGCTAGATTTCTTAAAATAACATTTTTTCCAAGAATAGGAAATGTGCCTGCTGATGAACCTTTAATCATCAGGCTTCTTAATTAAAAGAATGTGAAGAAAGACAGGAAGGAGGCAGTTTTAGCTAGGTCATCCTCATCCCAAGAGGTATCATGTTGCTTACAACATCAATAAACTTTCTTCTTTAAAAGAATTATTTAGTCTGCAAGCAGCAAATAAAATTTTATTTTTTCCTCACACATAAAATCTATGCCAGAGGGACCACCAGCCTATAGTTAAGAAAAAATAAAAAGACAAAAACCTCAGGGTTTATTTGCTGTTACAGATCAGAATTTAAAAGTCACATGTGGGAATAAGATTATAAGTGTGTCAACTTCCTTTCATAAAAGTCACTACATAAACAGCAAGCCTGTATATTCTCATTATTTGTATTTATTATTTAGAAAAAAAAACCCTCAAATGTAATGTTTATCAAGGAATCTTTGCAGGTGTTAGATTTTTGACATAACCTCTGAGAAGATCAATTTAGAGTTATATGAAAGCACACGCCATATGACTAAGAAATGTAAGAAAAAATCTGAATCATTTTTATATAGAAGCTAGATATCAGAAGCTTTATGTACAGTGCAGATTATACAGTAAAATCACCTTCAATCTGTTGGTCAATTAGTCAATATTTATTGAATGCTTACTAGGTTTTCAGAATGAGTAGTAGTGGCAGATAACATTGGGAGTTCACTCTGTTACAATGTGTACAAGTTCTGCACATGGATTATTATTTGGTTCTTAGAGTCATACTGCTACATAAATAGCATTATGTATAAGGCAGCTGAAGCACAGAGAGGTTATATTACTTGCTGAAGATCATACAGCTAGTAAGAATGGAGTTGGCATATGAAATCAGGACATATATGTCCAAATACTGTACTCCTTCCTAAGATATGCTTCTCTTTCAGTTTCATTTCTGGAGGTCTATCTAAATAATAAAATAAAATAATACTTGTAAGTGAATTTTTATTGTTCTGTTGTTCAAATAGCCAAAAATAGAACTAATTCAAATTTCTGTCGAATGGTGAATGAGTAAACAAAATGAGGTATATTCAAACAATGGGATGCTATTCACCAATTAAAAAAAAACTGAACTACTAATACCTGGTATAATGCAGATGGACCTCAAAAGAATTATGCTAAGTGAAGAAGTCCTTTGCAAATATCACTCTGGAAGGCAAAATTCTAAAATGGCTTTCCAGATTCCACTCCCTGTTGCACACACCCTATGTCACTGAATGTAGGATCGACCTGGAATATGATGAAATAGTCATGCTAGTGATTTGGTTACATTATAGGGCAAACATGAAGGGATTATGCAGATATGAGTAAATTCTAAATCACATGACTTTGAATTAATCAAAAGGGACATTATTCTGGGTGTGCCTGATCTAATTGAATGAGTACTTTAAAAGCAAGTCCATTGTATATTCTTGCCTCTTTTGTCATAGAGTAATTGATCATATGTGTGAGTTTATTTCTGGGCTCTCTATTCTATTGCATTTATCTGTGTCTGTTTTTGTGTCAGTACTGTACTGTTTTGATTATTATAGCTTTGTAGTATAATTTGACATCAAGGAATAGATACCCCCGGCTTTGTTCTTTCTCAACACTGTTGAGTGTCTTTTGTCATTCCATATAAATTTTAGGATTCTTTGTTCTTGTTCTGTGAAAAATGGCATTTTGATGGGGATTGCATTGAATCTATAGATTGCTTTGGTTGGTATAGCCATCTTAACAATGTTAATTCTTCAAATTCATGAGCATAGTATATCTTTCCATTTATTTGTATTATCTTCAATTTATTTCATCAGCATCTTGTAGTTTTCAGTGCAGAAACCTTTCACCTTCTTGGTTAAATTTAGTCATAAGTTTTTTTTTGTGTGTGCATGCAATTGTAGGTGGGATTGTTTTATTAATTTTTCTTCTGATAGTTAATTATCAACCACTTTCTATATATTAATTTTGCATACTTTATATAGGGTAATATGTGAAGTGGCATAAATCAGATAGAGAAAGACAAATACTGTATGATTTCATTTATGTGTAGAATCTAAAAAATAAAACAAATGAACAAACAAAACAAAACAGAAACAGATTCATAGATACAGAAAACAAACTGTTGGTCATCAAGTAGGGAGAAGTTGGGAGGTCAGTTAAATGGGTGAAGGAGATTATGAGTTACAAACTTCCAGTTATAAGATAAATAAGTTTTGGGGATGTAATTTACAGCATAGAGGATATAGTTGATAATATTGCAACTTTGTATGGTAATGGATGATAACTAGCTTTATCATTCCATAATGTATAAAAATATTGAATCACTCTGATGAACACCTGAAACTAGTAGATGGTATATGTCAACTATACTTCAACTTAAAAAAAAAGCAAGTTCACACAGACTCCAAGAAGGGACTAGTGGTTACCAGGGGGGAGTGGTGGGGGAGGGCAGGTGGGGAGGGAGGGAGATGGGGATTGAGGGGTATTATGATTAGTACACATGGTATGGGGAAGACTGTGTAGCCCAGAGAAGACAAGTAGTGACTCTGTGGCATCTTACTACACTGATGGACAGTGACTACAGTGGGGTATGGGGGGGACTCGATAATATGGGTGAATGTAGTAACCACAATGTTTTTCATGTGAAACCTTCATACGAGTATGTATCAATGATACCTTAATAATAAAAAGAAGAAAGTAAGTCCAGGCCTTCCAAGGAAGGAGGGATTCAAGGTGACCAGGGGACAATGATTTCTTTACTGGCCTTGAAGATGCATGGTGTGCACCACTTTTTGGGGTGCCATGTGTCAAGGACCTGAGTTGTTGAAAGGAGTCCCTCATTGACAGCTAACTAGAACACTTGGACTTTGGTCTACAACCATTGGTAACAATTCTGCCAAAAAGATGAAAGGAAACAGAAGTGGATTCTGCCCTAGTCAGGCCTCAGATGAAAACATAGGCCAGCTGATAACTTGATTGTAGCCTAGTATGACCTTGACCGAAAGGACCCAGCTAGCCTGGACTTCTGACCTACATGCACTGTGTGAGCAAAGTGGGCAAAGTGGGTATGGTTTTAAGCTACTAAGTTTATAGTAACTTTTTATACAGTAATAAAGAAAATGATATATCATGTATTTTATCATTATATTTATATAAAATATCCAAAAGAGACACCTAAAAGTCTGAGAGAACCTCTGTAGTGCTGGATAGAGAAACTAGAATAAAGGGGTCTTTGCTATATGAAAGTATACATATGTATATGGGATCTTGTGTATGAACTGAACATAATTCTGAGCTAACCATCAAGTTGTGCATGCATGAAACATATCCAGAGAATTACAGAAAATGCTTTTAGAACTTAACAATAATATAAAACCAAATCTTAGGCTGAACCTTGAATGGCACATGCATATGGCATACCAAAATAGTACTAAAAGGTCTTCAAAAATTCATCACCATCAGAACCACCATCCAAATGTGAGACAAAAATTATGTTCTGACCCTAACTGGGTTGATTGTTTGTTATAACAAAACCAAATTAAAAAAATACATGTTATCAGGAGATATTTAAGAAGTCAAGGATATAATCTAAAATTATTCAATCTACAAAGAACCAGGAAAATCTGACTGATTCTCAAGAGAAAACATAATCAAGAGATGCTTACCCTTAGACAAACTAGACACTGGAGGGACTCTGCATCATCTATTTTGATCATCCTTTATGAAGTAAAGGCAAACTTTTTGAAATAAATGGAAAGACAGAGGTATTCAAGAGAAAAGTAGAAAATGTAAAAAAGAAAACATTGGAAATTTCAGAACTGAACAATATAACAGCTGAAATAAAAATGTGCTCTATGGATTAAAGTAATAGAATTGAGATGAGAGAGGAAAGAGTAAGTGAATTTGAAATTATTCCCACAGAAATTATACAGTCTGAAGAACAGAGAGGAAAAAAATTGGAAAAAATGAAGAACATAGTCTCAAGAATAATATCAAAAGGTTAATAGTTGTGTGTAATTGAAGTCCCAAGAGGAGAACAGAAATTGGTGCAGGGGAATAAAAAGGAGAAGAAAAAGAAGAAATAAGGGGTAAAATTTACGCAATTTGGTAAATGTTGTAATCAGGACAAACTCAAGTAAACTGCACCCTGAAACATAATTAAATTGCTAAAAGTGAAAGACAGAGAAACGAATCATGAAAGCAGCATGAAAAAAGTAATACATTACACATAGGGGATTACTTAGCACAAACGGTTTAGGCCAGAATGCAGTGGAAGAATACCTTTAAAATGTTGAAGGAAAATAATGGCCAAGTCAGAATTCTGTACCCAATTAAAATATCCTTCATGAATGACAGTTAAATAATAAATCCTCTTGTTAGGAAAAATGAAGAGAATTCATCCAGCAGATCAGGTATCGAAGAAATGCTAAACAAAGTTCTTCAGGCCGAAGGGAAATTATACCAGGAAGGAAATGGAAGCCTCAGGAATGATGGTAAACAGCAGAAGTGGTATACACCCCGGCAAATACAATAGACTCTTTTTTCAGTTCTAAATTCCATAAAATATGTACAACTGTTTAAATGAGTAAAAAAAAAAATTTGTCTTGGAGTTTTCAACATATGCAGATGTAATAAATAGAGCAACAATAATACAAAAGAGCTAATAAAAGTTTCTATGTTTCATTTAAAATGATAAAAATGTTAACTGTAATAGACTAAAAAGCTAGGAATATACATTTATAATTCTTAGAGTAAATGCAAAATATTACTACAAATTAGAGCCAAAGATTAAAAATATAGTTTAAAATGAAATATAGAAAATATTCAAATTATCCAAAAGAAGTCAGAAAAGGAGGAAGAGTTTAGAAAAAGAGATGACAAAGAGAAAAGCAATAAAACAGAGGGCCCAAATCCAACCAAATCAGTAATGACATAAATATAAATGGTCTAGATATACCAACATACCCAACTATATGCTGACTACAAGAAACAAATTACTGCAATTTAAGATGCAATAATATAGATAGATTAAAATAATAGAGAAAATAACTTTTTAGAGATGGTTGGAATTTTTATTGAATACCTTATCCTGATTAGAATAAGGACAGTGCGAATAATGCTTCACAAACATTGCATTAGTAGTACATCATTGAGATACGGCTTTACATTGATTACATACAGAGAAAAGATAACACTGGAATTAGACAATAACAGCATGTGCAAACCAAGCATGGTACCCTGACACAGTCCTTAGTAAAAAGCTATTTTTTTTTAGGTGATGTCATTAGTGCTGCATGCAAGTCAGTCATCGCTTTGGAGGGTAAGCTTTGAATAGCTTTAGGCATTAAAAAATCCATCCTACTGTCCCACAGTGGTCAGAAGGAGCCGTTGGTAATCTCTACTCATGTCACTTGTAATCATTGTGCGCAAGTTCTTCTGGTACATTCTATTAAATATCTGTTTTATTTGTACAAGATCACTGTCACTATGAGTATGCAAATACTAACAACAAAACTTGAGTGACTATATTAATATCATAATATCATAATTCATAAATAGTATCATACTGTCATAAATATCATAATTGAAGTTTATTGGGCACACCACCCGACAAGATTATTCTCAAGTGCACATGTAATACTATAATAGCTGAAATTCTGAGCAATAAAATGAACACAAATTAATCTAATAGTTCTTACCTGGGCTACATGAATATATACCCAGGGTTCAAGCTGCCTACCTGAATTTTTAAATGCAATATCCCAGTTTTGTTGATAATGCTAAAATTAATATTCTAAATAATATGTATGAATACCTTATAATTTACTGCCATGCAATTGCAACAGTGCAAGATTTTTGAAATGCTTCCTAATTTAGCCTCCCCAGTGAATTAGCTGGCTTCTCTGTCTCAAACCCAATCCATATAAAACTCAGTTATGAGGTCAGAACTGGGATGGAGGAGATATAATTTAGAGAAGATCAGAGCCTGAAGAGGGTCCCTTCTTGTTTCTTAGGAACTGGTAGATATGAGTGAGAGGTGCAGAATTAGAAGAAACAGAATCAGGTTCTAAGACATACAATTCTCTACCTTGTGTTGTAGTCTGTGGTCCAGAGAGGAGGTGGGTCAAAGAGGGAAAATTGACGTACATCTTCCCCCATGTTATAGTGCAGCCCGATTAAACTTGTACTTAGAATGTAGGGCACAAAGCCCATGTAGAAGGGAGATTTACTGTTCCTGTGGGTGTGGGGACAGACCCGGATAAGTCTTGTGCCCTATGGGAGAAGCTGGAATGGCAGCTGAGTTGGGAACCAATAAGCCTGCCACCGGGCCTCCCTTGGAACTCTCTGTGGCCATTCCACAGCATGAACTGCAGGGTGAAGGCCAGGGGCTGGATGTTTGAATCATCCAGGAAGCATCTTTGATCCCTAACCAAGCAGAGAGCCATAACATGAGTGATATCAGCTGCCTACCTCAGCGGGGCGAGCAGTGACCAGTCAACAGGGAAGGTTGCCTCGAGGACCACAGGGCTGGAAGGATGCCTGCAAGAACCAATGACCCTTTGTCTTCGCCCACCACATCACCCAAAACACTGTTTTCCCACAACTTTCCGAAGGGTCTCTTCTGACTCTTCAGAGAAAAGCAGAGTAACAGGAGAAGATGTTCTAAAAATAATAAATGAACGAGCTCTTCAAAAAGATCTCTGTGAAAGTTGCTCTGATGGATTGGATGGATTTAGAATGTGAAGAACAAGAATTGTAATGTGACACCCAGATGTTAAGTCTCAGCAATTAGAGGGCAGTGTAGTGCCATGGTGATGGTGAAGACTTGAGCAACTTCCTTTTCAAAGGAGCAGGATGGGTGGAAGTCCGGAGTTCAATTCCAGCCATGATAAACTTGAGATGCCTAATAGATCTAGGTGTGCAGGTTTCTGAGAGTTGGATAGAAAAGTCTGTAGTTCAGGGGAGGCATCTGGAAAAGCGACATAAATCTGAGATATGTATTTAAAGTATAAGGACAACCTGCAGGGGTCTTGTACAGGAAAAGAAACAGCAAAGGAGACTGCATGACAGTGGAGCTAAAATCAGTGTATGTTCCCCAGGAAAGGACTTAAAATATTTAAGGTATGTATCACAGACTGGTGGCAAAACATAGACTCCGTTGACATAATATTCCATAGAACTGATAAAATGGAGAATATTTGTGGTTTAGGTAATAGCTTTGGCATAGAAAAGAGGAGAAATGAAGAAAGCGTGTTCAGACAAACAGTGAGACTCAGATACCCACATTCTGTTTATTTCTGCAAGAACTTGATGAATCTGGAACAAAAGCTTCCCAATTGAACAGCTGGAATATGGTATCCATCACACACACTGCGGCAGCTAGAGCCCCTATAGCTTTTTATCCCGCGTATTAATAAGTCTTGGGATGCAAAAGGAGAAAATTTAGTTAGGGTAATGTTCTGTACTTCTATGCGGGATTATGAATCCTTAATGTTATTGTCTCTACTGATGTTTGTTGGACTAGGCAGAGGCAGCTGGCTCTCTGTGGTTTTTACAAGAAGATATCCACCACACCAGGCTATCACAGTGAGAAAAAATTTTAAATGCATAAATGAAGATGGATCATTTTCCCAGTCCCATTGCTTCTCTTTGTGGTGCTTTTTGCCCCGAGATTATACAAATGGATGGTTTTATGGCCACTGAACATAGCACAGCTGCAGATATGATATATAATACAACAAGAAATTGTTCAGAAATGCGGGGGGGGGGCGTCGGTATGGAAATATTATCTATGCAATACTGTCAAGTTCAAAAGCTGCATGTTGCATCCTACTCCATAGCACATACTGGTCATGTAAGTTAGAAAAACCCTAGAGCTACTTTTAAATTTTAGGTATGAATCCTTAGAATGTTCGTAATATTGTGCTTTCCTTTCTCTTTTTTAAAAATATAGTCTGTGCCAGAAACAACCAAAAAATACTTTTTTCATCCTTTGCTATTTCTTCAGATCTTTTCTCTGAAATTAGGGCCAACTTAGCATGCTCTGGTGTGAGGAGAGGCCACCAGTGCACCAGCCATTTCACTCACCAGAGTCATCAAACATACAATTTTCCTTTCAATCCACTAATTGTCAAAACAATGGAGTTTTACAGTCATTCATAAGGAAACCCCAGGAGCAAGAAACAATATTGAAATTAAGCTTTGTGTGTGAAAACATTACGTACTTTCCTTCCAAGCCCTCTGCATTTATGTCCGTGTCCTCTGAGTAATAACAGCGCTGCTCTCAAGACCTCACAGCTACCCTGGAGGGCATCCCTTTGCTAATTCCTGAGGGTGTGGGGTCCCTGTAAATCTTGCCTCTTCCATGACTAGAAGCTGATCAAAGTGTGCTGGTTCCCTCAGAAGCTGGGTGGCTTCCTGGGCTTCCACGATCACTGCCAAATACCAGCAGTCACTGACAGGGCTCCCTGCTCTGCCTCTGCCAAATGAAATATTTAGAAATTAAAAATCTGAAGAAATGGTGCAATGAGTGCTTGATCAGGTGGTTTCTCTTTAGGAAACGGCTTAATGAGGGAAATTCAGCACAACTTCCCAGTGGCGGCCCAACATAGAATTTGAATTTAAAGAAACAGGATTTTTTTTTCTGAAATTAGACAAATATGCTCCAGGGCCTCAGAGCAAAGACCTTTGCTTCTTGAAGGAATATTTATTTTTTAAACTGATGCTTATCCAGTTTCTGCCTATCAGTATACTACATGCTCATTCTAGGAAAAATTGGAGAGCAGACAAAAAGTATAAAGGAGAAAATAAAAATGATCCATAATTTCCAAATCTCACCAAAATTTAGGTTATACTATATATTGATGTATATATGTATGTTTCAACATGATTATTAAGATACAGTTATGTACAATTCTATGTGTGTGTGTATATATATGTTTCAATGTGATTAAAGCATTTTCATTGTTGTTAGAGGTTCAATGACAATATGATGTTAGTAGTTGTATAATAATCCATTAACCACATAGGATACCAACATAAATAAATTTTATTTCTATTATTTAATATATAAGTACTTTCCACCTAATTTTACACTGTTAGGAATAATAATGAACATTTTGTACCTAAACCTTGGTACACATATGTGACGATTTTCTTAGGTTCATTTTTTAGCAGTGTAATGACCAATTCAAAAGCTATAAAATTTTAAAAGACCTGTTATTAAAGTAATCTCTAGCAATGTAATAACTTACATTTTCACCAGTGGTGTAGGGCAGTGTACATTCTAACTCGTCATCACCATCACTGAGTATTAAAAAAAAAATAACTTTGCCAGTCTGAAATAAGATTTCATAATCTTCATTTGTATTTCTTTGGTTGCTAATGGTTTTGAAATTTTTCACATAATGCCTATCTTCATTTTTTTCCTGTGAGTTATTCATTTATGGCATTTGCTCTTTTTCTATTGGGGTGTTGATTTAAATTTGTCAGAGATCTTTATTAATAACAGCTATACTGTTTTTCTTTTGGCCATTATTTTTTGGTTACAAACATTTCCATTAGGTCACTAGCCTTTTAATGATGACTATGATTTTTTGTCAATGAACTTTAATTCTATATGACTTAAGTTTTTCTTTCTGAGTTCTCTCACTGCTTTTTTATGGCTTCTAAGTCTTTCTCTACCTCCAAAATAGTTAAATAGTATAGGATCATTGCTAGTTTTTTTTTAAAAAATGATGTTGCCTTAAACATTTGAAAGTGTGATGTATCTGGGAATTTATTTTGCTGTGTGATTGCATCATGAGACTCCAGTGAAGAATCCATCATTTCTCTAGGTATCAGTCAAGATTCTCTTTGTAACTCCAGGGGAAAATCCCGGGGCAAAATACCTTTGAAACCGAAATCAGTCAAAGGAAGAAATAAAGTTTAGAATCCATTTATTGCTTATAAGCAGTTGTCTGGTGTCTCTCTCTCCTGCTGCAGCAGAAGCAAGCAAAATACTTCCCCCAACCTCTCCAGTCCAGATAAGCCCTCCCTCGCCCACGTAATTACCCTGTGATGTGGAGATGGCCTACTTCTCTCCATCCCTTGGAAACACCTGTTGATATGGAGATGCACTAAAAGCCAGGTGAGAGATTCTGGAAATATGGCAATTTTACCCACACTCTTAAATATTAAAGACATGTACACACTAAGACTTATTTAGGGGCAAAATATTCTATTACATTCACTATGAGTTCTTGCAGACGATAGCATTTTAGTTTTTTCTCATTAATTCTCCTAACTAGTCACACACCTTATTCTCATTGTTCTGCCATTTCAAACATTATAGAACACTTGCGTATTCATTCTTTCAGATCAACTTTAGAACCATATTGTCAAAGTTGTAAAGAAAAATGTTATCAGGATTGTAATAAATTGTTGAAAAATTATAGACCGTCCTCACAATGCACTGTTAACTGAAATTCATACTATGTCACTGTGCAAATCAAAGTCTCTGTCCAATGTACATGAGTTTTAGTGAACACAGTATTGTGCAAGGTGAAGATTGCCTGTTTATTAGTGTATGAGTGTATTTTAACAATTATCTTCTTATATAGGAGCATCATTTATCCCCCAAATATTTATAACTTGCAATCTATATTCTGGGCATATAAATTAATTAACTAATTATATTTTTCATTTTCAGATCTCTGAGGAAGACATTACAAGTGCTCTTGATATAGATGGAATACATTTTAAGATACTTCTTATTTATTTAAATTTTAAATAAAACTTTCTGTTTTAACATTAGATCATTTAACTGCTTGTGCTCCAAAATAGGAAAGTTACTGATTTACTAGGATATTTATCTTGTGTCTGATTTCTTTTCTGAACTCTTCTATAATCTAAGAAAGATTCTTTCTATTTTTTCACTTAATTTTTCTAGAAACAAAGGTAGCTCTTGCCCACTCCTTATTCTCCAATAATTATATTCCTTATTTTTAACTATTTTATTGAATTGAAATTATCCATAATTTCAGAACAGTTTTGAATAGCACTAGTGATAATAAATATCATTTACGTCTTTTGTTTCAATTGGAATGCCTGTTGTGTTTCATTGCTGGGAATTATGTTGGGTCTTGGTTTAAGGGAAATCATCTTTATTTATGGAAAATAAGGACCCTATGTGGTTTTCTTAGAATTTTGTCAGGAATGTGTTCTGAATTTCATTAAGTGTCTTAAATTTTTATTGAGGTTTTAGAATATGTTTCCCTTTAAATTTTTTAATGGAATGTATTACAGTAATGTATTTACCAATACTGAAAGAATTTTGTGTTTTGAGGAGAAACCTTGCTTGGTTGAGGGAGGTAATTATTTATTATATTAATGAATATTTTTCCTAATAATTATTAAGATTTTTCAAGTACATAGTATTAGGTGATTTTTGAAATACTGTTTCTTTTTAAGATAATGTTATTCACATTTGTTTTGGATTTATGATTATAGCAGTTTTATAAAAATTTCCTCTTTTTGGCCTGAAAGTATTTAAATAGCATGAAAATAATTTTACTTTTGAAAATTTTATAGTACTCACCAATAAAGTGCTTTGGAAGAGAACGTTTTTGACATAATTTTTTGATAATATATTCATTTTCTTTCTGGGCAATTGAGGTTTTCTTCTTATTGTCTCTTTGGCCTATATTGGGAGATCTTATATTTTCTTAGAAAATTTTCATCTTTATTGTGACTTATTAATTTATTTATAGAGTTACATGTCATTATATTAATATGAAACCTCTATTTTCATTTTTTAAATTTCTCTGGTGTGCACACCTTCTTGCTATGAAATACTCTTCCCATCCCCAAAGTTGTCAAGTTCTGTTTTTGTGTATCCTCAGGGAGCTCTGGGTGCCTAAAAACAAGACTTGTTAACTCACAATACCTGGTGTTACCCTCCTGCCTTTCTGAGGCTGCCAGATATTCAGGCAACCTTCCCTTCCACTGAGCACCACGCCTGCAAAGCCCAGGGTCTCCACAGGCACCATAGCTTCTACTAGCCCTACCCTTTCTCCTGGTCTGCTCCCCACTCCCTCTGCTCACTGATGGAGAGTCCTCAGTTCTGGTCTCCTCAAGGCAGAAAACCCCCAGTGGAACTGGAATTTAAGAGGCAACTTTTACACTGTCTATATACTCTCCTCAAGGATACCAGGAACCAAGTGGAGGATCTGATTCAAGGTGTCTGGGATGGGACCCTGAGCATTCGGCTCAGACAACGAACCTTCAAAATATTCCTGAGGAACTTTGCGTTCAGTTTGAATTGACAGGAGGTTGGAATTGAAGACAAATAAGGGTGAGCAAGACCATGCTGCATGGAGACACAGTTCCCTCTGTTGACCAAAACTTTGTTAATGGGAAAGCTTCGTTTCCCTTGACCACATGTATTTCCTGAGAAGCTCCTCAGCTCCTCCTGTGAATAGACTGCTACAGTCTGAGCACACCAATTCACTAAAAAGGACCTATTGTCAGCCTGGAGGAAAAGAGACACAACTTAGTATAGAATCCGGGTTATTTCACTATATGCTACAGATCCTCTTTCTTATTCATAGCTTAAATTCCACTTATTTTTATCTATTTTTTTTCTCCTTTGCCTGTATTAAACAAAGACTATCTTTTTGCTTTGTTTTGTTCAAATGTGTAGTTAATGGTTTTATGTATCAATTTAATTACTTTAATTTTTACTTTTGTATTTATTAGTATTCTCTTTCCATGTGTTCTCTTTTCTAACTCTTTTGTTGGATTTTTTTTTATTACGCATTTATAGCATTTGTGACCATGAATCTGACTATAAAATTTAATCTCTCTATAAGTATTTACAGATTTGGTTGCATTATCTTATATTTCATTGTATGTTACTCTACTTTTATCTTCTAAAACATAATTAATTATAGTTTTGATTTCTTTTCTGACCTAGTACATATTTGAAGGATGCTATTTCTTGTGTTGTTATGTTTTTAATTTCCAAATGGTTTGATGCTTTCCATTTAAATGTATGTGATTAGTTCCTAGCTTATTGCAATGTATTCAGAGAACGAATGGCTTGTTTATCTTTTCAGTGAAAATTGTATTGAGGTTTTCCTTCATCATCTAGCACATGATGACATATAAATGTTTAATGTACACTTGAAAAAAAAGATTACTCTACATTTATTAGATTTACAATGTGATAATGTTTTTTTCTAGAGTATCCATTAATTCAAATCTCCTTTAACAGTTAATTAAAATACTTTATGTCTTTGTTTTGAACACATGCTATATTAAAAACTCAAATGAGTGCTCATGAGTTCTACTGTACTGACACTATAGTTCTCATATTTCTAAGAAGTTTGGATTAATGTTTTAGAGCTAATTAATAACTATGGCCCCAATTTTATTTTTTAAGTACGAAATGATTCTTTTTTTTCCCTTTTGCCTTGAATTCTATTTTGTATCCAACTGATATTTATACACATACTGTTTTTATACTTCTGTGACTCTTTCTTAGTATAGCATACTGGTTATAAGTGCACATTTGGAGAAAGACTACCAGAATTTAAATATTGATTTTGCCTATTTAATTCTCTGTCTCCATTTCCTCATCTATAAAATGAGTATGCAAGGGATAGAAAAAGTACAAATTCTCTTGTTGAAGAGAAAGATTCAAACTAGATTTTTAAAATCCAAATACAAGCAACCCACGAGAAAATAAAAAACAATAGGAAAGGTTAATAATAATAGCATTTTCAGTATGAGCATTCACAATGTGATGCTCTTCTAATTGCTTTAGTGAAATGCACCTATCCAATATAAGGTAAGTACTATTATTGTCATTCATTGTTGATTTCTGCTCTTTCTGTCCTAACAGACCCAGGTTTTAAGTGGTCAGCCCTCGCCTTGCAGCCTTGCCCAGGAATAACTGGCCAGATCTCCAGTTTCCACTGATCTCTAAAAACCAATGAAATATAATGGAAAACTGACAACTTTCCCTTGCTGACCACTTAAAATTTGGGTCTACAAGGCAGAAGGAGCAGAAACCAACAATGAATGACAATATTTAGCTTCTTTTTTCAAGACTTCTCAAGTCCAGAACCTTCTAGTATATCCCCTTGGCCACGCCTTCCCTCTGCCCTGTCCCCTTGAGCTGAGTTTTCTTTCCCTGTAGGGAACTTCCAGTGCAAATTTCTACTCTACAGTCTAGTATCTCACTGCCATGAAATTCAAAAGAAGAAAATATAAAAAATATAAAAACAGTTTTCCCAGAGAAACAGTATGGGAAATGAAACTCTACACAGTAGAAACAAAGATTTATATTATTATGCTCATCAGTTTTCTCACATTTCTTCAGAGGCTTCCATTCCAGACAGAATTATATGTTCCCCATTAATAAGCAAAGGGTCAAGTTGGATGATTTCCACAAGACAAAAAAGTAGTCTTATTCTTAAAATGAATTTAAATATGAACATTTTTTATTTTATTTTATTTTATTTTTTGTGAGGGCATCTCTCATATTTATTGATCAAATGGTTGTTAACAACAATAAAATTCTGTATAGGGGAGTCAATGCTCAATGCACAATCATTAATCCACCCCAAGCCTAATTTTCGTCAGTCTCCAATATTCTGAGGCATAACAAACAAGTTCTTACATGGAGAACAAATTCTTACATAATGAATAAGTTACATAGTGAACAGTACAAGGGCAGCCATCACAGAAACTTTCGGTTTTGCTCATGCATTATGAACTATAAACAGTCAGTTCAAATATGAATAATCATTTGATTTTTATACTTGATTTATATGTGGATACCATATTTCTCTCTTTATTATTATTATTTTTAATAAAATGCTGAAGTGGTAGCTAGATACAAGATAAAGGTAGAAAACATAGTTTAGTGTTGTAAGAGAGCAAATGTAGATGATCAGGTGTGTGCCTGTAGACTATGTGTTAATCCAAGCTAGACAAGGGCAACAAAACATCCACGTATGCAGAAGATTTCTCTGAGAATGGGGGGGTGAGGTTCTAAGCCTCACCTCTGTTGATCCCCAATTTCTCACCTGATGACCCCCCTGCGACTGTGCCTGTCTTAGGTTGTTCCTCCCTTGCGGAATCTTACCCATCTCTGGCTAACCAGTCATCTTCCGGGGCCATACAGGGAAATGTAAAGTTGGTAAGTGAGAGAGAAGCCTTATTGTTTGAAATGGTTAGCTTTTTATTTCTTTGCATATTTATGCCCTGTAGCTTCTATTCCCAGCATTTGTCTTGAGGTATCTTTACCACTTGGAAGAATTATGATACTCGATAAATTTGATATGAGGCATGAATTCTATTTAAGGGTTGTAATTAGGAAGGAAGAAGAAAAGCTATAGAAGTAGCAGGCGGAAGAAAACATGGGAAGATTGATTACTTCTTTGACATATCTTCTTGTAGAGTAACTTCAGCATGTATAGGTTTTAAGCTACTACTTAAATTGTGCACACACATTAACATAATAGGAGTATAGTTACATAACCAAAGCATATCTGTAATTACCAGCCATCTCCAGTGAAACCAAGAAAACCAGTTAGGCACCTTAGGCATTTGTGAAAACTTATCTATGACATGGTGGATATTGCCCAACTGAACTTGAACAGTCTGAGAGAAATCAGACAAATTAAAACAACCCATTCCTGGGGACTGTTCACATCCCTTATGTTCTTTTAACAGTAAATAGTCTGTAGTTTTTGTAAGATTTTGGAGTGCTACAATTTGCACTTCTCCTAATTCTTGATTGAGTTCCATCAGTATAGATCCAGTCAAATTTGTTGTTTTACTGTATGCACAGGCCAGCTTAGATATCTCCTTCCTCATTCCCATGGCAAGTCCAGGAACTGGTGGGATGAGTGCACCTACAGCTGTAGCACTGCGTGGATCTTTGTTGGGGTTTTTTGATGATCATCTTCTGGCATGAGTCTTCCAGAGAGTGCTGACGTTGGAAGTTCTTTTTCATATCGTATCTTGGTTCATTTTCGGGGTAGCCCAATTAGGCTTTGATCCTCTGTATTACAAACACAAACAGACCCTTTGCCTACACTTTTATATGCCCTTTATACCCTTGTGTAGAACGCATTGGAGGTTACCACACAGGAACTGCCTTTTTTTTTTTTTTGGTATTACTAATCTACACTTACATGATGAATATTATGTTTACTAGGCTCTCCCCTCTACCAGGTCCCGCCTGTAGACCCCTTTAAAGTCACTGTCCATCAGCATAGCAAAATGTTGTAGAATCCCTACTTGCCTTCTCTGTGTTGTACAGCCCTCCCTTTTCTCCCACCCCCCCATGCATGCTAATCTTAATACACCCCTACTTCTCCCCCACCTTATCCCTTCCTACCCACCCATCCTCCCCAGTCCCTTTCCCTTTGGTACCTGTTAGTCCATTCTTGAGTTCTGTGATTCTGCTGCTGTTTTGTTCCTTCAGTTTTTCCTTTGTTCTTATATTCCACAGATAAGTGAAATCATTTGGTATTTCTCTTTCTCCGCTTGGCTTGTTTCACTGAGCATAATACCCTCCAGTTCCATCCATGTTGCTGAAAATGGTTGGATTTGCCCTTTTCTTAAGGCTGAGTAGTATTCCATTGTGTATATGTACCACATCTTCTTTATCCATTCATCTATCGATGGACATTTAGGTTGCTTCCAATTCTTGGCTATTGTAAATAGTGCTGCGATAAACATAGGGGTGCATCTGTCTTTCTCATACTTGATTGCTGCATTCTTAGGGTAAATTCCTAGGAGTGCAATTCCTGGGTCAAATGGTAAGTCTGTTTTGAGCATTTTGATGTACCTCCATACTGCTTTCCACAATGGTTGAACTAACTTACATTCCCACCAGCAGTGTAGGAGGGTTCCCCTTTCTCCACAGCCTCGCCAACATTTGTTGTTGTTTGTCTTTTGGATGGCAGCCATCCTTACTGGTGTGAGGTGATACCTCATTGTAGTTTTAATTTGCATTTCTCTGATAATTAGTGATGTGGAGCATCTTTTCATGTGTCTGTTGGCTATCTGTATTTCTTTTTTGGAGAACTGTCTGTTCAGTTCCTCTGCCCATATTTTAATTGGGTTATTTGTTTTTTGTTTGTTGAGGCATGTGAGCTCTTTATATATTCTGGATGTCAAGCCTTTTTGGATGTGTCATTTTCAAATATATTCTCCCATACTGTAGGGATCCTTTTTGTTCTATTGATGGTGTCTTTTGCTGTACAGAAGCTTTTCAGCTTAACTGTCCCACTTACTCATTTTTGCTGTTGTTTTCCTTGCCCAGGGAGATATGTTCAAGAAGAGGTCACTCATGTTTATGTCTAAGAGGTTTTTGCCTATGTTTTCTTCCAAGAGTTTAATGTTTTCATGACTTACATTCAGGTCTTTGATCCATTTGGAGTTTGCTTTTGTATATGGGGTCAGACAATGGTCCAGTTTCATTCTCCTACATGTAGCTGTCCAGTTTTGCCAGCAACACCTGTTGAAGAGACTGTCATTTCGCCATTGTATGTCCATGGCTCCTTTATCAAATATAAATTGACCATATATGTCTGGCCTAATGTCTGGATTCTCTAGTCTGTTCCATTGGTCTGTGGCTCTGTTCTTGTGCCAGTACCAAATTGTCTTGATTACTCTGGCTTTATAGTAGAGCTTGAAGTTGGGGAGTGAGATCCCCCCTACTTTATTCTTCTTTCTCAGGATTGCTTTGGCTATTCGGGGTCTTTGGTGTTTCCATATGAATTTTTGAATTATTTGTTCCAGTTCATTGAAGAATGTTGCTGGTAGTTTCATAGGGATTGCATCAAATCTGTATATTGCTTTGGGCAGGATGGCCATTTTGACGATATTAATTCTTCCTAACCATGAGCATGGGATGCGATTCCATCTGTTAGTGTCCCCTTTAATTTCTTCTAAGAGTGACTTGTAGTTTTCAGAATATAAGTCTTTCACTTCTTTGGTTAGGTTTATTCCTAGGTATTTTATTTTTCTGATGCAATTGTGAATGGAGTTGTTTTCCTGATTTCTCTTTCTGTTGGTTCATTGTTGGTATATAGGAAAGCCACAGATTTCTGTGTGTTGATTTTGTATCCTGCAACTTTGCTGTATTCTGATATCAGTTCTAGTAGTTCTGGGGTGGAGTCTTTAGGGTTTTTTATGTACAGTATCATGTCATCTGCAAAAAGTGACAGTTTGACTTCTTCTTTGCCAATCTGGATTCCTTGTATTTTTTTGTTCTGTCTGATTGCTGTGGCTAGGACCTCCAGTACTATGTTAAATAACAGTGGGGAGAGTGGGCATCCCTGTCTAGTTCCTGATCTCAGCGGAAATGCTTTCAGCTTCTCGCTATTCAACATAATGTTGGCTGTGGGTTTTTCATAGATGGCCTTTATTATGTTGAGGTACTTGCCCTCTATTCCCATTTTGCTGAGAGTTTTTATCATGAATGGATGTTGAACTTTGTCAAATGATTTTTCAGCATCTATGGAGATGATCATGTGGTTCTTGTCTTTCTTTTTGTTGATGTGGTGGATGATGTTGATGGACTTTCGAATGTTGTACCATCCTTGCATCCCTGGGATGAATCCCACTTGGTCATGGTGTATGATCCTTTTGATGTATTTTTGAATTCGGTTTGCTAATATTTTGTTGAGTATTTTTGCATCTACGTTCATCAGGGATATTGGTCTGTAGTTTTCTTTTTTGGTGGGGTCTTTGCCTGGTTTTGGTATTATGGTGATGTTAGCTTCATAGAATGAGTTTGGGAGTATCCCTTCCTCCTCTATTTTTTGGAAAACTTGAAGGAGAATGGGTATTATGTCTTCCCTGTATGTCTGATAAAATTCTGAGGTAAATCCATCTTGCCTGGGGGTTTTGTTCTTTGGTAGTTTTTTGACTACCGCTTCAATTTCGTTGCTGGTAATTGGTCTGTTTAGATTTTCTGTTTCTTCCTGGGTCAATCTTGGAAGGTTGTATTTTTCTAGGAAGTAGTCCATTTCTCCTAGGTTTCCCAGCTTGTTAGCATATAGGTTTTCATAGTATTCTCTAATAATTCTTTGTATTTCTGTGGGGTCTGTCGTGATTTTTCCTTTCTCATTTCTGATACTGCTGATTTGTGTTGACTCTCTTTTCTTCTTAATAAGTCTGGCTAGAGTCTTATCTATTTTGTTTATTTTCTCGAAGAACCAGCTCTTGGTTTCATTGATTTTTGCTATTGTTTTATTCTTCTCAATTTTATTTATTTCTTCTCTGATCTTTATTATGTCCCTCCTTCTGCTGACCTTAGGCCTCATCTGTTCTTCTTTTTCCAATTTCAATAATTGTGACATAAGACCATTCATTTGGGATTGGTCTTCCTTTTTTAAATATGCTTGGATTGCTATATACTTTCCTCTTAAGACTGCTTTTGCTGTGTCCCACAGAAGTTGGGGCTTAGTGTTATTGTTGTCGTTTGTTTCCATATATTGCTGGATCTCGATTTTGATTTGGTCATTGATCCATTGATTATATAGGAGCGTGTTGTTAAGCCTCCATGTGTTTGTGAGCCTCTTTGCTTTCTTTGTACAGTTTATTTCTAGTTTTATGCCTTTGTGGTCTGAAAAGTTGGTTGGTAGGATTTCAATCTTTTGGAATTTTCTGAGGCTCTTTTTGTGGCCTAGTATGTGGTCTATTCTGGAGAATATTCCATGTGCACTTGAGAAGAATGTATATCCTGTTGCTTTTGGATGTAGAGTTCTGTAGATGTCTATTAGGTCCATCTGCTCTACTGTGTTGTTCAGTGCTTCCATGTCCTTACTTATTTTCTGCCCGGTGGATCTATCCTTTGGGGTGAGTGGTGTGTTGAAGTCTCCTAGAATGAATGCATTGCAGTCTATATCCCCCTTTAGTTCTGTTAGTATTTGTTTCACATATGCTGGTGCTCCTGTGTTGGGAGCATATATATTTAGAATGGTTATATCCTCTTGTTGGACTGAGCCCTTTATCATTATGTAGTGTCCTTCTTTATCTCTTGTTACTTTCTTTGTTTTGAAGTCTATTTTGTCTGATATTAGTACTGCAACACCTGCTTTCTTCTCGCTGTTGTTTGCTTGAAATATGTTTTTCCATCCCTTGACTTTTAGTCTGTACATGTCTTTGGGTTTGAGGTGAGTTTCTTGTAAGCAGCATATAGATGGGTCTTGCTTTTTTATCCATTCTGTTACTCTATGTCTTTTGATTGGTGCATTAGCCCATTAACATTTAGGGTGACTATTGAAAGATATGAATTTATTGCCATTGCAGGCTTTAAATTCGTGGTTACCAAAGGTTCAAGGTTAGCCTCTTTAGTATCTTACTGCCTAACTTAGCTCGCTTGTTGAGCTGTTATATACACTGTCTGGAGATTCTTTTCTACTCTCCCTTCTTGTTCCTTCTCCTCGATTCTTCATATATTGGGTGTTTTGTGCTGTGCTCTTTCTAGGAGTGCTCCCATCTAGAGCAGTCCCTGTAAGAAGTTCTGTAGAGATGGTTTGTGGAAAGCAAATTCCCTCAGCTTTTGTTTGTCTGGGAATTGTTTAATCCCACCGTCATATTTGAATGATAGTCGAGCTGGATACAGTATCCTTGGTTCAAGGCCCTTCTGTTTCATTGTATTAAATATATCATGCCATTCTCTTCTGGCCTGTAGGGTTTCTGTTAAGAAATCTGATGTTAGCCTGATGGGTTTTCCTTTATAGGTGACCTTTTTCTCTCTAGCTGCCTTTAAAACTCTTTCCTTGTCCTTGATCTTTGCCATTTTAATTATTATGTGTCTTGGTGTCATCCTCCTTGGATCCTTTCTGTTGGGGGTTCTGTGTATTTCCGTGGTCTGTTCGATTATTTCCTCCCCCATTGTGGGGAATTTTTCAGCAATTATTTCTTCTGAGATACTTTCCATCTCTTTTCCTCTCTCTTCTTCTTCTGGGACCCCTATAATACGGATATTGTTCCTTTTGGATTGGTCACACAGTTCTCTTAATATTGTTTCATTCCTGGAGATCCTTTTGTCTCTCTCTATGTCAGCTTCTATGCGTTCCTGTTCTCTGATTTCAATTCCATCAATGGCCTCTTGCATTCTATCCATTCTGCTTATAAACCCTTCCAGAGTTTGTTTCATTTCTGCGATCTCCTTTCTGGCATCTTTGATCTCCCTCCGGACTTCATCCCATTTCTCTTGCGTATTTCTCTGCATCTCTGTCAGCATGTTTATGATTCTTATTTTGAATTCTTTGTCAGGAAGACTGGTTAGGTCTGTCTCCTTCTCTGGTGTTGTCTCTGTGATCTTTGTCTGCCTGTAGCTTTGCCTTTTCATGGTGATAGGAATAGTCTGCAGAACTGGGACGAGTGACGGCTGGAAGGACTTCCTTTCTTGTTGGTTTGTGGCCCTCCTCTCCTGGGAGAACAGCGGCCTCTAGTGGCTTGTGCTGCGCAGCTGAGCGCAGACAGGGCTTCTGCTTCCTGCCCGGCTGCTATGGAGTTAATCTCCGCTGTTGCTGTGGGCGTGGCCTGGCTCGGGCAGCTACTCCAAAATGGTGGAGTCGCCTTGGAGCAGGAGCGGCTGGGAGGCTATTTATCTCCGTAAGGGGCCTCCCTGCTCGCTGCAGCCCAGGGGTTAGGGTGCCCAGAGATCCCCGGATTCCCTACCTCTGGATTAAGTGACCCGCCCTGCCCCTTTAAGACTTCCAAAAAGCACCCGCCAAAATAAAACGACCACCAAAAAAAAAAAAAAAGAAAGTTTTTAAATTAAAAAAATAAAAAGAGTTTTTTTAATTAAAAAAAAAGTTGGCCGCTCGTTTTTCTTTATTCTCCAGTGCCAGCCTCAGGCCTCTGCTCACCGGTCTTGCTGCCCTGTTTCCCTAGTATTGGGAGCCCTATCCCTTTAAGACGTCCAAAAAGCTCTCGCCGAAACAAAACAGCAAAAAAAAAAAAAAAAAAAATGGTCGCGCGCTTTTCTTATGCCCTCTGTCGCCCAGCCTCCAATGCCCGCTTACTGTTCTTTCTGCCCTGTTTCCCTAGCATCCAGGGCCCCCTGGGCACGTACTGTGTCTGCGCTCTGGCCCGGATGGCTGGGGCTGGGTGCTCGGCAGCCCTGGGCTCCGTCTCCCTCCCGCTCTGCCTGCTCTTCTCCCGCCGGGAGCTGGGGGGAGGGGCGCTCGGCTCCCGCGGGGCCGGGGCTTGTATCTCACCCCCTTCGCGAGGCGCTGGGTTCTCTCAGGTGCGGATGTGGTCTGGATATTGTCCTGTGTCCTCTGGTCTTTATTCTAGGAAGGGTTGTCTTTGTTATATTTTCATAGATATATGTGGTTTTGGGAGGAGATTTCCGCTGCTCTACTCACGCCGCCATCTTCCGCCCCTCCTCAAATATGAACATTAAGAGAACGACAAAAATGATATTTAGCTCTCAAATGCAGCATCCTTTATTATTGTTCCCACCGAAAAATGGGGTTGTTCACATCAGTGAATTTATTTGCCCCCAGATGAATCTAATATCGTACTCAGGTAAAGATAGAAAGGGCTGAACTTAAGGATATCATCAAAGGTGACCTCCTCATTTATCATTTCATCTGATATTTGCCAAGGTCCTGAACCTACAAGTCATTATGAGATGTATCCTTAGGAATGCACAGTAGACGAGATATGGCATTATTGCAATGGCCTCCGTTTCTAAATTCCTTTAGAAAGTCACAAGTGTGGTAAAAAAACAAGGAAATACAAGAGTCCACTTATTTTTTGAAGGGACCAAGTTGATGGTCATTAAGCAAGATAAAAAACATATATACATGAATAATTTAAAACTTAGTTTGAATGTAGCCATGATGCTTTCTGGAAGAAGCCGAGGTTAGAAGAGTGGCATGAAACGAACTACAGTACTTCAAAGGATCTACCCTCCTTGCAGGCCCCACAAGGAAGGCCACTGAGAATAGATGGCTCTCTGTCCTTTGTGTTGGAGAACCACATCAGTGGCCCTTGGGGTACAAATGCAGGCCCCAAGACAAACAGCCCCCAACAGAGGGAAACCAGAGTTCAGCGCGCAACTGAAAATCTCAAGCTGACCTCAGAGAAACATCCCCTTTTGAGATATATATTTGGAGAAATGTACATTGCATAGAAGTGACAGCTGCTTTAAGAATAGGAAACCCGTGATCCTCTATAAAGAGATCACATGTTGGTGCCAGTGGGGTAATGATTCACAGATTGTTTTGGCGGAGGCCTATGTAAGAAAAAAAAATCAGATGATAAATGTGTTGTTACTTTTACTCTCAATTATTCTGCAAATAAAATTCCAACTGAAATGTCGTACACTGAATGTTTACATTTTTGGAAGCCTATGGATTATTAATTAACACATTCATTTGCTAAGTTACTTAAGTATAATAATCTTGTTCCAAATAAAAATTAGTGATCATTTAAAAAAAATAATAAAGATAAGCTACTGCATTTGTTTTGTCATATTTTGTATTTGCACGATCATTTTCTTAATAGGGAAATTAAAGCTCAGGCAGCCTAATTTAACTGACTGAAATACCATTCAAATCTTGATTGTCCTGGTTTGAGTCTGAAATGTGTTCTTTTTCATTGTATTATGCTTAATGTTGTCAAAAGAATTCAGTGAAAATGATTTGTTTTTCTTAGGAGCACCTGGTTTCCAATATCCCTTAGAATAAAACACAGCAGTTACCTACAAATAATCACATCACCTGGGTCCAGGCAATATCGATCATTTACATGACAGAAAAAGCAGGAATTGAAATTATTTAGAAAATCCAAGGCAAGATGTCTTATGATACAGCGATGTTCGAACAGTGTTCAATAATCATGATTGCAAAATGGATGCAAATCCAGATATGATCTGTTGCAAACTGATAAACTCCTAGTCTTATTTTTCCTCTCATGCCCTTTCCTAACATTGCTGCAGTTTCCATGAATTCTTCAGTGTTACATTGATCACTAAGTTGATATTGCGGAAGGTTGTGGTTTGAATGCGCAAACTTGGCTCATTAATGATGGCGCTTCTGCAGGTGATTGCAAAGGGACAATGGAACTAAAATGCTGCTAATAAGACATAACAGAACAATGAACCGGCCTGAATCTTTGAAAGTCACTGAAAGTGCCAAATATCCTTGAGAGTGAGACTGGCATTTATCGAGCCCCTGCTCTGTCCAACACTGCAGTAAATACCTTAGAGAACATAAAGACATATAAAGTATGTAGTAAAGGAGCTTACTAGCCAGGAGTGTAAGACAAAAATTAAACGCATAAAACAATCATAGAGCAAAGAGTAGCAGTTATAATTAATTGCTCAATTGTTTGCTATGGTTTCTAAGTGTATATATAACCCTGAAGGAAATATCTGCATCCATATGATATGAGACGTATCTACATATCAAAGAGTTTCAGAGGTAACATCTCTTCTCAAAGAGTTTGTTTATATCAGATAATTTATTTGTCTCCAAATGAATCAGTTTTATTATCACCTGAGGAATGTTGGAAGCAAATAGTCCTTAGAATTGCAGCCAATAAAAAGAGTGCGCTGATAAATTTTTTCTGGCCCTCTGGCACAGGTATTCGGCCTGGATGATATATGGTCAACAAGTCTCCAGATCATACCCCAAATCATTCCCCTCCGAATTGACACAGGCAAAACCAGTATGTGGGGTAGGTCTGTTTTCTGAAGAACATGAGGTTGTTTGTTTTGCCCAAAATCAAACATCATGGAAATCAAACCCACAGTTTGAAGAAAATTTTTTTCTCATGCACCCTGTCCTATTCACAAAATATACTTTGGGAATGTGCCTAGAATATAAGAGAATGCTCAATAAATATCATGTAACTGAGACACAACATACTAGCAAATAGCACCAGATTATTTCTGATAATGCCTGCCTATATGTAGACATCCTATGATTAAAAGAAAGGCACAGATAAAATATAGTAACTTGATGCTTAGAAAGTCATTCAAATAAGGGAACTTGCTAATGGGGAAATATTGTGAGCTGTTAATTTGTAGAATTCCAACTTTTAAGCCAAAAGGACACACACAATTATGATTTCAAAATGGAAATAACAATGCTTCATTTGACTTGCAAAACATCTTGGGGCAGTCCTTAGGTCTCTTACTGGTCAGGGTTATGAACTGCAGAGAACAGAATCTTGGTTAGTTTAAGAAGAAAGGAATGTATAAAGGGGACTTGTGGCTGAAAGGGGATCAGGGAAATATCACAGGTTTTCTCTGCTTTGAAGGGTCTGGAGTGTATGTTGACTAAAGCAGTCTGTAGTGTCTGGTACTGAGCTCCAAGCAATATATTCAATTGACCTAAATATAGGGTGATTTTAATTATTTTAATTAAATTTTAATTTTAATCATGATGTCTAAGAATCATATGAGAGTTTTTATATGGCTTTTTTCTAAAATGTTTAGCTTTTGCTAATATATCCAACTGTAAAGATAAACGTATGAATTTTTGCTCCATTTGCACTCATTGATCTAATAAATATTAGGAAAACATGTAATTTTGATGATTTGGAGGGAAACAAAAAGGAACCAAACTTTCTGCCTTTAAGATGCTTCCATAGGGAAGGTGTTGAAGTTGGAACACTTTGATAATTAGTCTCATGTGGCTTTGTAGTTGACAGTTATGTGCTCTACGGCATTCTATTCACACATAACCACTTGGAGGTGTAGTTGAATTAATTCTTCCCATTGAACATATGATTTTGAATATGAAACCTGGTAGAGTTGTTTTGGAGGGAAAACAGACCATTTTCCTGGAGAATAGGTAGATTATGCCTTTGATAATACTGATTGAATAGTGAAGTACTGAGTGTGCAATTTATAGGTTGGTATTTACTAGTTATTAGACACTGCTTGAATGTTACCGGTTAGAGTTAAATCTGTCAAGTTTGGAAGTCAACTAATTCCTGTTCTTGGCTCTAAAACTAACTCCAGATGAAGTTCTCCTTTGAGTAATCACATTCAGGGTCTCTGGCTGATATATATGGGATTCTACAACACATCTTAGGCCAATGGGGCCAAGCTGGGTGGGAGAATGGTGGGAGAATTAAACCACAAGTAATGGGCTGTGTCTCTGAGTGCTGAACTGTCAGGTGTTTTCAGATTTTGTGGCTCAGGCACCCGCCAAGCAGGAGATTTGCGATGAATAGCGCCCATATTGATTTTTCCATAATGGAGTGTAAGAGAAAAATTGACTGGTTTTGTTGCAGGTATTTTCATGGGGTACTAAATTGGAGGATTAGTTGCAAACAGCAGTACTGATAAAGTCTGCTGTCCATCTTGATGGTTGGGTCTTTCTATTAAAATGACACATAAATAACCTATTATATCCCCCACCCATAGAAATTCAAATACACCTGTCAACTTGATAAAGCACTTGCCTGGAGGGAAGCATTGTTTACATTTTCACTCCATTCTTCAGAAAAAGTGAGATTCTAATTATTTCTCCCTCTGTAAATTAATGCTGACTGTGATGGTTAGCATATCTCTGTATTGTTACATCTTTGGAAGGTTAAATAATAGAACTGATCCATCATGTATTATGCAATGTGTATTTTATGACAGTCTTCCACCTCCTTTCTCTGTAAATGCTCATTTCTTCTCTAACTTGTATGCTTTCGGTGTCTTTCACTTTTCTAGCCCACGATAAATCTTTCTTGGTTCCCAATTCATTCCAAAACTTTGAACTTCCACCCTCTTTAAGTCTGTCTTGCTTCTTTACTTTATTGAAAAGCACATTCACAATTTTCAATTCACAACTAGTTTTCAATGATCTAATGTCATTCTCAGTCTCCCCCTGAGTTATTTTTCCCATTAGACATATCATGAAGAATTATCATTTGGTTATATTCACAATTTCCACCTTATAAGCAACTGAGTTGATTTTCTTCAGAACAACTTCACCTTTTGTTTGTTGATCTTTTTGTTATCTCTTGGTTAATGCTTATGGTAATAATTACACTAAATAATTCTCTTATAATAAACTCTTACTTCTATCCCCAGCTAATTACATATATTTTTCCTTAAACTACTCGTTCTTGCTCATCCTTCCCCAGACACCCTAATTTTTGCCAATACAATAATTTCTTTGTGGGTGGGCAGAAAGCACATAGGAACACACAGTCTCTATGAATTCCTATAATAACCCAATAACAGTTGCCTACAGCAACCTTAGGTATAAGGTTCTCTCATAATCCTGAATTCAGTGTTTTCTATTGTGTCCTATACATAGACAATCATTAATATATTTGTCTAATGCATACTATATTTATTAAACTTTGTGTATCCACTAGATGACCTTAGAATTAAAAGCAAGTGAAAGATAAAGATTCAGAAGGTTAGGTGTGGCTGCCTATTTGAAGATCTCAGCATAGCAATTTCTAGACTTGTGGCTGACACAAAATGCCATGCTTCACACACATTGTGCATGGCCTTCCCAGCTCTTTTCTTAAAGTATCTCCCGGGTGTGGATTGATTCCCTAGTTGCTATTCTTGCCCAGTTTGTAAATCTCAAGCTAATTTCTAACTTAATCTTCTCTAATTCTATTTCTTCCACAAGTAAATTTCTGTCAGAGTTCAAGAAATTATACCACAAAATTACTGGCAAAATTAAATTGCCTTTTCAACATACTTTAAAAATCTGTAAATATCTTTCCATTGATTTAATTTAACAAAAGCTAAATTAATGACAATACCTTTAACTAAAATAGCAAAGCAATTTAATAACTCCCTTATTTTTAACTCAGTTTTGAAATTCATTTTTATAATCAATTTATGTCTTTAAAACCTCTATCTCTGGATAGTGAACTATCTGTATTTACTATCCACAGATAATTTTCCTATTGCACAGGAGATATTAATATATTTATATGGTTTCAAAGGAATTATACTAAAACTTCAAAAAATATGGTAGTAATTTATCTGTGAGTTATTACTTTATTTACAGTTCTTTTGCACTATCCTGGAAATTACATTTGTTGTAGGGAAATTAGGACATGAGTTATAATTCCTTTACGCCTCCTTTCTTACAAAGGAAACTGGTACATTGAATATCCTAGTTGACATTTTTGTTTGTCTTTGTAGTCTTAAGAGAAAAATAATATATCTGAGAGACTTGACTAATAATCTGAAAACTAGACAACCAACTCTGGAATTGAAAATTTGTTTCTAGCTGCTCTTGAGACAGTTGATAAAAAATGAAGCTCTATTTTTGACAGAGAGTAATAGACTATTACTAAAAGGTTACTCAAAAGTGTTTACTAAAACTTTCTGACAGTGCTTGAAAAGTGGATTAAAGCATACTTTAATTACCTAGAAAATAAAGGTGTTCAGTTGTGTGTATGTGTGTGTATGTTTATGAGAGAGACAGAAGGACAAAGATAAGAGAGACACAAAGAGATAAAGCATGTGTGCACTGATGTTCCACCCTTACTTAAAATTCGTCCGTCACTCAGTTTCATGTCCAGTAACTGAATAATTGAGAGAAACTGGACAGCTCTGCATGTCATCATAAGTCACCTGCATAAACATTTCACAGATCAAACTGGCCCATTCTTTTCATATACAGAGAGATGCTGATTCTGTCTAGAAAGTGTTAGCATGGTAGAATTCTATAGTAGATGGGTTTTTTGCTAATAAACAATCGTTCAACAAAAATATTGAGAATATTTATTTCCTTAAGACATTGAATGAGAAATGCTTGGTAACCATGGTCCTATTGCTTCAGTCTTGATTTTCTGGCTCCTAAGCCAGACACATGGATAGGTCACATTTATGTGTTTTGGCATTGTACTCTTCCAGAATAAAACAAAGTTGAAGAAAAGCTGTTCTGTGAAAAAGTGAGCTTATCATGGTTTGCCGATCTCTAGGAACTCAAAAGAGAATTATTAACTTATGTAATTTTATATCCCTCAGTCTTAGGTTTCTTATGTATTCCTATTGTAGTGTATGTTCATTACTCTAATCGTTTACTGTATTTCAAAGATTGAAACTCTCTTAGAAATTATTTGCTACTGAGAAGAGTGAAATCATGAATTTTCCCAAATGATAACTATTCAGATCTAGAATTTTGTGACTCATGACTATTGCAGAAAACTACTTTGCAGAGATAAGAAAGGATGATAAGAATTACTTACTACATTAATAATTCTAAACATTCTGTTTAGTGTTATTAATGTAGTGTATACAATTGCACATGGATACACTGGTAACAGAACATTTCACTGAGGAAGGCAATGGTTGAGCTTTGATCAGAAGAGATTCATGGCAAAAGGGTCAAAAGCATATGTAGAAAGAAAATATAGAGACCATACCATGTTTCTGGGGACTGTATGTAGTTCATTTTGTTTGGAGTAAAGATGGTGGGGGCTGGATTTGGACAAGTAGGCAACAGGCATTAAAAGTGAGAAGAAAGTGTTTTCTGCCTTCTTTGCCTGAAAGCATATAACACTTTTAATTATGAAGAGAAGAGCAAGTATTGTCTTTAACAGTATGTGTTTTCGACACTGAAAAGAAATGGATGTCAAGGACACCACAAAAAAAAGAAAATTACAGACCAATATCCCTGATGAGCATAGACGCAAAAATACTCAACAAAATATTAGCAAACCAAATCCAAAAATACATAAAAAATATCATCCATCATGACCAAGTAGGATTTATTCCGGGGATGCAAGGATGGTACAATATTCATAAATCCATCAATATCATCCTCCACATTAACAAAAAGAAGGATAAAAACCACATCATCTCAATGGATGTTGAAAAGCATTTGACAAAGTTTAACATCCATTCATGATAAATATTCAACAAAACGGGTACAGAGAGTATTTACCTCAACATAATAAAGGCCATATGTGACAAACACACAGCCAACATCATACTTAAGAGCAAAAAGCTGAAAGCCTTTCCTCTAAAATAAGAAACAGTCTTAGAGAGAGGGATGCTCATTCTCACCACTTTTATTCAACATAGTACTGGAGGTCCTAGCCACAGCAATCAGACAACACAAAGAGATAAAAGGTATCCAAAATGGTAAAGAATAAGTTAAACTCCCACTATTTGCTGATGACATGATATTATACATAGGAAACCCTAAAAATTCCATCAAAAAACTACTAGCACTAATAACTGACCTCAGCAAAGTTCCACAATACAAAATTAATACACAGAAATCTGTTGCATTCTTATATACTAACAATGAATTAGCAGAAAGAGAAATCAGGAAAGCCACTCCATTTACAATTGCATCAAAAAGAATAAAATACCTAGGAGTAAACCTAACTGAGGAGGTGAAAGACTTATACTATGAAAACTACAAGACACTCATGAGAGAAATTAAAGAAGACACAAAAGATTGAAATCTACGCATGTTCAAGGACAGGAAGAATTAATATTGTAAAAGTGGCATCCTGCCCAAAGTAGTTTACAGATTCTATGCAATCCCTATCTAAATAGCAACGGCATTCTTCAATGAACTAGAACAAATAGTTCTAAAATTCATATGGAACAAAAAAAGACCTTCAATAGCCAAAGCAATCCTGAGAAAGAAGAACAAAGCTGCAGGGATTATACTCCCTGACTTTAAGCTCTACTATAAAACCACAGTAATCAAAACAATCTGGGACTGGCACAAGAACAGACCCATAGATCAATGGAACAGAATAGAGAGTCTAGATATAAACCCACACAGCTATGTTGAATTAATACAACAAAGGAGCCATGGATATACAATGGGGAAATGGCAGCCTTTCCAACAACTGGTGTAGACAAAACTGGACAGCTACATGCAAGAGAATGAAACTGGATCACCGTCTAACCCCATACACAAAGTAAATTCAAAATGAATCAAAGACCTGAATGTAAGTCATGAAACCATAAAACTCTTAGAAGAAAACATAGGCAAGAGTCTCCTGAATATAAACATGAGCAATTTTTTCCTGAACACCTCTCCTTGGGCAAGGGAAACAAAAGCAAAAATGAACAAGCGGGACTACATCATGCTAAAAAGTTTCTGGACAGCAAAGGACACCAACAGCAGAACAAAAAGACATTCTACAGTATGGGAGAACGTATTTGTAAATGACTCATCTGATAAGGGGTTAATATCCAAGATACATAACGAACTCATAGGCCTGAAAACCAAAAAACAAATAACCCAATCAAAACATGGGCAGAGGACCTTAATAGACACTTCTCCAAAGAAGAAATGCAAATGGCCAACAGGCACATGAAAAGATGTTCCACATTACTAATCATCAGGGAAATGCAAATTAAAACCACAATGAGACATCACTTCACACCAGTTAGAATGGCCAACATCCAAAGGACAAGGAATAACAAATGCTGGCAAGGTGCAAAGAAATAAGAACCCTCCTACACTGTTGGTGGGACTGCAAATTGGTGCAACCTCTGTGGAAAGCAGTATGGAGGTTCCTCAGAAAGCTAACAATAGAAATACCATTTGACCCAGTAATTTCACTCCTAGGAATTTCACCAAAGAAAACAAAATCCCTGATTCAAAAAGAAATGTGCACCCCTATGTTTATCGCCACACTGTTTGCAATAGCCAAGATACAGAAGCAACCTAAGTGCCCATCAATAGATGAATGGATAAAGAAGATGTGGTACATATAAGCAATTCAGCCCTAAAAAGAAAAGAAATCCTGCCATTTGTAACAACATGGATGGATCTAGAGGCTATTATGCTCAGTGAAATAAGCCAGTTAGAGAAAGACAAATACCATATGATTTGACTTATTTGTGGATATAAAAATGAAGCAAAACAGAATGAACAAAATAGTATTAAAGTCATAGACTCTGAGAAGTGACTAGTGGTTACCAAGGGGAAAGGAAGTAGTCAGAGGTGGGGTAAAGGGGGAGGGGGACTGTTGAACCACTGTGATACACATTTGATAAAAGATAAAAAAATGGATGTAGAATTGACAAAAGCAAGTTACCTGTAGGGTGAGTCTTTCTATGTACAATCTGAAGAAACATAGTTACAGTGAACAAATGTGATTTATTTTATTACTATGCTTCAAAAAATCCCCACAAATATTAAATTATAGGGGTCACATACAACAGAATGAATGAATCTTTAAGTCATCATGTTAAGTGAAAAAAGCAGACACACAAAAAAATGTACTGTATGGTTTCATTTATCTGAAGTTTCATGACAGAAAAAAACTAATTGCTGCTGATAGAAATTCTGAATTATTGTTAGTTCAAGCAATATGCCACAGAAGTGGCAGGGATGGGAGGTAGTTATTAACTGGGATGAGGCACAAGGAAAATTTGGGGGAGCCAGCAATGCTCTATATTTTAATCTGTGTGATACTGTTGGCAGATATATTGTGATATATATACACACATATATTATGATACTGTTGGTGAATATATTTTTTACCTTCAATGAAAGTAAAATTGCATATACATGGCTACTAGACCCGGAAGATACTTAGAAGTTATTTAATCCAATTTCTTCATTCTATGGATGAAGTTGCTGAGACCCCGAGTTCATTAGTGACTGAGGCAGAGTTCAGTAGGGTGCTACGCTTCTCAGGGCATTTTTCTTCTTAAAAGTAAACAGAGACAGGGGATATTTCTTCATAGCCAAGTGTTCCCTATAGCCCAATCTCAACAATAAAAAAGCATAGATAAAGCTATAGAATATATATTTGTGATTTAAAGCAAATATAATTTCCTAGCTCCATGAAATGGATACTTTGGCAATATTTTCCTCTCACTTCCCAATAGAGACAGGGTTTAAAGCCTGGATGCTGAGTTCAGATGGCCTTGTGGCCATATTTTGGCTCTACCACCTGTTAGCTCACCTTAGGTAAGTTATTTGACCCCCTATGTTTCATTTACTTTACTGAAACTTGAGATATGTAATAACCACCCAGGTTATAATGAGGATTACATGCAATAATTAGTGTAAAGAGGGTCACTGACTATGTTAGTTTCCTACAGCTGCCATAATAAAGTGCCACAAAGGGGGTGGCTTAAGCAATAGAAACAGTCTCACAATTCTGGCAGATAGAAAAAGTCCAATTCAAGGTGCTGACGGGTTTGATTCCTTCTGATGTCTATGAGGAAGAATCTGCTTCACACTTCTCGCTTCTGGGGGTCAGCTGGCAAGCTTTGGCATTCCTTGACTTGCAGATGCATCACCCCCAGCTCTGACTTGATGTTCACATGGCATTTTTCCTGTGTGTGCATGTCTGTCTCTGTGTCCACATTCTCCTTTTTTATAAAGGCAATCATACTGAGTCATGGTTCACCCTGCTGACCTAATCTTAACTTGATCAACTGCAAAACTGTTGTCCCAAACAAGGTCACATTCATAGATACTGGGAGTTAAGCTTTCAGCGTCTTTTAGAGAGACACAGTTCCATCCATGACATTGTCCCTATCTCCAGTTTATCCCTTACTGTCAGCCAGAGTGATTCCATGTGTAATGCCATGTAGTTTATTCCTCTGTTCAAAAAGTTCAGGTGTTCTCCAAATCCATTGAGTGTAAAAGCCATTGTCCTTTCATGGTCTCCGCATCCCTAAGTGCTTAGTTCATCTGTCCCCACCACTGATCTCAGCTCTTATTTTTCACATGCTCACTTTGTCTCAGCTCTTTTGGCCTCTTGGCTTTCCCTGGACATAAGCAACACCTGCTGCTCCTTCTCAGGATGCCCTCCGTGCCACCCACTGCCTCATCCCCTACCCTGTTTGCTTTTCCTCCATGTCATCTATGATATATTTTGTTATTTATTACCTGTTTTACTTCCCTAGAATTACAGTTTAGGTAGAGCAAGGCCTTTGTCTTTTAGTTCCATTCTGTGTCTACATATTCCTCTGGTACAAAATGGTATTTCAGTAAATTGGTTTTGAGTGGATGAACTCATGACTGACTGTGTTTTGAACAGAGCCTTTTATGTAATGAGTCTTAAAAATATTTATAATTCTTATTCATAATTAATCTTCCCCAAATAATTACTGCTCTGATAAATGTTTCATTATCCTGTTTTTCTTTTTGTTTTCTTCTGCTCTGGAAATTTCATGCTCAAGGAACCACATTTAAAAAAAAGGTAAGATGCAATGTTCAAGTGTGACAAAGAAATTGAGAAACTGAGAATATCCCTTGAAATCTCAAAAGATGTTTAAACTCTGGAAATTTAGAGTCACCGAAAGCCACTAAGCTAGAAGTTTAGTTAGAAAATGAAACACACCCCATACTTTCATTCTTCAAGTCCAAGATATGTATCTTCACATGTGTGGACTTTTTCTTTACCTTCTTTTAAGTCTCAGGCCAGGGGACCTGCCCAACATAAGTCATCTCTTTTCATCACTTCTAGATACAATTTACCCCTCCTCAGATCCTTCAGAAATTTTAATCTTTCATAGGGCATTTAAGACTTATTAGAGTATGGTTATTGGCATTTGTGTTTTACTTCCTTTACTAATCTCTACATTTCACAGTGGCCAAGAAAATATTTTGTCCTATATATCTTATGACATCTAGCTTGAATAAGTGAATAAAAAATGTTTTTGAATAATGAAAATGGGCTCAGTTTTAAAGCACAAATAACACATACTGATTTCTTTTTTAAAACTTTATTTTATATTGGTGTCATGATACACAATTACATGAGCAACATTGTGGTTACTAGATTCACCCCATTATCAAGTCCCCACCACATACCCCATTACAGTCACTGTTGATTACCCTATTGAGATGCTACAGAAGCACTACTTGTTTTCTCTGTTCTATACTGCCTTCCCCATGCCCCCCATATTATGTGTGCTAATCGTAATTTCTCTTATTCCCCTTTTCTCTACCTTCCCACCCACCTGCTGCCCCCAAGTTCCTTTGCCTTTGGCAACTGTTAGTCCATTCTTGGGTTCTGTGAGTCTGTTGCTGTTTTGTTCACTCAGTTTTTGCTTTGTTCTTATACTCCACAGATGAGTGAAATCATTTGGTACTTGTGTTTCTCCACCTGGCTTACTTTACTGAGCATAATACCCTCTAGCTCCATGCATGTTGTTGCAAATGGTAGGATTTGTTTTCTCCTTATGGCTGAATAATATTCCATTGTGTATATGTGCCAAATCTTCTTTATCCATTCATCTACTGATGGACACTTAGGTTGCTTCCATTTCTTGGCTATTGTAAATAGTGCTGCAACAAACATAGGGGTGCATCTGTCTTTTTCAAACTGGGCTCCTGCATTCTTAGGGTAAATTCCTAGGAGTGGAATTTCTGAGTCAAATGATATTTCTATTTTTAGTTTTTTGGGAGAACCTCTATACTGCTTTCCACAATGGATGAACCAGTTTACATTCCCATGAGCAGTCTAGGAGGGTTTCCCTTCCTCCGCATCCTCGCCAGCATGTATTGTTCCTATTCTTTCCTATGTGGGCCATCCTAACTGGTGTGAGGTGATATCTAATTGTAGTTTTAATTTGCATTTCCCTGATGATTAGTGATGTGGAGCATCTTTTCATGTGTCTGTTGGGCATCTGAATTTCTTTTTTGGAGAAATGTCTCTTCATATCCTCCGCCCATTTTTTAATTGGCTTATTTGCTTTTTGGGTGTCGAGGCATGTGAGTTCTTTATATATTTTGGATGTTAACCCCTTGTTGGATATGTCATTTACAAATATATTCTCCCATACTATAGGATGCCTTTTTGTTCTGCTGATGGTGTCATTTGCTCTACAGAAGCTTTTTAGCACGATGTAGTCTCATTTGTTCATTTTTGCTTTTGTTTCCCTTGCCTAAGGAGATGAGTTCAGGAAAAAGTTGCTCATGTTTATGTTCAAGAGGTTTTTGCCTATGTTTTCTTCTAAGAGTTTTATGGTTTCATGACTTACATTCAGGTATTTGATTCATTTTGAGTTTCTTTTGTGTCTGGAGTTAGACAGTGATCCAGTTTCATTCTCTTGCATGTAGCTGTCCAGTTTTGCCAACACCAGCTGTTGAAGGGGCTGTCATTTCCCCATTGTATATCCATGGCTCCTTTATCATATATTAATTGACCATATATGTTTGGGTTAATATCTGGATTCTCTATTCTGTTCCATTGGTCTGTGGCTCTGCTCTTCTGCCAGTACCAAATTGTCTTGATGACTGTGGCTTTGTAGTAGAGCTTGAAGTTGGGACGTGAGATCCCCCCTGCTTTATTTTTCCTTCTCAGGATTGCTTTGGCTATTCAGGGTCTTTTGTGGTCCCATATGAATTTTAGAACTATTTTCTTTAGTTTGTTCAAGAATGCTGTTGGTATTTTGATAGGGATTACCTTGAATCTGTAGATTGCTTTAGGCAGGATTGCCATTTTGACAATATTAATTCTTCCTATCCATGAGCACGGGATGTGTCTCCATTTATTGGTATCTTCTTTAATTTCTCTCATGAGTGTCTTGTAGTTTTCAGAGTATAGGTCTTTCACTTCCTTGATTAGGTTTATTCCTATGTAGTTTATTGTTTTTGTTGCAATTGTGAATGGAATTGTTTTCCTGATTTCTCTTTCTGCTAGTTAATTGTTAGTGTATAGGAATGCAACAGATTTCTGTGTATTAATTTTGTATCCCACAACTTTGCTGAATTCAGATATTAGATCTAGTAGATTTGGAGAGGAATCTTCAGGGTTTTTATGTACAATATCATGTCATCTGCAAACAGGGACAGTTTAACTCCTTCCTTGCCAGTCTGGATGTCCTTTATTTCTTTGTGTTGTCTGATTGCTGTGGCTAGGAACCCCAGAACTATGTTGAATAAAAGTGGGGAGAGTGGGCATCCTTGTCTTGTTCCCGATCTTAAAGGAAAAGCTTTCAGCTTCTCACTGTTAAGTATAATGTTGGCTGTGGGTTTGTCATATATGGCCTTTATTACATTGAGGTACTTGCCTTCTATACCCATTTTGTTGAGAGGTTTTATCATGAACCGATGTTGAATTTTGTACTATTTATTTTATAGTTGTGAAAAATAAATGGGAGAGATTCTTGCGGTAAAAGGAAGGTATTTAATTAAATACACTCTTTATTTTTTTGTTATTAAACCATTAACATACCTGTCAACTCTTTGCATGGAGATGGATTTGGTTCATCTTTTCTTGTCTCTTCAGTATGCTTTTGAAACATAAGGATGTGCATTTTACTTCTTTTATCTTAGACTTACAATGTATAAAATCAAAATAATACTTTCTTACTTATAGAGATGTTTAATTAGGCAACTAATTATCATATCATGCATTGTAACTTTGGAGCAAAGGTTTCATATGCATGCAAAGAGGTATTATTCCAGGGAAATTATGACATGGGCAACCTTTGGCTTGTGGGTGGAGTAGGTGGAGTGACATGATAAGGTAGCTGAACAAACTTCACTAAATTAAGAAATAGCTAGTTCAAGCTTGCACTGTGGGAAGCTGGTAGAGCATTCACCTCACTCTTACTTCTGAAGGAATGGCCTTAGTTTTAGCATAAAACTGTCATAAAAGAGCAGGTTGCTCATGTCTCAATTTTTCATTTGGAAAAAAATGAATCCATTTCAGTAGCTTCAGAGATTGGCATGGCAAAACCAAAACAAAAACAAAACGCAGGTGGAATATGTCTAAATCACTTAATTCATTTATTTATTTATTCCTTCAATAAATATATATTTTGTGCCTCTTATAAGTCAGACTCTATTCCCTTTCCTCATGAAGCTTATGTGTGTATGTGCAGAAAGGCAATAAACAAATAAATACATAGCACTGTTGATAGTAACACTTATAGTAAGTGTTGTGGTGAAAATAGGGCATAAGGTATGGCTGAGGGTGGAGATGCTCTTTCATACATGGGGGTCAGGAAATAGCCCACTGATAAAATGACCTTTGGATGGCACCTAAAAGGAAGGGAGTGAGCCCAGTAGGTGACTGGGGAAGACTCACGCAATAGTTTCATCACAAAAGCTCAAGAAGGATTATGCTCAGTGTTTGGCAAATTCACCCTTGCTGCTGCCAGTTCTCTGTCCTAGATTTTCAGCCAATCCGTACTACTCAGCTTAGTTTTGGAATAAACTGGATTAGAGTGTAAATAAATTTTAATTCATAGTTTTGTTCATTTCAGTGGACCCAAAAATATTTGGCCAACAAAATTTGGGGATACTTTGTATTGAAAATAAGGTAGAGCACACACATAGGCACACAAACAGCTCTTCCTGCCATCTTTTGCTTGTCTTACACTTGGGTATTTTTCTACCAGTAGAGAAAATTAAACCAAAGGTTTAGGATAAGAACCATGTATTAGTCTCCAGCATTTAAGATAAATTCCCTGTCAGAGAGGAAGCATCTTCTTACAGCACATCAAAGCAATGGCAGAGCTGTTGGCTGAAGAATTATTTTAAAAAAGAAAGGGCTATATAGATGCTGCTATGTCTTTATAGTGTTGATCGGACAGCAGGGGGGTCTCTCCCATGGGTCTCTACCGCAGAGGATGTGAAGAGAATTTTAAAAGAAACAGTATAAATCCATAGCAGCTTAAAAAAAAAAAGGAGAAAAAAGAAAGGGCAAGTAATCTTCATATTAGTAGACACCTGAAGTTCATTTTATCAATACTTTAGTGGCTTAAAGGATTTGATGGAGTTGAGTAAACTTTAACTAGGTCTATGTATCAAATTGCAAGTCCCTATCTGGACAGGAATATTTATAGTCAGATCTCTTTCCTTTTGATAATTGAACTAAACCTGGTTGTCTTAACTAAGCCAGTCTAATTTTTTTCCAGTTCTTTTGAATCAAGAACTGAAATATTAGAACAAATAGATAAATAGCCTTTAAGTTTCATGGTTTTGTTTCTTTCTGAAATTCAGGGGAAGAAAAAGAGGCTCCTTTTAAATTTGAAGATATAAGTATATTGTGCAACTCTCTAGTTATTATTTGTATGTTTTACATGATCTTACTTTAAAATTTAAAGTTTTCTTCCTGTACCTATGAAGAGTGGAGTATTTCGAGTAGAAGATACTGCTAACTTTACACTGTCTGCTTTATATTAAACAATGCCCTCATCACCTGCAGGGTGTATCCCAAGGAGCAGTGCGTAGGTGGGGTGAAGTTTTGTTTCTTCCTTACCTTTCTTCTTTCTGTCGACCTTGGAATCCCCTGTCCATTCCTACCCTCAGATTCGCAGGCAGTGTCCTCACTCTCTTAGTCCAGTCTTCATATTGGTAACTGGTGATTCACATGCACAGTGAGAAGTCTGAGTGGCAGAGGGATTGCTCTGTGGTTATGTTGCTCTGAAACAGATCTATAGCTTGTTTGTATACAGTTGCATTGGTACTATTATTAACATTGGCATACATATGCACAAGCAGAATCCTTGGGAATAAGGCTATGACCTGTAACTTTCTATTTGCATGAAATAACCTGCATCTTTTTCTTTCATTTATTTCTATTTCTCAGGAGCTTTGAAAAATGTCCTAACCAGAAGTCAAGTTCTTTGTGGTTTTCTGGTTAAGAATTTTGCAGTTGTGGTCTGAAAAGCACACATTGCCACTAACAGATGAAGATGTAAAATTTGGGGTTAACCAAGTTAGAGATGTTTACAATAACAAACTTACTATATAATGTGTATACAAACACAGAGATAGACATTAGCTTTCCCTAAATTGCATAATTTCTATCTAAATTAAGCACAGGTAATTTTGTTTAGAAGTATGGCTTTCTGGCAATTCAACATAGTTTATTACCTTTCCCTAAATTGGTTCAAATTTACTTAAGTACTTGTTCTATACTCCTAATGGTTATGTTAAGAAAGAAACATCAAGGCATAATCATTTTACTTACCTAATTTATTTGTAGGTAAACTTCTATTAATTTTTTGTTCTTTTATTTCAAAGCAACACACACAATGAATATACAGTTGCATTGCTGCATGGAAATAAACATATCGAGGTGAAAATTGAAAACATTGCTAAATATGTGTATGTTTCCAAAACTTCTGATGTTATCTGAGGCTTTAGTGTTCAAGTCAAGGTTAAATTCTTAGGTGAGCCAGCTCTGTCTTTGTCCAAAAAAGGGGAAACCATGGATGGATCAGGGAAATTGTCCATTTCACCATTTGGAAAACCATCTCCTGCTAACACATCTTTAAAATTTTGACATTTTTAAATTTACACTGAAATATATAATGCTGTGGAACAACAGATATAGTCTTTGTTATACATTTGCAGTCATTAATTCTAAAGGAAGTTATTGCTTTCTAAGATAAAATAGAGTATATATGGAGAAGATACCCATTTTACTGAGACTTAGTTTTTAAATAACATATTGTCTCCTAAAGAAATGGATACAGTCATGATCATCAAGTCACAACCTATTTGAAGCTCAAAGTTTCAGATACACAGGAGACCAACTGGATGGTCCAGTACAACCTAATGTCCTGACCCTGGCTCCCTCTCGCTGGCTCTCAACACTTGTAAATAGAGTGGAAATGCAAATGAGGAAAGAAAAGAAATCCACTCAAGAGCTGCTAAAATGTATCTACACAGTACATCTATGTAGCACTGTGTAATTATAATAACATAAACAAACCCACTATAAGGACATTCGCATCAGACCTAATTTCATGCTGAACTATTACAATGCAATTAACAGCCTCATAGCCCTGTTTTAATTAAGCTCTGTTGTGAAATATGCAGTATTTGAACCTGTTCTGGCCTGTTTCATCTACAATGGAAACACAGACCTTAACTTGTTTTTCTGCTGAATGATGAATTTCATGTAAGGATTACTGTTTGCGGGCCTGGCATTTGTGGTTTCTTCTAAGCTTTTGTGCCTTCAGATTGAGGGCAGTGCTAGTTCCTCAGATGTGTCCTACATGTGTAGTCTCTTGACTCACTTGTCTCAATAGATTTATTAACTCACTCTTGGCTCTCCTGGAAATGAAGGGACAAATTCAGTGGGTTTAATGAAAGAGATTTCAGATGACTGGAGAGTTAACTTGTGGAACTAACTTCAGTTTCCACAGGGCACAGTAGCTATCTCCTGGACTATCATTTTGCAGAAACAATGAGTAAACTCCAATTTTACGAGGATATTATTTAGTCTGACAAATAGTTAAATCATTACTAACTAGAAAGTGGAAAACAAAGGCATCTGTAGAAAATGCAGCTTATAGAAAAATCATATCCTATTTTCCCATTGGCCTACCTTACGTGAAGAATGTCTAGGTTGACTGGTATTTGCCTTCACAAATCTTTCCCTTCTTTTGTTTCTTTTGCCTTTGTGGTCTGAAATAAATTAAACAGGAGGTATCACATTGAAACAGTTAGCTTGTGATCAAATATTACAGGTCAGCTTGCTGAGCATCTTGTTACTTAACAGCTAGTGCAAAAGAAATAGAGTATAAAGTTAAGAGAATAGAATTTCAGAGAATCATGTTCACCCAACTCAGAAGTGAGGCAGAAGACCTAAGAAAAAAGGGAGATTTCTTCATCCCTCCTCACATTTGTGTCCATCTCTGATCTGCCTCTCTTCAGATTTACTTCCTTTTATAAACCGTCCATGTTCTCTTTACCTTGCCCTACTTTTCTAACCCTAGGGAGGACTTTAAGAAGCTTTCAAAGCTAAGCGTCCCCAATTGCTTCAGGCGGTCTTCGGTTGTAAATCAGAATATCAAGCAATTACCTGTAGGGTAGGATGTGCCCTGTGGCCAAGGGGAGAACATTCACCATATCAGCAGAAAACTGTTTGGTGCGAACATCTGGCTCAGATCCCTACCCATTTCTGCGAAGGCTTTGTGGGTTATTGTTCCTCACTTTTGTTGTGCTCCCCCCTTCTTTTTTTCCAAAACGAGGTGTATATTCATGCAGCAACATAATGGGGTTTCGCTTGATCCACATACCTTGTGGTTGACAGATGTTTGATTGTCTAAACTATATTAACTAACAGTTCTGGAAATGGCCATATCACTTTAATATTAGAACTTTATGTTCTAAAAAAAAGGGGAAAATGGCATACCCCAGTATTTTTTCTTGTTAATCTTCAATTCAAAGAACTTTCAGAAGCATCCATAGGATATTAGTAGAACTACTGTCTGCAGTAACTTGGATTCTGCCTCTCTTTCTCTCTTTCTGTTTTTCATGACACATTACACTATACCCCTCTGGAGTCAAGAAGGATATTTGCAAAGTTCCCATCCAGACCAGAAATAGAAAAATCTCCCCTGAGATTCTTCCATTTGAGCACTTAACTGACGGGAAGATCCAGCATCCAGAGCCAGCATATAAGACATATTCCTTTCTGCAGCCACACACTATGGCACAAGGAAAATAGTGTAGCATGTGATCCAATATGTCACCACACAGAGTAAATAGGAACTGCACAGGTTTTAGAGTCAGACCAACCTGGGTTCAAATATCAGAGTTGTGTTGTTGGGGCCTCAGGGGGCCACTATGTTATATGCCTCTTATCCCCACCTGAGCTATTTGAGAAAATTAAGGACACACAGGAACACGACCAAAGGAAATAAAAATGTCAGTCTCACTGCTGATGAAACTGTTTGGAAGATGTGACTCTATATCAGCCACCAGGTGGCTTGCAAATTCATCACCCCATAAGGGCAGAGACTTGCCATAGACTGGGCTGGAAGCAAGGTCATCTCGGAAGAGGCCTGCCCTTGTTACCGCTAGACTGTGGACAGGTAGAAAACAGGCAGACTCTGTGGGCACTTCCTAGGGGTAGCCTGGATGTGAAAAAAACCCACGAAAAACCCAAGAGGGAAGGGGCAAGGGGGCGCTACTCTGGGCTCTTGTTTCATATTCACCCAGGAGGAGGGCAAGTACAAGTTTGGGGAGAGAGGCCGGGAGAATCTGAGGTGGAGAAATGATGATTATCTCATAGCAAATATCACATAACTGTTTTTGGACAAGTTACTTAACATTTCTGAGCCTCAGTTTTCTCATCTATAAAATGGGAATAATATATCAACCTGGCACCATTGCAACATTATATTAAAATGTGTGTGTGTGTGTGTAATTGACCATGTTAAGACCAGCCACTAAATATTGCTGACTTACTGCGCAGTCTACCCACCCCCTTCTTCCTAGAAACTAGATCAGTCAAAGATGTGTCAAGGTAGAAGCCCACTCCTTTCTTTGCTAGGATTAGACATGGTTAACCAGGAGAGGAAGAAAGAAGGCATATCAAAGCGACTAAGTATTATTTAAAACATCTACTCTGTGCAATCTATTGCCAAACTTTGCAACAGCATTTACTTTTGAATGGCGTCAGCTTCCAAAGTTAGAATTACTGCTTTTCAAACAAATGTTCACATCTTCATAGTCCTTTAAATGTACAAATGGTGTTCGGGGATGCAACATGTGTGTGTTTTATGTTGCATTTCCAAGACAGAGAGGCTCCCGTCCATCAAGGCTCCCATCCAACGCCCGCCTCACCAGCTCTTTGTGGGATGACCAGAGACTCTGTGGTTCTCCAGGATGTGGCAGGCTTGGTCCCACCTCATTTCATTTACTCTGTTTTTCCTCAAGTTTAACCTTTTACACCCAGAGGCTGGGAAACATCAATGAATGAGCTGACTGTAAAGGAGAGAAGGAGAGATGTGTATAATACCAGGTCTGGAGCCGTGTGCTCAGGGTGGGAGCTGAGGTCTCGGTGCTGCTCCTGCACAGGCTCTGGAGGGACCTGAACAACAGCCTCTCCACATTCACCTCCTGATTTTACCTGGATGTGTGTGATTTGCTTCACATCCTCACTGGACTCTCACGATGATTAAAAATTAATTTTGTGCATTGATTTGTGTTGCCACTATTGCTCCCACAGTTTTGACATAGTTTAATGAATTTCTTCTTTAGATGGGTTCAGTGCCAAGTTGATGTCTGTTCTGCCCAACCTGCCCTGCATTGCTGTAGCCCATTTTAGTGGCACACTGGCCAGTGGTGTCTTGGGCTTGCTGTCACCTTTTGAGGTGTTTCACTCACAGCTCATAGCCAGCTAGCACCCCAGCTCTGACGATTGTGCCTTAGTAAAAGAAATCACCGGCTCTGACTCCAATCTGCTCCCCACGGACCACATGCAGGGTCTCATCCCCTGCTATTGGTAAGATGTGCTCCCCTCTCTCCTCCTTCTGGGCTGCCTTCAGCTCTATTACTCTAAAATGCAGGTTACAGCAAGAATCTTCTGCTCAGAAAACTCTGGCAGCTTCTCCCTTCTATGAGATACATTCAAAATACCTTGGCAGCATCTTCACATAACCATAGGATGTTCCCAGCCTCATATCCTGGTCCGTGCACAACCTTCTAGAATCCAGTCCTCTGCACCACTGGTGCTCGAGTCCTTCATGCACTTTCGCATCGCAGAGCCCTTACAGGCACTGCTCCTTTGCCAGATAGAGCGTTGATGCTTTTCATACCTGTTGAAATCTCACTAGGGCTTTGAGATCCAACTCAAACCTCATGTCCTCCGTAAGGTGGCTAATCAAACTTCTTCTAAGCAAATGTATGTCAGCCTCTTCCTGTGAATAAGTTCCTGAAGCCTGTTTATATTTTCTCAACAACCTAACACAGAATGGATGTCCTCAGTAAACTTCTGTTATTAGTTGTATTAGACCTGGGTCTTTCCTCTCATTCAAGCCACTTCAAGACATTTACCAAGTCTTCATCTGTTCAGCGGGATTTTAATCTTACCTTTATCTTTCCAAGTGAAAAGATACAAGTGATTACTAGCTAGACTCTTGGGTGTTGACTGTTGATTATAGCCTTGAATTAAATAGCAAATTGCCCAGAACTTTCTTTCATATTGTTAAATCTTTCCATATTCCTGGAGGTTTAAAGTATTTATAAACCATTCTAGGCAGGGTTAACTTTGGAGCACAGGTTTGATATACACTCTCTGCAACAACAGAGAAAGATTTTCTGCCTCAGAAAGAGCCCATGAGGAAAGAAATCCATCGAATACTTTCTTCTGTCTACTAAAACTACTAACATTTGAGGATATGGAAATTAGATATTTTAGAAAGCATCTAGACAGTTCAACTGTTGTAGAAAAAAGGTAACTAAGGTATTTGGAGACCAAAGTTTTATCAACCACAGACAAATTTTAGGATCATATCATGTTATATTTCAAATAAGCAACAAAGCGGGTTTTTTACACTCATTCATAATTCACTTAGCACTAATGAAGACCCCACAGGTGCATGGTATTTTGGCAATGGAATTGTTACTTGAGAAATCCGACCAGAACATCTAATCCAGTGTACAAAAATTGGGGTTACCGTGAAGGAAAACCAGTAGGTGAACACATCGAGTATGCAAAATCCTGCCCTGGGCACTTTAGTAAAATGTATCTTAATCTTGTCTCTTGTTTTGGGGATGTCAGAGTCTTAGCACTTGGTGCAGCATGAATAAGGAAAAGAGAGCAACACCCATTCATAAAACCGTTCATAAGAGCAGTTTTAAATCAATATTGCCATTGTCGCATCCTGCTTGATCTTCCTACTTTGGGTTAATATGGGAGCCAATTACAGCTTCATCTGTGTAGAATTAACTTTATGGAACACACACCGGGGATTTGTGTCTCTTCACTATTTAGATATATGTCATAAAAATATGTGTGGAACTGAGTGCAGGCACTGCAGATGGCGGTGACTTTCAGATTTATTGTAAAATCATTTAAAATTGGTTATACTCTTGCCAGAAGTTAATTAATTTTTTTTCTCTTCTTTCCTGGGGCTGGGGGGGTTGGCAGGAGCTGGGGGGGGGGTCTGTGTCTCACTAGGTGGCAGTGTATGATTGTATATGGAAAAACCATGGCGTCGAGTCCGGCATCTCCAGCTGTGACCTACAACAGCACAGTGGAATTTCTGTGTCTGCACTTGGTACAGGAGATATTATTTCTCATGTATCTGTATACACAGTTTATCCCAGTGGGTTCCAAGAGCTATACTGCCATTTTCTCAGATTCCCCAGCGGTGCCACTGTTGAGGTATGTACATATGAAACCAATGTTAATTCAAATGCTGTGTATGTTGTACGTAGTGCATGACTGTTCCTGTGTGTGTGTGTTTATACTTGATTTCAAAGCCTTCAAAATTACTTTGCAAACATATTGCAAATAATGTTTGAAATACTGTAATAGACTTAAAGATACAGTTTAGTGTTTTCCTAAAGAAACGAAGTTATACCTAAGGAAAAAATATTTCTACACATAGCTATGTGGGAGAGAGGCAAGAAACAAATCAAGGGAAATAATTCAGGATTCTCCCTATGATAACACTGGCTCAGTTAATATTTGGAAACATGAGCAGGGTGATGAAGAAAGATTCTCTCAGTCTATGGACACTTCATGTCCCAGGCAAGTGCACAGCCCTTTGCGTGAATGATCTCACACAGAATGAATGACATGGTGGCATTTCATATTTTTTTGCACAAGAAAAATCTTAAAAAAGTAAAGAAAAACCCCATACCTAAATCTTTAAAAACTTTTAAAAGTAGCATTTGGCAAAGATCTTGAAAAAATGTTTCTCCCTAAAAAGTCAGCATCTTTAGATGACTGACTCTGAGTTTCAAAAAACCTCTCACATTGCACCATATTCTTGGAATCTGAATTTTATGGCATGATGAAACCTGAGATTTGGTCCCGTCTGCATCTGTGTTGTTGAATTGCAAAGCCTGATAGACTGTTATTTTCCATTATTGGTGGAAATGAAGGGTAAAGGAGAAGGAGAATTCAGAAACATATAGTGTTTGGTCCCTGGTCTTGCTGGCATGGAAATCACTTAACAATGGTACAATATTAGCTGGTAAGAATTTGTAGAATAAGAATATTTCTGTCCTCACCATCCTTTCCCTATGGACTTCAGTCATTGTTATGTTTGTTATGAAGTTAAAGAAAATATGGAGAATATAGTCAATGGTTCTGTAACATATCTGTGTTGACAGATAGTAACTGCATTAGCGGGGGCGAGGATTTAATAATGTGGGTAACTTTTGAATCATTGTGCTGTGTATTTGAAACCAATGTAAGATTGTTTATCAACTATACTTCAATTAAAAAAAAGTACGTCCTCATAAAAGTTCTTTTGAATTTAACAGTGAAGGAATTTCAAATTGTTTAGGGCCCAGTCTTGTGGACAGGGAACTTCTCCTTTCTCCTGTACCAGCCCAGACAGAGTTCGGGTGCTTGAGTAACTCACACAGACTCTCTACTCAGAGAAGTACAGATGTGCCAGATAAGATTTACCCTAGTTCACCTCCTCCCTCCCTTACTGAAGTGTGATATAAGAGGGAGTTGTGTGTATTGTGGCAAAGCGATAGGTAGGGAGACCATGACAGTATCTGATGTAATTCTCTGGGGACTTGGGTCAAAGGTGCTATTGGCATTCGTGCACATGACCCTTGTCAGACTTCTGAAACATTGCTTTGGAAATTTCCTTGCAGAAAAAACTGCCAGGGCTTAGCTTTATAAAAAAGTTTGCATAGATGTGCTTAGGTATGGGTGCACACTGTAAGCTGAAATACCTGCAGAAGCCAGGTTGCCAAGGGTGTCTGCTCTTCTGCTACCAAATATCTTGTAGCTTGCAGGTCTTGGACCCTGAGAGGGAAGCCCATGGTCTATACTCATGAGCGGAGCAACCACGAGGGCCCTTTGATTCACTCACTTCTGCATTTGCTCCAGAACCGTGGCTCAGTCATTTCCCACTGCTCTGCCTGCATCCTTATCTGTAAAACTGGGTTATGAACACTTATACTATCTGCTTCATGGGGATTTGGAGCAAATTAATGGGATAACTTCTAAAAAGTACTTCTAGCTCTTTTTATAAAAAGATGCAATAAATATTACAAAGTATTATGGATTATGCACAATTAAATTCATTCAAATTGTACACAGTTTTTCAAGTACTGATATTAAATTACTTGTATTAAAAAAATTACTTTTGCTAAATATAAAATACATTCACTTCTGGAAGGACTTAATGGTAGGCAATTGGCGGTACTGACCCATCTGACTTTTTCGTTGCCTATGCTTTTAACCCCACCATATTATATGATGGTAATGGTAGAATGGTGATGGTAAGGGTGGAAATGTACCTGGTCACTTCTGAGCCTGTGCCTAGTGGAGAGTTTGGCAAATACTAAGACAGCTTCTCCTTTTTCAGGTTCCAGCAAAGGCACAGGGGTCTGTCTTTCTTATTCTTTGGTCCATAGTCTAACACTACCCACTCATTTCTCCATGCTTCACATTACCTGCTTTCTGCTCTATGAAATCTGTGCAATCTGTTTCAAACCTACTCATTCCCTCTGCACCATTCTAATACTTATCACAAATACTAGATTTTATTCTTTGTCCTTTCCAAACTGGCTTCCAGTATTAAATTGTGTTTCCTAGAGGACAGGGACCATATAGCAGTTTCAGTTCCAGAGCAAATTGAAGATTAGTCAAGTTTTCTTTCAGCTGCTCATCTGGCTATTCTACAATCTTCCTTTTTCCCTTTATGTCTCTCCTGACCCCTAAGAGGTTCTGCCAGGTCCATTGCTGGCCTTCTGAGCTATAAAATCTGAAACTGGAAGGCATTTGACACTGGTGTTTTGCAACCTTAGTGAGAAATGAATTTCATGTATTGTATTTCCTAACAATGGATGTATTGTAAAGAAATTTCAAATATCAGGACCTAGGTAGATTTTCCTTTCTGGATTAAAGCAATATCTATTAGACTTTCCAAATTAGGGTTTATAAGTAATCACCGACTTGGATTGATGTTAACTTCTACCCTTGGGCTCCCTGTCCCTGTACTAGGTACTTTGTCATGCTCAAGGAAATCTATTAAGTTGCATTGAATCTCTGGATGCTGAATCATGCTATATGTTTGGTAATTAGATTCCATGATATCTTTTTCATTAATACCCACATTGTGTGACTTGAAGGCACCTATACTTTGGAAAAGATTAGATCACTTAGAGATGCCTGTGGGACCCACGCCACCTTTTGAATGGATATGGGAGGAACAGGGCCTAAATTATTTATAAATTAAATATAGCAATAAATATGAAATATTTATAAATTAAATACAGCAATAAATATGAAATAAAAAATGATGAAATTTTGCTTAACCCTTTTAACCTGGACTTAATTATCCAAAGTTTTAGGGTCGGTTTTTAACAGGGTATCTGTCTAGTCATTTAAATTACTTTTGCACTTAACACAGCTCTAACTGGTGATGAGCGTGATTTCTAAGCCTCTCCTTATTCTGGTGTGAAATATAGGTCATTTGGTAACCTTTTCTTTTTTATCCTCAATAAAATCCTAGCAATGTGAGCTTGAGCAAATTATCTTCATGTTTTTATTTTTGCGGAAAGTCACGCTTTTGGAACAGAATGAGGTCTATGTGAAAGAGGTTAGGTTTCATGAGTCTGATCAGGAGTTATATTATAAACCATCTTTCTTTCCTATGGGTTTATGTTTATGTATTTTTCCTCCAGGCCTGTCACCCGTCACCCAAGAGGGCATGGCTCATACAGTGTGCCACATATTTTGCCTTAAAAAATAAAATCCCCTCCACTCTTGTCATGGATGAGTACTGGTCTTTCTGGGGGGAGGACCTTTCCTTAATTCTACTTTTATCAGCCCCTCTGGGTTTAGCAAGTCCATAGTCTCGGAAGAGCCACGCTTTGTCTGTGTTTGGTAGGTAGGCATATCTTGAGGTTTTTTTTTTTTAAGTACAAAGTTTCTCTAAAGTTTTTAGTGCTATGAAACCTAGAAACCTAGGCAAGAGGAATGCAGATTCATCAAGTCACAAATAAGCTTCCTGCTCCCAGGGTATCCGTCGCAATTAAGAAAGTCCTTGGAGCATTAGTTAGGGTGGAATGGGAAAAGGGTTTTTCTGTCATTAGAGGCAGTGTCGCCTGGTGGTCTGAGCAGAGAAGTGGGAGTCAGGAACTCAGCGATCTAACCGGGGCTCTGCGAGGCCCTGCGTGGCTTCAGGCAAATCTGTCGGTCTCGGGAGGACGGGCTCACCTACTTTGAATCTCCCATCTGAAGAGCTCCTTACCCAGGGCCAGGAGATACACAGCAGGAAGCCTGATTCCTCGTCTGCAAAATGAGAATATTAATACTTGCCTAAATAACAGATTAACCAATTAGTGATTGTTAAGTGCTCTGCTGATAGAAAGCAGCAGGAGGAGAAAGGCAAAAGTGAAAAAGAGAAACACAGTTTTATTATTAGAGGGGTTGTACTCAGCTCTGGATTTTTGTGCGCTCATGGAATTGAGGGCCCGGACAGTGCAAAGGGCAGCTGTTGACAGACTGTGACAGACTGGACCTCACCTTTATTACCCTCAAGGAGAAGGTAGCCTTGTGGCTAGATGAAGCCGACTGTACCCTGCAGGTCTGCATGAAACTGAATAAATGGAGTGGGGAGGAAAGCACATTTTGTCCTTGAATCAATGAATTTCAGGGAAACGTACAAATAAGTGAGAGTTTTTCAGCTTTAACTCCTCTGTTTAAATATCTTTCAGAAAAGACTATTCAGTCAACTTGGAAATTCCCATATCCATCCGTTACAGTGACTAGTTTGCAGTGTGTGTGTGTGTGTGTGTGTGTGTGTGCATGTGTGTGTGTGTGTATACATGTATTCATTAAACATAAATAAACTGTTGATGATAGCTCACATTTTCAGGGGGAAAGTTCTTTCATCCAAAGTTTTCCTTTGCTTGAAAGTCATTGCACATGGGAAGGAAAAAGCCATCCACATGTTTTTAATAGTGTATAGTTTTAGACTGGCCTAAAGAAAATATTAAAGTTAATTCATTTATGCAAATAGAAGAATGTCACATTTTCATTCCCCGAATTTAGAATACTTTGTATTTTGTGTCTAACACCTATATGAAAATATTCAGTAAATCATTTGGGGACAATATTAAAAATATACATTAAAATGAAGCAGCAATAACAGTAGTTATGGCTTTGCAGGAAATATTGCTAAAAATGTCAAGTACGCTAATGTCTTTTATTTCTAGTTTTCACATTCAAACTTGCCACTTGCCACTCTTGATCTTCTTTTTCCTTAATGTCCTGTTACTATTTTGCTTTTTCTTCTCACTGAGAATGATAGGCTATTTTAGCAAACTGTAAAGGATCAGTATTTTGTTATATCTAAAACTTAGATCCTATTATAAGCAACATATATTTTTTAAATAGAATGCAAGAGCAAAGAGGGATTCAATTACCAGACCAGTATTAGAATGTAATGTCAATGTCACTTATAAGATATTTTCCTGTCATACTACCATGAAAAATCTCAAATCACATTTACTGATCATTAAAAAAAAAATATATATATATATATATACATATATATATATATATATGTATATATATATACATATTAATTATTCTCCCTTTTAAAATTTCTTGGCAAAATTATTATTCCCTCATGTCTGTGTCAAAACAAGTGATTTTATTTGTCCCTTATAATTAGGTCAATGTCTCTTGCTTTTCACAAAGCTAAGGTAGACAGTTCTCACCTCAAGCTTAATTTATCATTTTCACATATATTATTGGTAACCTATAAGAAGAAAAATAGCACATATTTTTTAAATTAGCACAATAACTTTTGAATAAATGCAATAGATTTAGAACGCATTTTCAGGAAGTGTAGTAGCTATTCACTTTTGAAAAGCTATTTCAATCTTTTAAAATAAAATATGTAAGCTTGAGTGACTAAATAAATTATAACTATTTTTGGTTTTCTTAGAGAATTATGAAGAACTATTTGCATTCTATTCATTATATGCTGATATTTAGAAATATTTTAGAGATTCGAAAGGTCTTTTCTAAATAGCTACTCTTGTCCAATTTTATAAGATATTAAATTTCTCTATGCTTTATTTGTGCTCAAAATTTAAAACAATCATGTATTAATAATTCTTCACATAATTTTTATTTGCATATATAAGAAAAAGAAGGATCAGTTACATATTTGGAAATATTTACACATAAAATAATTTTCAGCATCTTAAATTTCCTTTGAATTTCCAAATAATTGGAACTTATGAAATCTAGAGAAATGATTTATTCTGTTCTTACATTCATATGTCTATCAGAAATACTACATATACATTTGATGTATTAGAGAAAAACATTCTTGGGATTCTAAGTAATAAGAAATGTTTTAAAAGGTATATTAAGGGTAATGAAGGCAGCTTTAAAAATAAGCCTTTACATATTAACTAAAACATATGGCTGAATGTCTAATATAAACATTATAAAGGAGAAGAATTAAATCTTTATTGCACAGTTGATAAAGATTGAATGTTTCACCTTGAATAAAAATATGTTCACGTTTACTTCTGTATATTTTCTCTCTTATTGAGTTGGATATTGGAAACCATATCTTGAAGGGTGACCTAAATGTGAAAATATATTTTTATGCTTCTCTTTATTTATTAATCTTAAGTTACTATAAATTTGGAAAAATGTTTATGTTTTTGCATTATAAATGTGTTTTAAATCCATGCATCCAAAAGTCAATGCTGAGAGGAGCATTTTCAGAATATGCCACACTACTACCTTGTGATTTTTACCTTGACTCCATTTAACAAGGCTGCCTAATACTGATCTCTTATAAAGTCAAAGTAAATTCACTCATGAAAAGAAAGCCTAAAAAAATCCTAAACATAATTATTTTCCTTATATTTATATACAAAAATACTATGAAAATATTTTGGTGCATTTTGTAATTGTGTCAATATTAATCTAATAACCACCTATAAGTGTATTGATTTCTTTAAAAATTCATTTTGGCTAATGAAGCAAATTCTTCTATACTTACCAGAAACAATTATTTAATGATAATATAAAACAATGTAAAAACCAGTCACTCAGTGTCAGTTCCCTGTCTGTATTTGTATTCTAGAAATTATTTTTATAGGAGGTTCACTTTTTAAATAAACTCACATTAATAGGTACATCATGTAAGTTTATTTTATGTGCAAAATCTTACATATATGCCAAATGATGCTTAAAAGGAATGAAACCATAACAGTGGCTTATTTTGTGAAACAATCTTGACACTAATGCTAAATCACAACTTGGAAACATCCAGCATTTTTACCTTTATGAGAAAAGGCTTTTTACATATTTAACATAATTCCAGGGAAAATAAACTGGAATTATGTATGAAGATATGTACACTGTAACCAAAGGGCATTTATATTCCCCTTAGAATACTTACAATGATTTTATCGTCATTTCGTGTCATTTTCTAGAGGATATAAAATACAGTCAGTAAACAAACTGGAGTTTAGATTTAAGATGACATCTGCTCCTTCAGAAGCCATATTCGGATACTTAATCTTAAGAACAGTGAATATTTTACCACCAAGTAAAGTATACTTTCGTAAAAATGAAAGGACTGTGTGTTTTGGCTTGTAATTTTCACAGCTGTGATAACCAATACGGCCGCCTTTACCAGCGCCCCATCGTCACTGTATCCCAGAGAACAAATCCCACTGCCAGATCGCGTTTAACTGCTTGAGGAAATTAACATCATGCTCTACTTTTTCAAAATGCAAAACTTCCTTTCTCTAAAATAAATATTGATTCAACTGACTACTTACAAAGAGTGTTATATCATTTCTAGTACTAGTTTTGAACTCTACACTTGTAATCTGATTTTAATAGACTCTTTATCCGTAACTTCAGGTATAACAATCCGAATTCTGATGAGGAAAAATCCCATTTCATTACAGAGCCATAACGGGTTTAACTTGCTGGTGTTGCTGTAGTCAAGGAATCAGTGCTGTGAGTGTATGAGTCCTGTGGTTAAGTGGGCAAATTAAATCAAAAACTACCCAGGATATGTTTTATGTATTTTATTATTTCTCCTCATCATCCTTTTTACTGTATTTATAATGGCCTCTCACTAAAGCTCTATCAGTGTAGGTTTTTTTTGGCAGCTTAGTATGACCCTTTCTACCAGCAAGATTGTAAATGAAGTCAAATTAATTTTTCCAATTAGACACTTGAGCATATATCTATCCTTATCATAAAACAATTCCCTATCTTTTTCTTAAGGCTCGTTTTAGCCACACAATTTCTAAGAAATTTAGGGACTTCTTTACACCAAAGAGGGCCAATCCTGCTGCAAACACACAAAAATAGAGGATCTCACGCGTACTGCGGACCTTACGGCTCATGGCTGCGGGCGTCACTGTTAAACACCAGCTCCATGTGACCTGAAAGATCCTTATCTGCCTCTGCAGAAATCCTTTGCCAGTCATTCTGCTGAGCAGTACCACAGATACCCCATGCTTGCTCTGGATTCTTTCGCAATCCTAAATATCTAACACCAGCGGGTGGGCTCCTGACTGGCTAGTCAAGTCCTTGATGGCTTCAACTTCAGCCACCTAGCTTGCCAGAACCAGTTTTCCTCTGAAACAAAAGTTGATTGTAAGAGCTGTTCTTTTGTTGTTGTTACATTTATGAAGAGGTTGAATTTGGAGTTCCTTACTTGACCATTTTCATTGATGATCCATGTTATTTCTTAAAGCTCAATTTTGACAGTGAAATTACTAGGTCAGAGAATAGACAATTTAAAAGGATAGATATCTGTGCTTGCTATATATATGTGTGTGTGTGTGTGTGTGTGTGTGTGTGTGTGTGTGTACATATATGTATCTCCAAATTGCCCTCTAGAAAAGCTGAACAAATATATAGCCACAGTTGTAGAGAATGGAAAGGTTACCCATGCCTTGATAATCGTTTTGGCAGCAGCCACACAGCTATTTTGTCTGTGACTCAATGTGATAATGCTATGTTTGAAATACGAGCCCACATGGATATCATAGTTCAAGGTCATTTGCTGCCTTTGAAAAATGCTGCATGACTGGGTTGTTTTGTGTTTATTTTCAGATACTTAAATATAAGTATGTCATGAGATCTTAGTTTCTTTGTCATATTATTTCCTAGTTTCTTTCCACTAATCAGTGAAGCCCATAAAATAATACATATGATTAGAATATTATTAGTTTATTTTTTTCCAGCACATATCACTTGAAATAAATGACTATACAAATCAACAATTTTTAAATATTCTAAGATCACTTTATAATTGCATTACAACAATAGAAAAGTGACTTGTCTTGCACAACACTTAACTCAAAAGTGACAACAAATAAGTTTCCTTAGTGAGTATAATTAAGGCCAGTTATATTTTTATTCCCTCTTCCCTAAAACTGTCAGGTCAACGTGTATTTGTTAATTTGATGTGCATTCACAAATACATAAAAATCACTTTCTAGAAGCAAATTTCTGATACTATGGTGGCAGCTCTGTTTAGTACAAAGGGAATAGATGAAGTTGTAGAAGCAAATTAGAAGAATCAGTGTGACCTAGAAAGCTACTTGCTGCTGGGCCATGGCTCTGCTCTTGTGCAGTGGGTAGAGAAACATTTTCAGATGATAACTGGAGAATTTCCTCCCACAAAATCTCCAGCCCACAAAAATCACTCCTAATCCCATATCCCTTCTTACCCACACACTGGGAATTCTTCAAGGAATTCCTATTAATAAAGATGAACCACTGAGTAAGGAAACATCCCAATAATTCATTTCCTAGAAGATAAAGTGGTGATTGAAGTCGTTACTCTGAACCCAATTCTCAGCAACAAAGAGATTGTAAATGTTAGGAGACTTAGGAGAGAGTGACCTTGTTATTTTGGAATTCCCAAATCTGGTGAAGGCTGAGTGCCAACCAATTTGATATTAGAAATGTGCATTTCAGAAGTTCTGAGAATGATTGGCATGATCTACCACAAGAGGGTATAAGGGAAGATATCTAAGAAGCACAGATAGAGCTGCAGAATTATGATTCTAATGTGTATTTTTAGATAGTTTTGATAAGAAAGAAAATAAGGCATCTAAATATATGCTGTTTGGCACAGAATGTTTTCCAAGAAACTTGGGTTTTTAAAGATCATCTTCAAATAAGTGAAAAGAAAGCCATATAATAAAGAATAACTAATATAAGACATGGTTAAGAAGTAAATAATGGAAAATGACTACAAAATTTTAGGTAACAGTGGAGGAAGTGCATCCTAAGAAGACCTGATAAGAGAAAGTCAACAAGATAGGAAAAAATCAGAGTGTTAAAAAAGATCTATTTTTCTCAACCTTATTTAGTTTCTATGTCAAACATCCTATTATATCTGTCAATCACAAAAAGTATTTATTGACTTAAGTGGGAATTACAATGGGTATTCTGATGAAATGGCTGAATTCAGGAATTCAAAGGATGCTATCAAATCTCTCTCCCTTTCCTCTCTCTTTTCTCTTATTTTCCTCTATGTTGGCTTCATTCTTGGTAGTGTCTTTTTCATATGCTAGCCTAGATCCAGGCTTTTATCATTCTTAGTACTTGTTATCTTGGATGGAGATTTTCTTTCCCTGGTATCACAATTTGTACTTCTCTCTTTCTTTACCCACCCCTGGTGAAAGGCTTTCTGATTGACCAACTGCATGATTTATAGCCCCATTAGGAGATGAAGGAGCAGTTCTACTAAGAGAAAATTGCTTCAGTAACCAGAAGAGCTTGTCAGAGAA